>NW_027397079.1:6131329-6270405 GCF_003265705.2 Callorhinus ursinus
TATACTTTCTGGGGACATTGTTACCCTGTTAGCATTTTGTTCTCTCATTCATCTATTCTCCTCTGGACAAAATGACAAGACGGAAAAAATCACCTCAACAAAAAGAACAAGAGGTAGTACCATCTGCCAGGGACCTACTCAATACGGACATTAGTACGATGTCAGACCTAGAGTTCAGAATCATGATTTTAAAGATACTAGTTGGGCTTAAAAAAGCATGGAATTTATTAGAGAGATGCTTTCTGGAGAAATAAAAGAACTAAAATCTAACCAAAGTTGAAATCAAAAAGGCTATTAATGAGGTGCAATAAAAAAATGGGGGCACTAACTGCTAGGATAAATGAGGCAGAAGAGAGAATCAGTGATACAGAAGACCAAATGATGGAAAATACAGAAGCTGAGAAAAAGAGAGATAAATAACAACTGGATCATGGGGGCAGAATTTAAGAGATAAACGATACCATAAGATGAAACAACATTAGAATAATTGGGATCCCAGAAGAAGAAGAAAGAGAGAGAGGGGCAGAAAGTATACTGGAGCAAATTATAGCAGAGAACGTCCCTAATGTGGGGAAGGAAACAGGCATCAAAATCCAGGAGGCACAGAGAACCGCTCTCAAAATCAGTAAAAATAGCTCAACATCCGAACATCTAATAGTAAAACTACGAGACTCAGAGACAGAGAAAATCCTGAAAGGAGGTCGGGAGAAGAGATATGTAACCTAAAATGGTAGAAACATTAGATTGGCAACAAGCCTATCCACAGAGACATGGCACGCTAGAAAGGACTGGCATGATATATTCAGAGCACTAAACGAGAAAAATATGAGCCAAGAATACTATATCCAGCTAGGCTGTCACTGAAAATAGAAGGAGAGATAAAAAGCTTCCAGGACAAACAAAAACTAAAGGAATTTGCAAACTCGAAACCAGCCCTCCAAGAAATATTGAAAGGGGTTCTCTAAGCAAAGAGAGATCCTAAAAGCAACATAGATCAGAAAGGAACACAGACAATATACAGTAACAGTCACCTTACAGGAATTACAATGGCAATAAATTCATATATTTCAATAGTTACCCTGAATGTAAATGGGCTCAATGCCCCAATCCAAAGGCACAGGCTATCAGATTGGATTAAAAAACAAGACCCATCGATATGCTATCTACAAGAGACTCATTTTAGACCCAAAGACACCCCACATTGAAAGTGAGGGGGTGGAAAACAATCTACCATGCTGATGGACACCAAAAGAAAGCGAGGGTGGCAATCCTTATATCAAACAAATTAGATTTTAAACCAAAGACTGTAACAAAAGAGGAGGAAGGACACTGTATCTTAAAGGGTCTATCCAACAAGATCTAACAATTGTAAATATCTATGCCCCTAACATGGGAGCAGCCAATTATATAAGGCAATTAATGACAAAAGCAAAGGAACACATTGACAACAATACAATTATAGTGGGAGACTTTAACACCTCCCTGACTGAAATGGACAAATCATCTAAGCAAAAGATCAACAAAGAAATAAAGACGTTAAATGACACATTGGACCAAATGGACTTCACAGACATATTCAGAACATTCCATCCCAAAGCAACAAAATACACGTACTTCTCTAGTGCCCATAGAATATTCTCCAGAATAGATCACATCCTAAGTGACATATCAGGTCTCAACTGGTACCAAAAGATTAGGATTATTCCCTCCATATTTTCAACCACAATGCTTTGAAACTAGAACTCAGTCACAAGAGGAAAGTCAGAAAGAACTCAAATACATGGAAGCTAAAGAGCATCCTACTAAAGAATGAATGGGTCAACCAGGAAATTAAAGAAGAATCAAAAAAATTCATGGAAACCAATGAAAATGAAAATAACAACTGTTCAAAATCTTTGGAATTCAGCAAAGGCAGTCCTGAGAGGAAAGTAGATAGCAATACAAGCCTTTCTCAAGAAACAAGAAAGGTCTCAAATACACAACCTAACCCTACACCTAAAGGAGCTAGAGAAAAAACAGCAAATAAAGCCTAAACCCAGCAGGAGAAGAGAAATAATAAAGATCAGAGCAGAAATCAATGAACTAGAAACCAAAAGAACAGTAGAACAGATGAACGAAACTAGGAGCTGGTTCTTTGAAAGAATTAACAAGATTGATAAACCCCTGGCCAGACTTATCAAAAAGAAAAGAGAAATGACCCAAATCAACAAAACCATGAATGAAAGAGGATAGATCACAACCAACACCTAAGAAATACAAACAATTATAAGAACATATTATGAGCAACTCTATGCCAGCAAATTAGATAACCTGGAAGAAATGGGTGCATTCCTAGAGATGTATCAACTACCAAAATTGAACTAGGAAGAAATAGAAAACCTGAACAGACCTATAACCACTAAGGAAATTGAAGCAGTCATCCAAAATCTCCCAACAAACAAAAGCCCAGGGCCAGAGGGCTTCCCAGGGGAATTCTAGCAAACATTTCAAGAAGAATTAATACCTATTCACCTGAAACTGTTCCAAAAAATAGAAATGGAAGGAAAACTTCCAAAGTCGTTTTATGAGGCCACCATTATCTTGATCCCAAAACCAGACAAAGACCCCATCAAAAAGGAGAATTACAGACCAATATCCTTGATGAACACGGATGCAAACGTTCTCACCAAAATACTAGCCAATAGGATCCAACAGTACATTAAAAGGATTATTCACCATAACCAAGTGGGATTTATCCCTGGGCTGCAAGGTTAGCTCAACATCTGCAAATCAATCAACGTGATACAATACATTAAAGAAAGAGAGAACAAGAATCATATGATCTTCTCAATAGATGCAGAAAAAGCATTTGACAGTGTACAGCATCCTTTGTTGATCAAAACTTTTCAGAGTTTAGGAATAGAGGGTACATACCTAAATATCATAAAAGCCATCTATGAAAAACCTACAGCCAATATCATTCTCAATGTGGAAAAGACGAGAGCTTTTCCCCTAAGGTCAGGAACGCGGCAGGGATGTCCACTCTCACCACTGCTATTCAACATAGTATTAGAAGTCCTAGCCACAGCAATCAGACAACAAAAAGAAATCAAAGGCATCCAAATCGGCAAAGAGGAAGTCAAACTCTCACTCTTTGCAGATGATATGACACTGTATGTGGAAAAACCAAAAGACTCCACCCCAAAACTGCTAGAACTCATACAGGAATTCAGTAAAGTAGCAGGATATAAAATCAATGCACAGAAATCAGTGGCATTCCTATACACCAACAAGACAGAAGCGAGACAAATCAAGGAGTTGATCCCATTTACAATTGCACCCAAAACCATAAGATACCTAGGAATAAATTTAACCAAGGAGGCAAAGGATCTGTACTCAGAAAACTATAAAATACTCATGAAAGAAATTGAAGAAGACACAAAGAAATGGAAAAACGTTCCATGCTCATGGATTGGAAGAACCAACATTGTGAAGATGTCAATGCTACCTAGAGCAATCTACACATTCAATGCAATCCCCATCAAAATACCATCCACTTTTTTTCAAAGAAATGGAACAAATAATCCTAAAATTTGTATGGAACCAGAAAAGACCCCAAATAGCCAGAGGAATCTTGAAAAAGAAAAGCAAAGCTGGCGGCATCACAATTCCGGACTTCCAGCTCTATTACAAAGCTGTCATCAAGACAGTACGGCACTGGCACAAAAACAGACACATAGATCAATGGAACAGAATCGAGAGCCCAGAAATGGACCCTCAACTCTATGGTCAACTCATCTTTGACAAAGCAGGAAAGAATGTCCAATGGCAAAAAGACAGTCTCTTCAACAAATGGTGTTGGGAAAATTGGACAGCCACATGCAGAAGAATGACACTGGACCATTTCCTTACACCACACACAAAAATAGACTCCAGATGGTTGAAAGACCTAAACGTGAGACAGGAGTCCATCCAAATCCTAAAGGAGAACACAGGTAGCAACCTCTTCGACCTCAGCTGCAGCAACTTCTTCCTAGAAACATCGGCAAAGGCAAGGGAAGCAAGGGCAAAAATGAACTATTGGGATTTCATCAAGATAAAAAGCTTTTGCACAGCAAAAGAAACAGTCCACAAAACCAAAAGACAACCGAGAGAATGGGAGAAGATATTTGCAAATGACATATCAGATAAAGGGCTAGTATCCAAAATCTATAAAGAACTTATCAAACTAACACCCAAAGAACAAATAATCCAATCAAGAAATGAGCAGAAGTCATGAACAGACATTTTTCCAAAGAAGACATCCAAATGGCCAACAGACATATGAAAAAGTGTTCAAAGTTGCTTGGCATCAGGGAAATCCAAATCAAAACCTCAATGAGATACCACCTCACACCAGTCAGAATGGCTAAAATTAACAAGTCAGGAAACGACAGATGTTGGCGGGGATGCAGAGAAAGGGGAACCCTCCTACACTGTTGGTGGGAATGCAAGCTGGTGCAGCCACTCTGGAAAACAGTATGGAGGTTCCTCAAAAAGTTGAAAACAGGGCGCCTGGGTGGCTCAGTTGGTTAAGCGACTGCCTTCGGCTCAGGTCATGATCCCGGAGTCCCGAGATTGAGTCCCACATCGGGCTCCTGGCTCAGAGGGGAGCCTGCTTCTCCCTCTGACCCTTTCCCTTCTCATGCTGTTTCTATCTCTCTCTCTCTCAAATAAATAAATAAAATCTTTAAAAAAAAAAAAAAGTTGAAATTAGAGCTACGATACAATCCAGCAATTGCACTACTGGGCATTTACCCCAAAGATACAAATGTAGGGATCTGAAGGGGTACGTGCACCCCAATGTTTATAGCAGCAATGTCCACAATAGCCAAACTGTGGAAAGAGCCACGATGTCCATCGACAGATGAATGGATAAAGAAGTTGTGGCATATATATATATATATATATATATATATATGATGGAATATTATGCAGCCATCAAAAGGAAGGAGATCTTGCCATTTGCTATGACGTGGATGGAACTGGCGGGTAGTATGCTGAGCGAAATAAGTCAATCAGAGAAAGACATGTATCATATGACCTCACTGATATGAGGAATTCTTAATCTCAGGAAACAAACTGAGTGTTGCTGGAGTGGTGGGGGGTGGGAGGGATGGGGTGGATGGGCGATAGATATTGGGGAGGGTACGTGCTATGGTGAGCACTGTGAATTGTGCAAGACTGTTGAATCACAGATCTGTACTTCTGAAACAAATAATGCAATATATGTTAAGAAAGAAAAAAGAAGAAGATAGCAAGAGGGGAAGAATGAAGGGGCGGAAATCAGAGGGGGAGATGAACCATGAGAGACGATGGACTCTGAGAAACAAACTGAGGGTTCTAGAGGGAAGCGGGGTGGGGGATGGGTTAGCCTGGTGATAGGTATTAAAGAGGGCACATTCTGCGTGGAGCACTGGGTGTTATGCACAAACAATGAATCATGGAACACTACATCAAAAACTAATGATGTAATGTATGGTAATTA
Source organism: Callorhinus ursinus (assembly GCF_003265705.2). Taxonomy (NCBI): domain Eukaryota; kingdom Metazoa; phylum Chordata; class Mammalia; order Carnivora; family Otariidae; genus Callorhinus; species Callorhinus ursinus. The sequence goes on from NW_027397079.1 coordinate 6,136,836, forward strand.
GCATAACAAAAAAATTTTAAATGTATATATAAATAAAAAATAAAACAGAGAAGAAGGAACAAAGAGGACTACAAATATCCACAAAACCATTTACGAAATGGAAAAAACACATACCTATCAAAACCTACTTTAAATGTAAATGGACTAAATTCTCTAGCAGAATGGGTAAAACATAATTCATCTGTATGCTGCCTATAGGAGACTCACTTCCAATATATGGACACACACAGACTGAACGTGAAACGTATTCCATGCCAATGGAAACAAAAAGAACGCTGGGTTAGCTATACTCATTAACAGACAAAATAGTCTGTAAAACAAAGACTGGGATAAAAGACAAAGATGGGCATTACACAATTAGAAAGGGGTGAACCCAACAAGAAGATACAACATTTGTAAATATTTATGCACTCAACACAGGAGCACCTAAATGTATAAGGCAAATATTAACAGGCCCAAAGAGAGAAACTGATAGAAATACAGTATCAGTAGAGGATTTTGATACCTCACTTATATCAAAGGATAGATCATCCAGACTGAAAAAACCAATAAGGAAACATCAGCCTTAAACAACACATTAGACCAGATGGACCTAATAGATAATATATAGAATATTCTATCCAAAAGCAAGAGAACACACATTCTTCTCCAGTGCCCATGGAACATTCTCCAGGGCAGATGCCATGTGAGGCCAAAACAAAGCCTCAGTGGGCAACTACATGCAGAAGAACGAAACTGGACCATTCTTACACCTTACACCATACACAAAAATTAACTCAAAATGGATTCAAGTCCTAAATATGAGAGCTGAAGCCATAAAAATTCTAGAAGAAAACATAGGCAGTAAATACTTTGACAGCAGTCTTAGCAATTTTTTTTTTTGGACCAGTCTCCTCGGGCAAGGACAACAAAAGCTAAAATAAATGGGACTACAACCAACTAAAAAGCTTTTGCACAGGGAAGGAAAACATCGACAAAATAAAAAGAAAATAAAAAGGCAACCTATAGAATGGGAGAAGACATTTGCAAATCATAAATAAGGGGTTAATTTCCAAAATCTATAAAGAACTTACACAACTTAATATCCCCAAAAAAACCTTATTAAAAATTTGGAAAGGACTTAGACATTTTTCCAAAGAAGATATACAGATGGCCATAAGGCATATGAAATGGTGCTCAACATCACTAATCATCAGGAAATGCAAATCAAAATCACATTGAAATATTGCCTCACATCTGTCAGATTGGCTATTATCAAAAAGACAAAAAATACCAAGTACTGGCAAGAGTGTGGAGAAAAAGGAACCTCATGCACTGTTGGCAGGAACGCAAACTAGTGCAGCCATTGTGGAAAACAGCATGGAGTTTCCTCAAGAAATTAAAAATAGAACTACCATCCTATCTAGCACTTCCATTTCTGCGTATTTATCTGAAGATAAAAGCACCATTTGAAAGAGATCTATGGGGGCGCCTGGGTGGCTCAGTAGATAAGCGTCTGCCTTCAGTTCAGGTCATGATCCCAGGGTCCTGGGATGGAGCCCCACATTGGGCTCCGTGTTCAGTGGGAAGCCTGCTTCTCCCTCTCCCGCTCCCCCTGCTTTTGTTCCCTCTCTCGCTGTGTCTCTGTCAAATAAAGAAATAAAATCTTTAATAATAATAAAAAAAGAGATCTATGCAGTCCTATGTTCAATGCAACAGTATTTATAATACCCAATAATTACTACAATAGTTATTTACAATAACAAGATATGGAAACCAATTAAATGTCTATCTGTGGTTGAATGGATAAAGAAAATGTGGTGTGTCTACACACACACACACACACACACACACACACACACACACACACTGAAGTATTACTCAGCCATAAAAAGAATCTTCTGATCCATAGACACGTTATCCATTGCACCACTGGCCCCCTTTCAGCCATAAAAAGAATGAAACCTTGCCATTTGCAACAACATGGATGTACCTGGGAGGTATTAGGGTGAGTGAAATAAGTCAGAGAAAGACAAATACCTTAATAATTTCACTTATAGGTGGAAGCTAAAAAACAAACAAATGAAATAAATCAGAAACAGACATGGATACAAGAAAAAACTATTGGTTATCAGAGTGGGGGAAGGGTTGGGGAGTGGGTAAAATAGATAAAAGGGGTGAAGAGGTACAAACTTCCAGTTATAAAGTAAATAAGTCCTGGGTGTATAGCACAGAGAATATAGTCAATAGTATTATAATAATTCATGGTAACTAGATTTATCATGGGGATCATTTTGTAACATATAAAAGCATTAAATCATTATGATGTGCACTTGAAACTAACAGGATATGGTATGGCATATATACTTCAAAAAAACCCCACAAAACATGCTGCTCTTTGAAATGCAAGAGGGAGAGAAGATGAGGGGAAAGAGAATGAGCAGGGAGGAAAGTGAGAGGTTTGTTTGTTTGTTTGTTTGTTAGATTTTATTTATTTGACAGAGAGAGAGCAAGAGAAGGAACACAAGCAGGGGGAGTGGGGGAGGGAGAAGCAGGCTTCCCGCAGAGCAGGGAGCCCGATGCGGGGCTAGATCCCAGGACCCTGGGACCATGACCTGAGCCGAAGGCAGACGCTTAATGACTGAGCCACCCAGGCGCCCCATAAAGTGAGAGATTTTTAAATTTTTTTCAAAGCAGGACTGCTTTGGGCTTTATTACAAATCTTTAACACGAGAACATTCGGGTAGGATAGTGATCCAGGAATGCCAGGGATTGAACCCAGCCCAGCTGTCACTTGTCTGTGAAGGCACGGGACGTGCATGCTGAGACGGGAGAGCCCCACTTCGACAGAGCAAGCTCTGTGAGCATCAGTGGAGGGCGATACACAAACTGTTGAGTGGAGAATGAGCAGGGAAAGCAAGCAGGTGTCCGGGTGCAGAACCACACGGAGAGCAATGAGTAAGACCAACTACACAATTTGGAGAAACAAAAGTGTCATGAATGTTGTGGGTGGTCTATTCCAGATAGGGACCAAAAGTAAATAAAACTAAGCAGGGAAAGATTGCTAATTAGTATAATTAACTGTAGCAATCGATGAAACAAATACAGGATTTTTTTTTTTTAAGGATGGATAGAAGTCTCACTGCAAATCCACAAATTTAATGATGAACAGAAAGAGTCCAGGGATGGGGAGGGCAAATAAGACAGTTAAAAGGCTAAAAATTCTGCATTTTCACACAAAGACAGACAAAATGCATGAATGGAGATCAGATAGAAGGACAGAAACAGAGCAATAGACAAGACTATTTTTGGTAAATAGCAGGAAGGAGCTGTCTCCAAATACAGGGTTTTTGCATTGCCTGCATCTCAGAGTGAAGTTGCTTAGACCACCCACCCTGGAGCCACCAGAAGCCTCTTACTGAGATGACAAGATTTGTGGGTTCCAAGACAGTGTTTTAAAAGTTGAGATATAAGGAATGGGACCGAAAACAAATTTGGGCAAAGGTACACTTGTGGAAGTTCTGGACACCCCTGGATGTACTGTAACTGTCACAAAACTACGGTATATATTTGATCTTCACCAACCCCGTGAGGCAATCACCAACCACCCCCAGTGGACTAAATAAGAGGGTGACTCAGCAAATATGCAGATCCTGGCTTCAGTTGCTGGCATCCGACACCAAATCCCTGATACTTTCCACTCCTCTCCCATTCCCCCTGAGCCTGAGGAAAGATTCCCTACATTTTCTACTAGGCAGGAATAAGTGTCAGCTACCACTGTATACCACGGGGCCAAATGTACCGTACTCCACAAATAAAGGATGGAGCGTCTCAGTCTGTTCGGGATCATAGAACAGAACACTGGGTGACTTGTAAACCACATTCATTTCTCACAGTTCTGTAGGCTCCAAGTCCAAGATCAAGGCGCTGGCAGATTCAGCGTCAGGTGAGAAGCCACTTCCTGGTTCATGGATGGCATTTTCTCCCTGTGTCCCCACACGGTGGAAGGGTGAGGGGGCTCTCTAGGGTCTCTGTTTTAAGGGCACTGATCCCACTCTTGAAGCTGCCACCAAATTGCGTCTTCACCTCCCAAAGTCCCCCCTCCTCATACTATCATGCTGAGGGTTAGGATTCAGTGTAGGAATCTGAAGGGTACCCAAACCATTCAGTGTCTGGCAGGGCACACACGGAAAGTGGATAGTACCCATCTCCCTACACTAGCTCTTGAGGTTCTATCTGCTCTCAGGGGCTTCTGGAGCAACGGCTGAGGATCTGGGCCTCAACCAATATGAGAACTAATTCTGCATTCAACCCAATACTAGTGGTTCACAGTATGTAACAGAGACCTAGGCCCTCCTCAGGCAAGGGCTCCTATGGCTGCCACCAGCCACATGTGGCTACTGAGCCAACAAAATGTAGCTGGACAGAAATACAACAAGCTGTAGGAGTAAAATACACTGAATTTCCAAGATGTAGTCCCGAAAAAATGTAAAAAAATCTATAAAGGTTTATATCGATGACATGTTGAAATGATAGTCTATCGTGTTATATAAAATATATTAGTAAAATTAATTTCACTTTTTCCTTTTTCTTTTTACTAGGACTACTAGAAAATTGAAAGTTACTTATGTGGCTCCCATTATATGTCTTTTGCACATTGTTGATCTAGATGGTGTTTAATAGAGGACAGATGAGTGATCGATCATTCAACACGCACCGTGGTCTGGCACATACAACCCTGCTCTCAGATGTGAGCACCCATGAAAGGCTCCTCGAGGAATGGTTAGACACCTGCTGAGAGTCTGATTCAGCGGGTCTGGAGGGGGCCCAAGCAACTGCACTTGAAGCAGGTGACACGGATACCACTGGGCCAGGAACCAGACTTGAGAACCACTATTACAGCACGTGGTCAAATGTGCTCTATGGTCTCGTGCGGCCTGAGAATGGGCTCGAGGAAAAGTTTTCATTTGGGTTGGGCAGAATTTCTGGTTGGCCACCATAAATTTCAAAGCAAACAAAGCCTTCTAAGACAGATCATTACAAATTTATCCTCGGATCTCACAACAAATGTGATGAGGGCTGTAAGATGTTACCTTGTAGTCTGAGAGCTAGTAGCAGGTGAAGTGCTCCCAAAACATCCCCATTCATCTAGAGTAACACAGAAAACAGGGTGAGAGTGGGCCTGAGTTAGTGCTCAGGTGGCAGGAGCTGGTGTGCAGGGACACTGAAATCCAAAGGGGAAAGAAGGCTCACACCACATCTTTTCCTCTCCACTATACCATGCGGGTAGCCTGGCATATTGCTGTGCATGCGGTTTTGTCTTTAGCGGAGGCTAAGTCAATATCCCACTCACCTTCCTTCATGTTATATTCATAACTTGAAAAGTTATTGCAAAGACAGAGCTCCAGGCACTGGCTTGTCCCTTCTCCTGATGGAAAGTCAGGGAATGGCTGAGCAATAGGCAAAGATTAATTTGTCCCCGGATATTAGGAACAGATCCTCACAAAGCGGGATTTAAGGTCAACCAGCTTCGGTCAACCACTAAGAAAGTGCTTGAATAGTGGACCTATTGGGGGTCTTACAGAAGATCACCTCCTGCCACCAACTATTTCACTGGACTTCACATTGTCTTTATTTTGTATAATTAAAGGGGTTCGTATTTTGAGGCTATTTTTGTGGCATTCTAAAGCCCAGCTCTGCTATATTCGGAGGACACAGAGGTTGGCCATCTGCATCTCTCACCAGGAAAACGCAGTTGCATTCATTCTTACAGTTTGAGCATAAATTTAGCATTTTTAATTTAGTTTACCTCATTAAATCTCAAGGAAATTCTATTTCTACAGAATCCATGCCCAGCTCCCGAGAATTCAATCACCCAACCCTGCTGATCTCCACACATACCTTCTGTGGATTGCGATACATACAAACCGTGTGCAGACACATTTGAATTGCTCTGCACAGGTTTTCAATGTGCCCATTTAAATTCATGATTTTATCAGCTGTATTGATGAATATGTAGAATTCTAATTTTACCTGTCTCATAGGTGATCATAGTTTCCTAGTATTTTAAAAGACTATTCTCTAAAGAATATACTAATACAGTCTCAAGTAATTCATAAAAAAATAAGGAAATGAAAAATAAAAATCTCCATTCACCACTCCCCATGCTGCCTTCTCTAGAGGCAAATTCTGTTATGATTTTGATGTATTTCCAGAACACCTGCTATGTGTTTACATGCAGATTTGTACATCTGCAAATCTCTTTTATATAAATGGGATTAAGCTCAACACACTTCTTGGAAATCTTTTTTTGTTCCTTAAGAAGAACATTTTAATGTTTGGGATGATGTTTTATGTCTGAGAATAGAAGAATACAGGTGTGCTCATGTATGCACATGTGTGTGCCTAAGCCCCCAGGAAAAGTACTTCATAAGATAGATAAAAGCCTTTTTTTTTAAAGCCATTAACCATGACTATTTAACTGTTCCCTTATGAATAAACATTAACTTTCTCTCCAATAGTCGTCTATTTCAAACTAGGCTACAATGAACAGTGTGCTAATAAAAAAAAAAATTACATGAATATTTTTCCATAATAGAAAGCTGAAAATGGAATTGGATGTGTCTTGATACTGATATTGCCAATTGCTCTTCAGAAAGATTGAGCCAGGGGCGCCTGGGTGGCTCAGTCATTAAGGTCCTGAGATCGAGCCCCGCATCGGGCTCCCTGCTCGGCGGGAAGCCTGCTTCTCCCTTTCCCACTCCCCCTGCTTGTGTTTCCTCTCTCGCTGCCTTTCTGTCAAATAAATAAAATCCTTAAAAAAAAAAAAAAGATTGAGCCAATTTATATACACAGTATCAACACACCTACATCAACATTGGATATTATTTTTTCCTGTTGATGTAGGATACAGTGAATATTCGTAGATCATTTTATAAGAGCAATTTCATCAGATAGTCTAGGCTACCAACCCTAACCCTCTTTCAACATATTTGTCCCTGTGCTGATACCGCATTGTTTAAATAGAGTAGATTTAAATTGAGATTCTCTTTTTCAAAGTTTCCCTCCTAGTTTTTTAGTTATTCACTTTTCTAGATCAATTTTAAAAGTGGATTGTGAGGATTCATTTAAAAAAAACTTTTTTTCTTTTGTGTTTTTATTGGCATCCTGTTGACCTTACAGGCTGATTTGGGGGAAAAAATGTTATCAAGTTAAAATCCTTAAAATATTTTATCTGGTAGCATGATGTGTCTTTCTAGTTTTTCATGTTTCTTCACATCATAATTTAGGTTTATTTCAGTGTATGAGTGTGTGTAAAGATCACAGCTCTACCACTTAATGCTGTGTGACCTTAGATAACTTACTCATGCTATCTGTGCCTCATTTTTTTCATCTATTAAATGGAGAGAATACTAGCTACCAAAATAAGTGTGTTCAGGTACAAATGCCAATTTTTCTTCTTCTTTTTTACTTCTTTAGATTTTTTTTCTATTTGACACAGAGAAAGAGCACAATTAGGCAGAGAGGCAGGTGGAGAAAGAGGGGAAAGCAGGCTCCCAACACAGGGCTCAATCCCAGGACCCCGAGATCATGACCTGATCCAAAGGCAGACATTTAACCCACTAAGCCACCCAGGTACCCCAAAAGTGTCCATTTTTAAAAACAGTGTCTATACTCCCACTCATTTCTAATGTTATTTGTGTAAATAGATTTTTTTCTTAATAAACTTAAAAAAGTCTGATCCCATATTATTGTTTCTTTCAAACTACCAGGTTTTTTGTTTTATCGATCAAGAACACTCTTTTGTTTTCTGTTTTTATTTTTTGCTTTTAACTTTGGTGATTTCTTAACCTTTACTTTCTTTACTGTATTTAGATTTGTTTTAGTAGTTTTTATCTTTTTGAGACAAATACTCCATTCTAACGCAAAGCTGTCTCTTTTATAGGAATTATTTCTGATTGTTTCTGGGTGTTGGCATGTACGGTTGAACTTGAATGCCCCAGGTTTGAATTGCATGGGTATGAGGTTTCTCCCCCCCCAATTAATAGTCCTGTAAATGTATTTTCTCTTCCTTATGAGTTTAACATTTTCTTTTCTCTAGCTTACTTTACTGTAATACAGTGTGTTATACATAAAACATACAAAATGTGTTAATAGATTTTATGTTATCAGCAAGTCTTCTAGTCAACAGCATGCTATGAGTAAAGTTTTGAGGGAGTTAAATATTACAGGTACATTTTCACCTATGCAGACATTGTCGACCCTAACCCCCATCTTGTTCAAGGGTCAATGTAGATGGTATGCAGATACGTTTAAGATCTGGTATGTACTACCACCCAAACTTTAGAAAGAACAACACTGAGAAGTTATGTAACTTCTCCAAGGTCAGACAAGAAAATAAATGGCAAGTAAAGGATAGGGGTGGTGGTTTGGTTTCAGGGTTTGTGCACTTTGCCAACTCAACATTCTGCCTCTGAGTAGGAACTTAGGGTTGCACCTCCACGAGTTTCTATGTGAAATTCCATCACTGTTACTCATTTGGAAAAGTACTCCGCCCCCTTCAACATTAGTTATTTTTAAGGATTTTGGTGTGTTGTTGTTTGTTAACTCCAAAAAGACAGTTTGAGTATGGTAATGACATGTGGTGTTTGTTTTGCCTGTCTTTGTTGTAATTGCTAAGCGCATTGTGTTGTTTTAAGTAAATGTCATATATATGATTTTTCCCTTTTAAAAACCTGAGTTTCCCTTTCTTAATATTTTTGGTAAATATTGAATTGTGTTTTAAATGACTATATATTATGTGTCGTTACAAATAGATACCACACTGTTTTATTGAAGTATTCATATCATTACTCTGTTGTTTGTACACTTGCCCTGTTGATTGTGAGTAAAGATTTTTCATCCTGTGCCTATGTTTTTTCTATTTTAAATTATTTCTGCTATATGTATTTTAAAGCTATATAAGAAGTTTAATAAAGGCTGAGGCCTCATTTTTGGAGTAGATTAAATATTTTACCAGTATGAAACATCTTTTACCCAGTTAAGGGGTTTGAGGTTTATATATATATATTATATATATATGTATATATATATATAGTCATACTTGTTTTCCCCTTTGCATTTTTTAATGTCTCATTTCTTTATTTGCAGGGGTTCTCCAACATTTATTGTAAGTTTATTTCTTACACTACAGCTGAGTTTGTAAGAAAGTCTCTTTTATTGTGGAATTTAACTCATTTACATGTATATGGTTGTGAATATAAACTGGGTTTCTTTTCTTCCACCTCCAACCTCTTCATCTAAAACCCCTAGAAGAAAACACAGTCATAGATTCATCCATCATACCTTTAATCTTTTTTTAACCTATTTTTTTGCCTTTTGCCCCACAGCCCAAGGCAATTTCTCAGTATTTTCCCTACCACTATTTTTGTCTTCAGTTACATCTATTTTACCTTTTTTTTTTTTTTGGAAATAGCATGGTTAATTTGCAAGACTAATTCTTGTTCTCTGATTACTTTTTAATGGTCTTATTTTATGGAAGCACAATACTCTCAAGTATCTTTAAAAGTATTCTTTGGAATATTATTTACTTATCTTCTGTTCCCTGAATTTTGTTGTATCTAGAATCAGTCTATCATTAGTTTGCTTCACTTTGATCCTATTACCTAAGACTCTGTACAGCATGGTGCCCATGTAACGTACATCATGCTATGGTTCATAACACTATTGCGTATTTGGAAGGTGCTAAAACAGTTCTTAAAAGGCCTCATCATAAGAAATAAAAATTGTTATAACTATGTACAGGGATGGTTGCTAACTGAACTTATCGTGGTAATCACTTCACAAGATATACAAATATTAAATCATTATGTTATATACCTGAATGTTAATTATCCATTTAAAAAAGACTTGATTTTCCTTAATAATCTGATGATCCTTCTTCCCCCCTCACCCCACTTTAAGTATAAAGGCCTAGGATCACTTATATAGGCACTTGGATAGAGTCTTCCCCATTTCTTTAGCGGCCATCTTCCTGGAACTGGAATGCTGACTGCCAGCAGATAGACTTCCCTCAGAGGATACAGATGGAAGTCCATCCCATTTGGGAATCTGAGTGGCCAAAAGAATGACGTCTTTACTCTAGACTTTGAGGACTGGAATGAATTTTTCTTTTTGGTAGAAATGACACATAGAGCCTTCTTTTTCACCTTTCCATAATATTCTGTGAAGCTCTTGAATTGTCTCCATGTCTGGGCTCTTAGTTCCCTGAAGCCGGTATACTCAGCATGAAGCAAACGGGTCGCTTTGCTTGGTCTGTGCCCAAGTGCCGACACCATCCGTGTGGTGTGCACATGTTGACAGGGAGGGACAAAAGGCTGAACTCTGGGCCCCTGTCCTGTATTCAGTTACCCTGAAGATCATCCTGGGGCAACCTCCTGTTCTTGTTCTGAGAATTTCTCTGCATTTACTCCTGGGTTACAGCACCTTTTCAGCTTGTGCTTTGAGCCATAGTATTGTTGAACCTATCAATCCCATTCTTTCTGTCTTTTTTTTATTATGTTATGTTAATCACCATATATTACATCATTAGTGTTTGATGTAGTGTTCCATGATTCATTGTTTGTGCATAACACCCAGTGCTCCACGCAGAACATGCCCTCTTCAATACCCATCACCAGGCTAACCCATCCCCCCACCCCCCTCCCCTCTAGAACCCTCAGGTTGTTTTTCAGAGTCCATCTCTCTCATGGTTAGTCTCCCCCTCCGATTCCCCCCCTTCATTCTTCCCCTCCTGCTATCCCCATTCTTTCTAATAGAAAACACTTGTTTTCTATCTTCCAGGAACTCCGCTTAACTTTGTTCTGAGGCTTCTTACTACAGAATAAAGATTTATTCTTTGAAATAATAGGTTAAGAAAACACAAGAGAAACAACCTTTAGGCTTTAGGGAATAGGAGACTCTAAGAGGTTCAGATCCACGATGCTGAAGTGTGAATCATGGAGGAGGTAACTGAAAATATTTGAGAGTGAGAGATAATAGGAAAGAACAAGACAAGGGCAGAGACTCAGAAGGAGAAATTCAGGAACAGAAAAAAGGAGGACTGAGGTCCTTATAAAAGAGCCGGGGGGTTGGGGGGGCGGATGTCAGAGAGGCAGGAGAAAACCCTAACATAAAAACAGAAAAATTATTAGAGAAATACAAACAGGTCCTTTACAGCTATAAAGACATGTGTGTTTTAAAGTATCAACAGAAGAGATTTTTCGAGGAACACCTGTTCAATAATTTCAAATGGCCTGGAACTGTGGTTCTTAAGTTTTAACATGCATCCAAATCACCTGGAAAGCTTGTCAAGTCACAGACTAAACAGGTGCCAGGTGTGGCTGATGCTGCTGGTCCGGGGAGGAGAGTCGCTCTAGAGAGCGGGAGATGGAGGAGGAGAATCCACAAGGAGCATGAGACTGAACAAGCTGAAAGACCTAGATCATGGTGAAGGCAGCATCAGCAGAGCAGTGGGTAGGAACTAGAAGAACATAGTAAAAATGTGCAAGGAGCCCAGAGGCAAAAGACAAGAATGAGAGGCAATTGTATTGTCATTGCAGAGACTAAATTCACCTCCAAGCTTAAAGTTCTGTACATTAGAGTCCTTGGTTATTCAAAGAAATCCCTTCTCCGTCTCTTTGCAGAAGAACAAAACTGGGTTGAAAGCGGAGAGGTGGTGGCTACCTCATGGAAATAGTCACCTCCATGGAAATGCAGGGTCGGGAGAAGAAGGTTTCTGGGTGGAAGTGGGGAAGGAAGGAAAAGGTTTAGTGAGGACCTGGGCCCTGCTTCTGGTTCCTGGTGGAGATAAACCCGGGTGAAGCACAGGTAAGGGTGAAATATACAAGAATCGTGGAAACTAGTGCAAGGAGTTCCAGATGCTTCCATAATAAGAGTAACCAATATAACTGTAGCAAACCTAAAGAAGGTTTTGTGATTAAACCAAAAATAATGAAATTGTTATTTTAAGAAACGTGTACACCAATATTTTGAGGGGAAGATTGGACATGAGAGAATTTATCTGGGTAAATTCAGACACTCACTGTGTGTGGCCTTTGACAAGTTAAACTCTGACCTTCTATTACCTTATTTGTAAAATGAGGTTTATCATAATTTATATCCCAGGGTTTTAATTATTAAAGATTACATATGTAAGAAATGTCTGATATAACTTACAGGCTTACTAAGGAGGAGCTACTGCATTATTTTTATTATCTCCAGCATTTTTTAAGTTTTTAATATTTATAGCAATTCATAGCCTGTTTTCACCCCTCACCTTGCCAAAAGGCTTAAGATGAAGTCTTTGGTTGTAGGGCTGGTGATGCTGAAGGAGACAGGGAGAAATCCACCACAGCTCAGGGGAGGCCATGGGAATGACCAGGATCCCTGGAACCCACCTTTTTCCTTTCACTCCTCAGAGCCTCAAGCTGCTCATCCAGATGTGTACCCTGCCCTAAATAAAATAACAATTAAGTCTGAAAGCAGGTGTTCCCAGGGTGTGAGGAGGACTATTAAGTCAGTCCTCTGGGCTTATGGAGACACAATATTCATAAACGGGATGCATGTCTTTTCCTAGAGAGGGCACAATCTGTTCATTTCCTGATTATTAATGGCCATTAACCTTGGATACCATCACACATTAACCCATTGTTTGGAGCCAGCTGCTTCATCCTCATACTAATGAATTTTCAAATCGTCAAGAGGCATTTTTTTGAGCAGTCAAGAATTCTCTGGCACATGATAGTGAGTGACACCTCTGTGCTCTCCTGCTCTCTTTGCCTCATCTGATTTATATAGGAGCAGAGGAGTCCCCTGGGAAAATAATTCAAAGCCTCCATGTGTCTATGAAGCAAATGTCCTCCAGTAGTTATGTGTGGGATCAGAGACAAACACCCAAGATCAACGGCCAGGCTCTAAAAACAAATTCCTCCTAAGCAAGGAATGACCATAAAGGGGCTGAGCAACTGGCCAGAGGAAAAGACAAGCCTAAAGTAGCACGGCTGCTTTACTTCAGCCCACCCATGAGTGCCTAGTGGCATCCATGTGCTCTGGGGAGAAAAGACTCTGGAAAAGTGAAAGAAGCCCTGTTTCACCTCCTACACTAGCAACCTGATCCTCTAGAAATTAAGAGCCAGGGAGACAAAGGCTTGTATACTTTAAAGAAGCTAATCACTCACACTGTGGGACAGAGTAGTGGAGCAAAATCAATTCAAATGGCAGGATTTTAAGGCAGGGTCATGAGCAAGGCAGGTGTTAATCAAAATGGGGTGATAGAGAAAAGTAAGAGCATCAGTGCAAAATAGAAGTAAATTTCAAATTGGGTATTCACTGAAAACCAGCCTCAGAGGAAGTTTCGGTCAGTACCAGCTTGGTTATGATGCAGTAACAAGCACCCCCAAATCTCAGCGACTTAAACAACACTCAAATTACATTTCCTCCTGGGTTGGCTGGGGGCCCCCATGCTAATTCTCCCTCACAATAGAGACAGGTCAACAGAGATATCGATCTCATCTAGAATGGTTCCCTTTATTGAGCCTGAGAGAAAGGAGAGCACAAAGAAGCTAAAACCATGTGAATATCCCCGGGCCCTCTTGGAAATCCTTGAGGACCACACCACATAGGGGCAGATGGCCCAAAGGAACACAAAACATGCAGGAGTGAAATGTGGGTAATCATGGTTACTAGGACTCCATTTGCTCTAACAGGCCAGTGCTTACACAATTACTGGATGAGGTATTTATGTAGTACGAGCTAAAGGACAGGTCCTCATCAACCCTTGGTAACTTACAAGGAGCCCTAAAATATGATCTGGGTTCCAGCTGCATGCAGCAAAGCCACTATAGGATGTCTGCATAAGAACAGGAGTCTGGCCAGAGAGATAAGGAGTGGGATTCCCAACCACCCGTTCCCATTCCCAAACCACTTCTCAGATTGAATCCCAACCATACCAAGCACCATAAGGGGCAACCTAGTGCCTTCTAAGGCTGCTTACCTTCTATTAAACTACATTCTCATCTGTAAAATGGGGATGGCCATTTCTACCTCATGGAGTTGCCGAGTGGCCTCCCGTTGACCTGTATACAGTGACGATATGCAGTTGGTGTCTAGTTAATGTTCATTCCCACACCTCACTGGTGTCTGGTTTTCTAGCATTCCCTCTCGTTAAACAGGGGGCTTCTGATGTTGCCTTCTTCCTCACAGTTTTATAGAATGCCTTCACATTACATTGCTTTGTCCCGCACACTGGCTCTTAGAAATAAATTGTCAGCACCACCTCATTAATAAACGAATCCACAGCTTGGTGAGCAAGAGGACTCTGCGAGCTCTCCGTCCAAATGGACTCAAGATGGCCAAAATCAGAGGCACAAGATGCCAAAATCCAGATTGGTTCCCATATAATCCTTAGCGAAGGCTCTCAAATTCTCAGAGATGGAGCTTTGCTTATTGAGGACACTGAAAAATTGTGTGAAAAGAAAATAAAGAGGAACTTAGTTCTGCCTAAGCCTTTCAGCATTTGTTTGCTGCCTTTTTAGGTAAGGAAATGTGCTGAACAGTGTGAATGCTTCTGGCTAGAGGCCAGCGGGCACCACAGGCACTTGGAATGGTGCCCAGACTGGCATCCAAGGGGCCAGCCTCTGCAGAGGGACAGCTCAGCAGCCACGGGAGGGCCAGGAGCTGTCACCTGGGGTACAGGGGGGCCGTGGAGGTCCATGGAAAGGTGTCTGGAGACCCTGATTTGCACAAGTCAGAAGGGTATATACATTTATGCAGAAGTATATGCACACACACACTTCTGACAGTAAATACATGCAGGCATTTTCTGATTGTGTGTATATGCGTGTGCACGTTTTCCCTAGGGAGAATTCCATCCCTTTCAGCAGATTCTCAGAGTGATCCAGGACTTATACCCAAGGAGGAAAACACAAGAAGCCAGAGAAATGGAATTTAAAATCTTTGAGAAAACAGGACCAGTTTAAAGCCCATTTTTGTATATCAGACTTTTCTGAATCATCTCCTGTTTTAAAATACCCAGCCCTCTTTCATTTGAAAGAACTCCAGATTCTCCATTCACTCCCACCAGCCTCTGTTAAAATGTTTGCCCTAAGTTACTTGTTTACAAGCTTCCCTTTAGCCAAATAAAGCTCTTATTTTTCCTTCTGTTGTATCTATACTTGTTGTCACTCACCAGACTTGCTGGTTTGAGACCTTCGAGTTTTAGTAGGAGCGTTTCTTTTCTGCCTTTGCCAAAGCCCTCCTGAGGCATCTTTGTAGCTCAGAATGGAGGGGCCCAAAGTGGCTCAGGGGACAGAGCCCAAAGGCTTCACCTGTCTGCTCCACCTTGCAGGTGTCCCCTGGCATTTCAAAAGATTGCCACACTGGGCACAGCCAAATTCCCAATTACCTGATGTTGCCTGATTGTGCAGAAATTATTCTTCTACCTTCTGTTTTTTCCTTGTGTGCATCAGCCATTTAATTCAAATCACTAACGGATCTTTCTTCCCACATTTCTAATCTTAATCCTGTCCTTGATTTCATGCTTGACCTACCCATCAGTTTAGTGCAACACATACTTAAGGAATGGCTCTAGTCAACTAGAGAGATGTTCTGCAACCAGGCATGATGTTAGTCACACCTCAGAAAACCAAAAATGGACAACCATTAAGGGATGGTCATCGGGTGACATGATGGCAGGTTCACAAACCCCCAACACAAAGAAGAATGTGAGAGTATCCTAGAGAATGTTCCAAGGTTTGGAGAAGGAAAAAAGAACACCCAGTTAAATGCAATCTGAAGAGGCTTCCTGGAAGAAAGGTCACCACCCAGCCTTGAGAAATAGTGGGAAACCCAGACAACAATGAGTGGTTGCATTAGGCTGATCCTTAGGTTTTATTTAGGGACATTGTGGAAACAAGTTAGGTTGGAACCATCACATGGAGTTCTTGGCACGGAAGACCTAAGAAACTCACTGCACTTGTTAGATGTGATTCGTTTGCTATATTAATAACAAATATGTCTTTCATCATTCCCCTCACTTAATCCTTAATTAACACATGGCTAACGAAGGAACACTGAAGCAAAGTCTTCCACATACGGGGTCTTCTCATGTACCTACCACTTGCTCTTCTGAGCGGAGAGTATTGTTCGTGGTTTTTGGGTTACAGATCTTTCTAAACTCCAGTAAACACACCCCTCTCTTGTCAATATTCCCTCAGTATGTGAGCTTATGATTTCTCTCCACATTCCCTTTTCTTTAGGTTTTACTCTGTTTTGCCCTCTCTCGTTCCTTCTGGTGAGGTGCTTTTCCTCCCATCCCAAATTAGTTCTCTGGCCATCCTGGCTTCAAGGAGGGCTCTCCGAGCCACTCCACGTCCTCCCCTGCCATCCAACACCACCTGTGCTAACTCACCGTCCCACCACTACACATTCACGTGGTTCCTGCCTGGGAAGTTTTACCACTTTCACTCGGGGATGTATCTCAAACACAACATATTCAAGACTAAACACATCTTTTTTCCCCCCACCAAAACTTGCTCCCTCTTTCAAGGGGATGACAGTTGCTCAGACTGGAAACAGAAGTATCCCACATCCTTTAAGGGCTCCATCTCCAATTCATCACTCAATCCTGTCCATTGTACCACCTGAGCACCTGTAAATCCACCGCCTTCTCTCCCACCCCGGCCGGTGCCCAAGATGAAGGCCAGGTCAGTTCTCACTGAGATTACCCCACCAGCAGACTCCTGGTGGACCCCTACCCCTTTCCCCACATTCCCTTCCCACCATTTTCCTCCCAGCTGGCAGAAGAATCTTCCCAAAACATTAGTTTCACTGTGTCATTTTCCAGGTTAAAACCTGTCCATGACTCGTTACAGCAGTACTAAGGCTCAAGCTTCCTTAAAATGATGCACGAGGACATCGAAACCAGGCCACTCTGTGCCCCTTCATCTCTACCCAGTCCCAGGCTCACGCCTGCAGCCCTGCTCAGAGGAAGACGAGACACCTCCGGCCACCTGATCCGGCCAGTCTTCCTCCTGCCCCCCGGCTCCTCCCTGCGCCTATGGTGCCCTCCCAGCTCGCCATGCCCCCACACCTACCCCCTTGGGAGATCGTTCCCTGGCCACCTCCCACAAGGCTAGGCAATCCTCCTGGGTGGACTTTCTTAGAGCATTGTCTGTGCTGCCACTTTATAAAGGACCACATTCCATGTAGTTGTTCCTCTTTTGTCCTGCTCACTCCCATTCTGTGTTAGACTGTAAGCTTCCTATCGAGGGAGGCCATGTCTTCACACCCTCACCTCCCCACTTAGAGCAGAGGCCCAGCCAGTGGCAGACACATGGGGGAAGGGGGAAGTGGCTCAGTGCATTCCTGGACTCCCCCAGCAGAAAAAAGTCTGTGGACTGTGGAGTGGTCCCTTTCTAGGGCCTCAGATACCTTGTCAGGTGCATCCAGATTATCTCATTTTATAAATACAAAATGGATGGAAGTGGTTGAAATGCTACCAGGAATTCTTATGAATGGTTCCTCAAAGAAGTAGGAAATGAACTCCCCGGCCTAAAATTCCATCTTAGTATCTAAGGTTTTGTTAAAGTTGTGTTAACCTAGAAAATATTTAACATCAATTCCTGCCTCAACTTAGCTGTAGCCCACTGAATGTTTAATATATACCAGGGACTGTTTCCAGTACTTTTTCTAAGAGGTTTTTAATCTCCACAACAAGCCCATGAGAAAAGTACTAGGAGTATTTCCCCATATTACAGAAGAGAACACCAAGGCACAGAAAGGGCAGAGAAGCCCCCCTCCCCCCAACAGCACAGCCACTGGTGAGGCAAGCTGGGACTCACACGGAGGGGCATAGGCTCTTAGCTGCTGCACTGGTGGAGGGGGGGCTCTCATTTTACTTTCTGTAGCTCAGGACTTTTTATTACTACTTTTATCCAATATTTCAAACACTACTTCCCTTTCATGTGCTGGAACTCTAACAGTTTTGAGTTCACTTTTCAAATAATGTGGGAAAAGCCATGTTTGAAAAGACCCCATAAGCACTAATACTTGTCATCTGTTCATCACTGTATCCTAAGCACTTGACTGGAATCTGCCATAAAGTTCTCCACCAGACTCATGGCTTAGTCCTGTCTTCTCCACATTTCAGGTCTTAGACCCTGCTGTCTATTATTTACACTCTGATACAAAAATGGCTGGATTCCTCCTTGCAAATGATAAAATGTTTTCTAAAAATACCAAAGTTAGTCTGAGTTTTTTAATAAACCCTAGATTTTTTGTGATTCAATTATAGATTAAAGATTACGGATGATCTTTTGAAGAATGGAGAAAGTCTGTCTTAAAATATAGTAGGGAAAACCCAATTCACAGAAAAGAAAAAAGAAAAGTACATTTTGATAAAGATAAATAAACTAGTAAGGACATGAAAATAATTTAAACTTTTAGGACAGTTTCAAGTGTTAGTAAGCATTTGATTGACCTTTAAGGGATAACTAAGCAAAAGAGTCAATTTTTTAAAATAAACTTGAGAAGTACTGATTGAATGTAGAAGGTTTGCTGAAAACATGTTGGCTTCAAAACACGATTATCCTCATGAGCCACAATTCCCAAGTTTTCCCAGCACCTACGACGAGGTAGATCCTCTGCAGCACCCTCTGACTGGGCGTCTTTGCACTAGTCCTAAAGTAGAAGTAAACACACAATTCTTAACTTTGAAGCCAGAAGCAGAGAAGTGGGGTGGCCCCCTCGCCTGCACTGAGAGGTCTTCTTCACAGGGAACTCTTACAATGTGCTGACTCTCAAGGTTGGTGGGGGAAACTTCCAAGAAGTCAAAGGAGCTGACAACATGAGGACTGGAAGGATCTTGAAAAAAATCTCACCCAACACCATCACCTTGGAGACCACTGGGGCCCCGGATCGGGGAGATGACCTACCGAAAGCCAAGTGACCAGTGCAGGGACAAAACCAGAACACAAACATTCGTTTTCTAAATCTGGATTCAAGGAATTTCCAGCCACTTCACAAAAGCAGAGTGGGGCAGACGTGAGTTTTTAGCAAGCATTCTAGAGCAGCAACCCTGACCACCAGGACAAGCCAGCTAGGCTTGTCTTCCTACTTGAATCTCTTTAAGTAGATTTGATTCCAGGAAACGAGCCCCACGCCCAGACCCTGGAGACGTCACACTTAAGGAGGCAACTAAAGTCACTTATGTTTTGCATTGGCTTTTCCCTCCCAGGAAAAGTCAGAGGTGCTTCACCTGATTTCACAGAAGCCCCAGCTCACCTGCACTGAGTCTTCTCACTGTTTCTTCATAACTAACTCCTGTAAAGCCCGTATCCTATTAGGCAGACCCCAGTCTTATTTTTTCTTTAAGATTTTATTTCTTTATTTGAGAGAGAGAATGAGAGATAGCACGAGAGGGAAGAGGGTCAGAGGGAGAAGCAGACTCCCCGCCGAGCAGGGAGCCCGATGTGGGACTCGATCCCTGGACTCCAGGATCATGACCTGAGCCGAAGGCAGTCGCTTAACCAAGTGAGCCACCCAGGCACCCAGACCCCAGTCTTAAACAACTTCTATGAAGACTCTCCCCAGGCTTAGTGCAGTTTTGTTCAACTTTTATTGAGAGCCACCCCCCCCTCAGACAGCTCATTCTCCCCGGTCTCCTGAGTGACCCCAGTAGGCAAGTTTCCTCAATGAATTACACACGAATCCACAATCCTGGGTCCGTGACAAAAACCTAAATGCATCTGATGTGCTGCTGATGTGGAAACAGCAGAGCAGCTTGAGAAAGGGCAGAATTTCCAGCAGCTGTTAACAGAAATAGCACAGCCCATTAGGAGTCCAGCTGCAAAGAGACAAATCTGGGGCAATAATAACTCTGTATGGTGGATTTTCAGGAAAACAGATTGGCTTCTTACTCTCAGGTTCGGCGATGAAGATTTAGAGCAGGACTGGCCAACCGGCAACCTCATTAAGTCTCTCCCCTTCCCCGTTATGTTCTAGCTGAATTCTTCCACGCTCGACCACGTGGCTGAGACTTCCAAAGTGCCTTTTGATTCCCTGCTTTTCCAGCTGGTCTTCTTCAGCTGCGGTCAAAGAACTTGCCCGAAATAGTTCTCAGGAGAAGAATGTGATTTCATAAGGAGAGAAAACTCTAGGAAAAATCGCATTCCTGGAAACCACTAGAGAATGTGTGAATTTAGGAACCAACACCACAGTGGAAGCTAGCATCAAGATCTCACTTTATGCACGGTTGTAGTGGGAAGTGAGACTGCATTGATTTTCAGGGGCCTGGCGTACCTTGGTAGGGGGAACACGTCACTCTTGCATCGAGGGCTGAGTGTGGGCATACCCCAGGGCATCAAGCCCTGTTCTATATTTGAGCCGGAAAGGGCAACAGTTCAGTTCAAGCCCTAACATGTGGGAGAGAGTAAACAAAATGTTTGTCCTCACAAACTGCTGCCCGCCAGTTTTTGCCCCTCTCAGTACACAGCAGCATCACCTATCCAGTTGCTGAAATACAAATCTAGACTTTTCCCTCGATTCTTCCTATTTGAATTCTCCTGATCTTTTATATTCTCGAAGCATATTTTTAATTGTCTAATTCTCTTTATTTCCATTGGCTTCACCCTAGTTTAGGTTGACACCATCTCTGCCCTGGACATCGCAAAACTCCCGATATTCCTTAGCTTCCCACGTACCCGTAGCTGATACTCTCACTCGTGCCCCACCCCATCTCCTCACCATCCAACCGCCACACATACTTCACATGTGAGTCAGATCAAGCCATTCTTGTCTGAAAACCTTGCAGCAGCTTCCCCTTCTCTTTAGAACAAAATCCAAACTGCCTGGGACCTGGAGACCCACCCAACTCGCCCTCAGGCACCCCCAGTGCTCAGGGCACCTTACTTTCCCTCCCAGAGTGGGCTCTCCATGCGAGCCCCTGTGGTCAGTAAGTGGCTCTGAGGTATTAAGAGAAGGCACACAAACTCAGGCACTTCAAGACTACAGGGAAAACAAAAGAGAGGCTCTCATTGGTCAGCATGGCTTCTCAGGATCAAGAGAAGGCACACCGTCTTTTGTTTTTTTTCAAGACTTATTTATTTATTTTAGAGAGACAGAGAGAGCATGTGTGAGTAGGGGGAGGGGCACAGGGAGATAAAGAAACCTCAACTAGGCTCTCTGCTGAGCGTGGAGCCAGATGCGGGACTTGATTCCAGGACCCGGAGATCATGACTTGAGCTGAAAGCAATAGTCAGCTACTTAACTGACTGAGGCACCCAGGTGCCCCAAGAGAAGGCACATAGTCTTAAGACCCCCACCCCAACTAGGGAACAAAAGAAGTGGAACAGGAGTATCCATAGAAAAGGTGTGAACATAGATCTGCTAGCTAGTTGGGATGATTAGTGAAGGTATTTCCCTCCTAAAGCCAAGTCAGTAAGCACAGGAGGAGGTGACAGCTTCTTCAAACGTGCAGACAGCAACACGAGACTTCAAGGAACAAAAAATCAAGGAAACATAACATCACCAAAGGAGGGCAATAATTTCCCAATAACTGATCCCAAAGAATGGAGATCGATGAATTGCCTAACAAAGAATTAGAAATAACTGATTTATGCCTGAGATCTAAGGACATTTCAACATACCCCAATCAATAAATGTAATATACTACATTAACAGAATGAAGGAGAAAATTATGTGTTCTTCCCAGTAGATGCAGAATATCTATTCAGCAAAATCCAACCTCCTTTCATAATAAAAACTTCTGAAAAATTAGTTATAGAAGAAATGTACCTCAGTATAATAAAGACCATTATGACAAGTCCACAACCAACATCATACTCAATAGTGAAAAGCTGAAAGTTTCTCCTCTAAGATCAGGAACAACACAGGGAACAAGTCACTTTCACCACTTTTATTAAATATAGTATTGGAAGTCTTAGCCAGAGCAAATAGGCATGAAAAAGGGAATAAAAGGCATTCAAATGAGAAAGGAAGAAGTAAGACTGTCTCTGTTTGCAGATGACACAATTTTATGTATAGAAAACCCTAAAGATCCCACCAAAAAAAAAAAAAGTTAAACTAATAAATGAATTCAGTAAAGTTGCAGGATATAAAATCAACATACAAAAATCAGTTGTGTTTCTATACACTAACAACAAACTATCTGAAAAATAAATCAAGAAAATAATCTCACTTATAATGTCATTAAATGAATAAGATAGTTAGAAATGAATTTAACCAAAGAGGTAAAATATCTATACATTGAAAAATATAAAACACTCATGGGAGAAATTGAAGAAGATGCAAAGAAATGGAAAGACATCCCATGTTTGTGAACTGGAAGAATCAATACTGTTAAAATAGTTATACTAACCAAAGCTATCTACAGATTCAATGCAATGCCTATAAAATTCCAATGGCATTTTTCACAGAAATAGAAAAAACAATCCTAAAATTCATATGGAAACCCAAAAGACTCCAAATGACCAAAGCAAGAAGAACAAAGGTGGAGGCAGCATACTTCCTGATTTCAAAGCTATAGTAATCAAAACAGACATAAAAGCAAACACATAGATCAATGGAACAGAATAGAGAGCTGAAAAATACACTTGAAATACCATCAACCACTCTTCAAGAAAGACACCAAGAATACCAAAAAGGGGAAAGGAGACTCTTCTTACTGTGTGGTATAGGGAACACTGGATATCCAATGCAAAAGAGTAAAACTGAACCCTTATACAGTACACAAAAGTCAACACAAAATGGATTAAAGAGGTAAATGTAAGACCTAAAACTGCAAAACCCTTAGAAGTAATCATAGGGGGAGATATCTTCCACATTGTTCTTGGCAATGATAGTATGGATATAACACCAAAAGAACAGGCAACAGTAGCAAAAATAAATAAGTGGGACCATACCAAACTAAAGTTTCTGCAAAGCCAAGGAAACAATCAACAGAGTGAAAATGCAACCTAAAGAATGGGAGAAAATATTTACAAACCATATATACAATAGGGGTAAAGATCCAAAATATTTAAGGAACTCATACAACTCGATACTAAAAAAAATAACCCAATTAAAAATGGGCAGAGGGCCTGAGTAGACATTTTTCCAAAGAAGACATTCAGATGGACAACAGACGCATGAAAAGGTGTTCAACCTCACTCATCATCAGAGAAATGCAAATCAAAACCACAGTGAGATGCCACCTCACACCTGTCAGGATGGCTATTATCACGAAGTCAAATGATAAAGGTTGGCAAGGATGTGGAGAAAAGGGAACCATTACACACTGTTGGTGGAAGTGGAAAATGGTGCAGCTCCTATGAAAGAGTATAGAAATTCTTCAAGATTTTTAAAATAGAAATATAGATCCAGCAATCCCACTTCTGGGTATATATCCAAAAGAACTAAAATCAGGATCTTGAAGAGATATCTGCATCCTTGTGTCCATCACAGCATTTTTCACAGTACCTAAAATATGGGAACAAATGGCTATCTACGGATGAATGGATGAAGAAAATATTATATATATAAATAAAATAAAATATTATTCAGCCTTAAAGAAAAGGAAATCTCTCCATTTATGACAACATGGATGAAAATGGAAACATCATACTAAGTAAAAGAAGCAGACACAGAAAGACAAATACTGCATAATCTCACTTATATGTTGAATCTAAAAATGTCACTCCTAAAATCAGAGTGGAATGGTGGTAGCCAGCAGCTGAGGGGGGGGTTGGAAATGAGGAGATGTTGGTCAATGGTACAAAATTTCAGTTATAAGATGAGTAATTTCTGGAGACCTAATGTACAGTATAGTGACTATAGTTAATAATAATGAACTGTATACTTGAAATTTGCTGAGAGGCTAAATCTCAAGTGTTCTCAACCACATACACACACACACACACACACACACACACACACACAAAGGTAACTATGTGGACTGTGGGGTGATGGATATATTAATTAGGTTGACTGTGGCGATCATTTCACAATGTACATGTACATCAAAACATCACAATGTATAACTTAAATATATACTATTTTTATTTGTCAATGACATCTCAATAAAACTGGGGAAATGTGTAGCAGAGGTATATAGAGACAGGCAGTCCTATATTTGTTAGTAGAGGCATAAACCAATGCAATCTCTAACTTAACAATTTCACAGCATGTAGAACGATGACTGCAAAAGATTTTGTTGCAGCATTGTTTGTAATATGAAAAGATTAGAAACTATTTAAGTGTAGTTCATTTAGGGAATTACTAGAAAAATTGTGGGTTTCCACAAAACTGTTGGTGGGAATGCAAACTGGTGCAGCCATTCTGGAAAACAGTATGGAGGTTCTGCAAAAAGTTAAAAATAGAGCTACCCTACAATCCTGTAATCTCACTACTGGGCATTTACCCCCAAAATATGAAAATACTAATTTGGAAGGATATATGCACCCCAAGGTTTACTGTAACAGTATTTACAACAGCCATATTATGGAAGCATCCCAAGCACCCATCAATAGATGAATGGATAAAGAACATATGTGGTGTATATATACGATGGAATATTACTCAGCCATAAAAAGAATGAAATCTTGCCATTTGCAACAACATGGATGGATCTAGACAGTATAATGCTAAATGAAATAAGTCAGCCAGAGAAAGACAAATACTATATGATTTCACTCACATGTGGAATTTAAGAAACAAAACAAATGAACAAAGAACAGAAAGAGACAAACCAAAAACACAGACTCAATTATATGGAATAAACAGATGGTTACCAGAGGAGAGGTGGGTGGGAGGGTATGTGAAATAGGTGTAGGGGATTAAGAGTACCTTTATTGTAATGAGCACTGAGTAATATATATAATTGTTGAATTGCTATATTGTACACCTGAAACTAATATAACACTGCATGTTAACTATACTGGAATTAAAATTAAAAAAATAGGCATAATCTATGTAAATTAAATCTTAATAAGATTAAAAAATAGGTATAAAAATAATAAATAAAAATATATATCTTTAAAAAAAAGAAATGCCGTGCAGCCTCTAAAAGCAATTCTAGAATGATCTTAAAGCTATGTTGATAAGAGAAAAAGGGAAAGGGGGGAATATACACATATGCCTTTATTTGCATAGAATGTCTCTGAAGGTAAACAGCATGAATAAAAAGACAAGAAACAGATAACTTAGATCGCCCATAGCATCAGGAATAGAAGTAGGTAGAAAATCACTGTAACTTTTTGGTAACTTATCAGTGTTTTTACCTTGTGCCCATATTAACTCTATGTATACATTTTTTTAATTGCAAGGGCTACAGATAGATGATAAGTCCAATCAGTGACAATAATTTTCTGAGGAGAAAAATTTGAAGCTGTTATGCAGTTGTTGTTGATATGTTACTACTATTGTATCATTAGAGAAAGGCATCATTGAGAAATGGGTTGTCAATATCATGCACACGAGTACTTTTTTCTTGCCTTGAGCTCTTTTCTTTACTCTTTGTACGTTATCTTCTACTATTTAGAAGTTTTGTCCTTTTAGAAAAACAACCACTCTCAATCTAACACCAACTTTGGAAACCAAGTATATATACAGTTATACATGTACACAGCCTCATTCCAAAAAATATTTTGAGACAGTTTACACTAATACATATGTTACAACATAAGTCAGAGAAGACTGGCAAAGTAAGTCCACAAATGTTAGAAGATACCCAGAGTGTTTCATGCTTTTTTTAAGACTGAACAATATTCTACTCCATGTACATACCACATTTTTATACCTATTCATATGTTGGTGGGCATTTATGTTATTTGCAAATCTTGGCTATTGTGAATAATATTGCAATAAACATGGGAATGCTAATATGTCTTCGAGACTCTAATTTCAATTCCTTTGGCTATAACACAGATGAACCTTGAGGACATTATGCTAAGTGCAATTAGCCAGTCACAGAGAGACAAATACTGCATGTTTCTATTTATAGGAGTCATCTGAAACAGTTAAACTCATAGAAACAGAGAATAGAGTGATTGTTACCAGTGCCTGGGGGAGACGGGCTATGGGGAGCTGTTGCTCAAGCGATAGAAAGTGTCAGTTATGGACTCCTGGGTGGCTCCACCAGTTAGGTTAACCGTCTGCCTTCAGCTCAGGTCATGAACCCAGGGTCCTGGGATCAAGTCCCGCATGGGGCTCCCTGCTCAGTGGGGAGTCTGCTTCTCCCTCTACCCTTCCCCCCTGCTCATGATCTCTCTCTCTCAAACAAATAAAATCTTTAAAAAAATAAAATTTCATATGGAAACAAACTGAGGTTTCCGGGGGGGATGGGCAGATGGGTTAGCCTGGTGATGGGTATTAAAGAGGGCACGTTCTGCATGGAGCACTGGGTATTATACGCAAACAATGAAGCATGGAACACTACATCAGAAACTAATGATGTAATGTATGGTGATTAACATAACATAATAAAATAAAATAAAACA
The DNA here is from genome assembly GCF_003265705.2 of Callorhinus ursinus. Classification (NCBI taxonomy): domain Eukaryota; kingdom Metazoa; phylum Chordata; class Mammalia; order Carnivora; family Otariidae; genus Callorhinus; species Callorhinus ursinus. The sequence goes on from NW_027397079.1 coordinate 6,163,346, forward strand.
ATGAAGTACTATATGGTGACTAACAGAACATAATAAATAAATAAATAAATAAATAAATAAATAAATAAATAAATATAAATAAATAAATATAAAAGTTTCAGTTATGCAACATAAATGAATTCTAGAGATCAGCTGCTGTAAGACATTGTACCTATAATTAACAGTAGTGTATTATGCACTTACAATTTGTTAACAGGGTAGATCTTATGTTAAGTGTTCTTACCACAATATAAAAAAAAGAAAAAAGGAAATATCCTCAGTGGATGAGTACTTGGTTAAGAGTTTAACACACAAAGACTGATCCAAATACCTGTCTTAACCTTTATTGCCAAAAAACACTTACTTTGAAGATCATTCTAATACTTTGAACTTAGAATGTTCAAATTAAACTAAAATTTATGGGACACATAAGTTATGTACCTTCAAGTTTTCTCCAAGATTAATGCACCTAGTCAATAGGATTTAAGCACTTTGAAAGCTAGCATTTTAAACTGGCAAAATTATACTGAGTGTCCAAATAACTAAAATATATAAAAGTATTTTTGAAACTATGAGGTACTATGTCCATATAAGATGTCTATATAAAGAGTTATTAGATCATTATCATCTATAAGAAAATTGTCAAAGATTGATTTCTTTCAGAAGAAGAAAAAACTGAGTTTAAATTTTTGTTATATTTTTGGTCAAAAGACATGTCCACCCAAGTGGACATCAATTTATATATATATTGTATTGAATGAACTGAGTGTGCTTAGAGTACACTCTCCACTGTAGATTACATTGTTTGCCCGCATCTTCTAAGTAGCTGTTCTTTTAAAACACAGTAAAATAAGCATTTTTGAGAGTTTGAACTGTGTGGCCTTTCTCTTGAAAACAAATAGAAATACCTCATTAACAAATAGAAGAATATCTCACAATCTAAGTATGAGAGCTCAAAAGCCATGATTGTGATACATTAAATCTATAAAAACTAAAATTTTACATCCACTACAAAAACTAACACTAAGTTACCACGTGGTGGAAACTTTGAAAGTTGATGACTTTTTCCTGAATTACTTCATGATTATTACTAAACAATTAAAATTTACTGAGTAATTATCCATCTATATTACCATCTATAACACAGAGCACAGAATTGAAGTATGAGGAAACTCAATTCTTACACTCATGTAATTCATATTTCCAAAGAGAAAGACAGAAATGTATCTAATAACATAAAATGGAAAATAATAAGTGTGATTTGAATGTTTTAAATTCTATTAAAATTGAAAGGAACAAAAGGTAACTTATTTTATCAAGCATATTTTTTAAAAATCCCTTATCTCATACTTCTCTTAAAAAAAATCACCGGGGCACCTGGGTGGCTCAGTCGGTTAAGCATCTGCCTTCAGCTCAGATCATGATCCCAGAGTCCTGGGATCGAGACCCATGTCAGGGTCCCTGCTCAGTAGGGAGCCTGCTACTCCCTCTCCCTCTGCCCCTCCCCCTGCTTGTGCTCTCTCTGTCTGTCTGTCAAATAAATAAATAAAATCTTAAAAAACAAAACACCTCACTTCACACTTGTTGGGATAGATATTATAAAACAAAAAAGACAACAAATATTGGCAAGGGCATGGAGAAATCAGAAGCCTTGAACACTGTCATTGAGAAGGTAACATGGTCCCGCCTCTGAGGAAACTAGTATGGAGGTTTCCCAAAAAATTAAATATAGAACTACCACATGATCCATCATATGATCTCATGTCTGTGTATTTTTCCAAAAGGATTTAAATCAGGATCAGAGAGATATTAATACTCCCATGTTCACTGCAGCACTATTCACAATAGCCAAGACATAGAAACAACCTATATGACGATGAATGAATGGATTTAAGAAAGAAAGAAAAAATACATACAATGGAAAATTATTCAGCCTTAAAAAAGAAGGAAATCTTGCAATATGTAACAACATGGATGAAACCTGAGGACATTATACTAAGTGAAATAAGCCAGTCACAGATGGGCCAACACGGCATGATTCCACTTATAACGGATTTGTAAAATAGTCAAACCCTTGGAAACAGCACCACGGCGGTTGCCAGGGCTGGAGGCAGGGGGAATGGGGAAGCTAACAATGGAAATAAAGCTTCAGTCAAGAAAGATGAATTAGCTCTAGAGACGAGCTGTACAATATTGTACCTACAGTCAACAATACTGCATCGTACAATGGTCTGAGAGAGTGACAGTCAACAATACTGCATCGTACAATGGTCTGAGAGAGTGACAGTCAACAATACTGCATCGTACAACGGTCTGAGAGAGTGTAGATCTCATGTTAAGGGAATAGGATAATAATAAAAATTAAGTAAAAATTAGGGGTCTCTGGGTGGCTTAGTTGGGCGTCCAACTCTTGATTTCGGCTGGGGTCATGATCTCGGGGTCTTGCAATGAAGCCCTGCCTGCCTAGGGCTCTGCACTGAGGGTGGAGTCTGTTTGGGATTTTCTCTCCCCCTCTCCTTCCCCTCCCATCCTGCTTGTATGTACACACTCTCTCTCTCTAAAAAAATAAAAAATAAAAAAAATAATTAAGTAAAAATTAAAAGTTAAAAAAAATCTCATGGGAAAGATTATTGTTACTATTTTGGAGATTTAACAATATCAGTAAGTTAACCAAAACACCACAGCTATTAAAGGACCAAACCAAGATTTATTTTAACTCCAAAGCCAGTATTTTTCCTAGGACTGTGGTCTGGAACAGAAAAACCATGACATGGCTGGTGGACAGGATTCATATAAACAGAGGAGGATGTCTTAGGCGGGTATGTTATTATATGAGAAATTGTATTATTATATAAGAAATTACAAAAGGGGTGCCTGGGTGGCACAGTCAGTTAAGCGTCTGACTCTTGATTTCGGCTCAGGTCATGATCTCAGGGTTGTGAGATCAAGCTCCACGTTGGGATTCTCTCTCCTTCTCCCTCAGCCCCCTCACCCCATGTTGTCTCTCTCTAAAATAAATACATCTTAAAAAAAAAAAGAAATTACAGAAGAAAAAATACACTACCTTGGCCAGAGCATAGATTGTATATAAAGGAAGCAGCTAACTGACACTGGACTAATGACCAGAAGACACAGCACACACATTACCCAACATGAGAGGTTCCCTGTTTTTTGCAGACAAGAATTAAGCCCGTAATGATTTGGGATACAGAAACATGGAAATGCAGTGTATTTAGGAAGACGTCACACATTTTCAGATAGAATAGAAAGGAGTGAAAATGTAAAAAGTTATGTGTGCCAGGAATGAGACAATAAAGGAATGTGCAACAGGAACTGAAAAAAGTAATTCTATAAAAGAAAAATCACAAATTCTTTATGACTTTTCAGAATCAAGTTAATGCTAAGACCTAAAAAAGTCAGTTTCTGTTAAAACTGTACAAAAAAAGAATTTAGAAGGCATTGTAAAAAGAAGTGAAAATCTACTTAAATCATCAGGAACATCAATAATATTCCTCAGTCGCTGTGCAGTTATCAAACAGACTGGTTTGTATTAACCCAGTCCCCCACCTGGGAAATGATCCATTGCTTCTAACCTTGTCAAGTGGCACAACCAGATTTGCTGAAACATAGAGAAATGAGGCCAATCCAAAACATAAGGGATTGTCTGTTGGTTCTACCAGAGAACAAAAAAAATAAGAAATTCATAAAATCAATATTTATAGAAGATAATTTCGTGAGAAACGCATGCTTTCAAAATAAGAAAATAACATCTTGGCTGTCAAGAGCCTATGATGAATTTAAGAAAGGGTCAGTAAATAATTCGTAATACCATTGGTATTCATTTTAATATACTGCTCTCAACCCTGAATTATCTATTGGAAGGAATAAGCAAGTCATCTAAAACATGGAATGGTAACTGGTGTCTCTTAATTTGTTGCCATTGGAGTAAGTGTGATGATCCCTTCATCTTAAAATCTCATCACCTCAGGAAAATTCTGCTCTGATGGGCAGACAGTCCTGTAGCCAGAGTGTTAAAAGCTTAAACAGAAAATAACTGATGTCCAAATGACACTGAGCAAAATGTCCTGAGATGGCAAATCAAGGAACAATTTAACCCTTGACAATTCAGGGGGAAAAAAACTGTTGAAAAAATGTTGTTAATGCTACCAAAATGACTGCCCCAAATTAATTAAACTTATCAGTGTTACTGTACTCCTTCATCACACTTTTATTTGTACTGGAGATACAAGGAAATTAAAAATATGGACCCTTACCACAAGGAACATATTGTCTAGTAAAATGACATATATAAGCAAGCCATTATAGAATGAAATTTTGACACACACTACCACATGGATGGACCTTGAGGACATCATGCTAAATGAAATAAGCCAGATACAAAAGGATAAATTCTGTATGATTCTCCTTATACAAAGTATCTAGAATAGCAATTCTTAGAGACAGAAAGTAGAATGGTTTCCCAGGGCTGGAGGAGGTTGGAATGGGTGGTTAGTGTTTCATGGACACAGAGTTTCAGATTGAGAGGATGAAAAGGTGTTGGAAACAGGGTGGTTAGGGTTGTACAACATTGTAAAATGTCTTCAACGCCACAGAGCTGTACATCTAACAATGGTTAAAATGATGGCTCAGTCGTTGGGCGTCTTCCTTCGGCTGAGGTCATGGTCCCAGGTCCTGGGATCGGGCCCTGCATGAGGCTCCCCGCTCCATGGGAAGCCTGCTTCTCCCTCTCCCACTCCCCCTGCTTGTGTTCCCTCCCTCGCTGTGTCTCTCTCTGCCAAATAAATAAATAAAATCTTAAAAAAAAGATAAGTTTCATGGTATGTATGTTTTGCTACAATAAAAAATGCCAAAAAATGATTATAAGCAGTTATAACAGGCTTTTATGTTAAACTAGTAATTTCTCCCCATATTAGAAGTAATTTTTTAAAAAGTAAAGGACTGTCTTGGATAAAAATATATTTATCACTTACAAATAACTTGAAAAAGGAAAGAAACTAAAGAGAAATATTTTAAATTTCTATCTTGAACTTATATTTTTGAAAGAAATTATATATATTAATATATATATTAATATAATATATAATTATATATTAAAATGTAATATATTACATATAATTTAATAATATAATTATTATATAATGTATTATACATATGCTATTTTATACATTATATATAAATCATATAAATTATATATAGTATAATATATATCTCTGTATGTAAATATACTAAGTAAATAAGTTCCAAATATTTTTTAAACAAAACTAGAGGCAAGAAAACAAAGCAGAAAATGTGATTTGAACATTTTCCAACATTCAGCTTGGTACTTAATTAATTTTTGGACAGAATAAGGGATGCTGAGCAAGTCCCACAGTTTTAGCTAACCACCTAGTATGTGTTGGTGAAAGGCAGGTAACTCGTTACTTAGCAGAGCCCAGACAGTACTAATCTCTTGTGTGAGCTAAGTTAGACAAGACAGAGAGAGAGAGAAAAGAAGATAAAGAGAGAGGGAAGAAAAAAAAAGACAGATGTCACTGGGGATAGTAGAATAGTAAGAACTTCCAAAAAAAATCTCCCTAAAAGCAATGCAAACACTGGCAAAATTATCAAAGTCAACTTTGTCAGAACCCTGGAAATGAACCAAAACTAGGAAACAATCTTTCACATGAAAATACGTTCCACAGTATTAGTTTCAGGAACTGTAAACCAAAACCACAAGGACATGGCACTTCATAGCAAACGGTGCTTCGGAAAACAGTTTGGCGATTACTCAAAAAGTCATGTAGAGTTGTCGCGTCATCTAGTAATTCCACTCCTAGGTATACGTCTCCCAAACCCTTGTACACAAATGTTCATTGGAGCATTATTCGTGACAGCCGAAAAGTGGAAACAACACAAACATCTTGATAAACAGACGAACAAAAAAGTATATGCACGCAATGGGATACCAGTGGGTCCTAAAAAGAATGCTATGACATGGAGAAACCTCGAAAATATTATGCTGTGATAAGCCAGGCACCCAAGGTCACAAATTACATGGTTTCACTTATTTGAAATGTCCCAGATAAGCAAATCTATAAAGACAGAAAGGAGGTCGGTAATTACCAGGGCTGGGTGAGGGGGGAATGTGGAATGATTGCTCATGAGTATAAGCTTTCCTTCTGAGGTGCTGGAAAGGTTCTGGAATTACATGGAAATGTTCGCTAATTTAGCCTGGGGTGATTGCATAAGTATATGCATATCATTGAGCTGTACCTCTAATATTTATACCTTCAACTGTATATAATTTTTTTTAAAGATTTTATTTATTTATTTATTTGAGAGAGAGAGAATGAGAGACAGAGAGCACGAGAGGGAAGAGGGTCAGAGGGAGAAGCAGACTTCCTGCTGAGCAGGGAGCCCGATGCGGGACTCCAGGATCATGACCTGAGCCGAAGGCAGTCGTTCAACCAACTGAGCCACCCAGGCGCCCAAACTGTATATAAATTATATCTCAATAAACACACCAAGGAGACAGTTTGTATCAGGACTTAGTACACACACATTCACATACCTGAAAAGAGTTTTAAGAAACATGATTCCTTTTCTATCTTGGGATATGTATTCCAATCTATTCTTATCTTTTTTATTAATGCAAAACGCACAAGAAAACAGTAGTATCAAACACTTTAATTCATCCGAAAAACATTGCTTTTTTCCAATGAGTTGGGAGTTTTATGAAAAACTTTTTATATATATTAAAAATTTATATTTATAAATTATGTATTATATTATAATTTATGTTATATTGTATAACATGTTCTGTTATATAATGTTATATAATATGTTATATGTTATAATATATGTAATTATATAACATATTATATAGTTCATTGGGGTGCCTGGGTGGCTCAGTCAGTTAAGCGTCTGTCTTCGGCTCAGGTCATGATCTCAGGGTCCTGGGATTGAGCCCCACATCGGGCTCCCTGTTCAGCAGGGAGTCTGCTTCTCCCTCTCCCCCCTGCTCCTGCTCTCTTGCTCTCTGTCTCCCACATAAAAATAAATAAAATCTTTATATAATTTATAATTATGTATTATAAGATATTACAAATATTATAAAATATTATATATTTCATTATATAATATATATGTCCCTGTAAATTTTAACCTGTTATTCTGTCACCTGAAAACATTTTAAATGTCACCTTTAATATGATACTAATATTCTTACCTCCCCACATCCCTTCATGAATCATCTTAACAAAATAAAATTCCCCCCTAAGAAATTTTCTGGTACTTTTTTTTTTAATATAGTCGTTTTCTTTCGAAATAATCACATGGCTTCCAACAGTTTCTCCTTGAGAGTTATAAACATCAATCATTTTTATTGCTTAAGGCAAAGTGATGTTCATAGTGCTTTAAGCACAAAGTAGAGTCTTTAACCTCGCCACTGTAGACTTAGAGATAAAACCAAGCCCCATTTAGCAGTGGTGCTACTCACAGTGGTAGCTATTCATACCAGCCCTACTTCAGGTGACGTTCAGGAAGGCAGCTCACACTATTTCCCGAATTGAGGTAAACAGAGAGAGAACACTAGAGTGAGTACAGATGGCTTATTACAGGTGGGCTCTCTGGGGAACTGGTTTTCCTAGCTCTCCTTCCCACTTCTGACCCCAGATGAGCCTGCTCGAGTTCCCAGAAGAAGCCTCACCTCCACACCCCATTCTGCTGGGAGGCAAGTTTTATTCTGAATCCACATATGGAAATGCATTTATTGCTATAAAATGTCATCTTATTAAATTTGGCTCACTGTTCTTGCTTGTCTATACATCTGGGATTCTAAATCTGTCCGTATTTCTCCCCCATGATTTCCTATCTCCAAGTATACATAAGAGGGATAGCTTCTAATAAGTGTAGTGTCTACTAAGCACAGGAATCTTTGAGGACAGAAACCATGATTTATGTGGCTCTGATCACCAAGATGTGAGACCTGGATGCCTACTGTTTCAGTCAGCTGTCATTGCAATATTATTTTATTAGCTGAAAGTTGCACGAAGTTTCCTCATCCCTGTTCCTGTTCCAGGGATAGATGTCTACATCTAGCAGGAAAATGAGACCACATCTATATTTTAAAATAATTTTTAACTATGAAATACTTAAAATATACATAAAGTGCACCCAATAATTTAATAAAACTCATATATTCCTATTCATATTTAACAAAATGTTGTCATATTTGCTTTGAAGTTTTTTAAAGTAATAAAATATAATAAATACCATGAATATTTGCTTTCTTGGATTCCCCCGATCCCATTATCTTTCTTCACTTCCCAGAAAAGAAGGGAGTAACTTATAGTTAGCATTTATTATGTACCTGAATTTCCTTATAGTTTGATAGCATGTTATGTGTGTGACACATGGGCACATATCTATATCCCTAATAATATATAGAATCATATATATCCCCATAGGACCCTGCCTTTTGCAACTGATGTTTTCCCCATAACTTTATATTTTCCTAGAAAGTCCTCCTTTTTTATACATGTAGCTCTGTCCTGAAATAATACCTGCATATTATCAGGTCAAGAATACACAGTCCCGGTAGAATTCTTTACTAGAATCTTTCAGCTCTAATAAGGAAGAGGGCAAAAACCACCATGGTCCTTTATCCAGTATTGGTGGTCTTTACTCCTGTTCTGTGGATAACAATTATAAGAAATGTATAAGACCGAATGAGAAGAAAAAAGAAAAAAAGCTATAGCACACAAGCTGAAAAAATGTGAAATCATAACTAAAAACAAAGAAACTCTGGTTTAGCAGGTATCAGACATCCTTCTACCATAAACACCCATGAAGCCTACAAAATAATAGATGACAATTATTTCCAGGAATTGAATGACAGTAAAGGAGGGCTGTTGCAATCCCTGAAGAAGCAGAGGCACTTGAGGCATGCCCACATTCACCCACACTTTCCCTGTGGGTAACTTTTCTAGGCCATGGTTCAAAGAAGTGGAGCTTAAGCTTGGGGAATCAGTCTCACTGTGTAGAGAAGACCAAGTCCTCCACAGAGAGAGAGAAGTTTGGGGCTATGACAATAGCTAGGACTTGAGGGCAGGCAGAGCCACAGAGAAAGGACCTCAGAAATCCACAGGGCAATTTCTGTTAGTCTTTGGCTGACTCTTGAGCTACAGAAGTTTGGGACAAGACAACAGAAAAACTATCAAAGAGTAGTTTTTCAGGAGGCTGTAAATGAGCCGTGACCAAGGAATTTGAACAAAGCTGGAGAGATACTGAAGTCTGGGTCAGGAGAAACCATGATGACAGAGTGTGGTATGCCTGTCAATACCACATTTTAAATAAATTTAAGAATTCCTTGAAGCACACAACATAGAAGACAAAATACAAAATTTCAATAGTTGTACCTGTTAAATAAATTGAATCGACACTTAAAAAATCTAATCATAAAGAAAATTCAAAGACCCAAAAGCTTCACTAGGGAATTTTAGCAAACCTTCAATAAAGAAAGAAAAACAATGCACAAATTCTTTCAGAAAACAGAAAAAAAATGAGACTACTTGCCAAATCATTTCATGGTCAAGGATAACCACAATATAAGAACCTGACAAGAGTGCTACAAGAGAGAAAAATTATGCCAATACTTCATGAATATAAAATAACAAAATCTCAAAAACATAGCAGAAACAATCTAGCAACACACATACACACACAATCCCACACATCATGGCCAAGTGAGATTTATCCTAAGAAGGCAAGTTTTGTTTTATATTTGAAAAGTGAATCAATGTAATTGACCACATTGACATAATATATGAGAAAAATGATACAATTGCCTCAACAGATGAAGAAAAAATTATTTGAAAAATTCAACACTTATTTATAACAAACATATCAGCAAAGAGAACTCAAAGGAACTCCCCTAATCTGATAAGATTATTTTCAAGAAGGAAAACTAATGATAATACCTTAAAAAGTGAACTTTTTTCCTCTGAGACTGGGCACAAAATCAAAATGTCGTGTTTACCACTTCTATACAACATAGTAATGGTGATCTCAACTAGTGCAATATGATAAGAAAAAAATAAAAGTACAAAAATTGGAAAGAAATAAGTAAAATTGTCTTTTTACAAATAGCATGATTGTGTACATAGATTATACGCCAATACCTTCATGGATATAAACTCAACAAAACTTCAAAAAATGGTAAATATAATCTAGCAATATATTTAAAAAGACAATACATCATCACCACATGAAATTTCTTCAAAACGCCAAAATAAAAAAGAATCCACAAAAATTATTTGAATTAACAAGTGAATTTGGGAAAATCTCCAGATACAAAGTCCATAGAGAAATATCAAATGCATTTTTCTACAATAGATAGATAGTAACAGACACTACAAAATAAAATCTAAAAAACGGTATGTCCTATACTAACATCACATATGTCTAATAGCTAGAAGGAAAAAAATCTAAGGCAAGATGTGAAAGACCTCCGTATAAAAAGTACAGTACATTGCTGAGAAAAATTAAAGAACACTTAACAAATAGTCCCTGTTCGTGGATTAAAACCAAAATACTGTTAAGATATAAATCCTTCCAAGGCTGACTGATAAACACAATTCCTATCAGATTTCATTAGGTTTTGCATGGAGATTAACCAACTAATTCTAAAAACTACATGAAGGGGCACTTGGGTGGTGCAGTCAGTTGAGTAACTGACTCTTGGTTTTGGCTCAGGTCCTGATCTCAGGGTCCAGGGACTGAGCCCATGTCAAGCTCTGTGCTCAGTGGAGAGTCTGCTTGAAATTCTCTCTCTCACTCTCTCTCAGCCCCTCCCCTCACTTACACATGCATGCTCACTCTTTTCTCTCTAAAATAAATCTTTTAAAACTACATGAAAATGCAAAGGATCTGGAATCACCATGAAAATCTTGAAGTAGAAGTAAATATCAGAAAATATACACCACTAGTTTTCAAGATTTACTAGAAAATTATCTCAAAAATAGTGTGACATTGGTACAAAGCATAAATAGACGAATGGAACAAATCAATGTCTAGAAATAAACACATTTATACATTGATTTATAACAGGGGAACAATGTAATTCAGTGGAAAAGTATGACTTGTTCAATAGATGGTGCTCAAGAAATTGAATAATCTCTTAAAAAATGAAAACAAGCTTCGATCTCTACTTCACACATGCAAAAATTAATTTGAAGTGAGAACCATTAATCCAAATGTGAGGCCAAAATGTTGAGACTTCTACAAGAAAGCTTTGGAGAATATCTTCATGAACTTGAGGTAGGTTAAATTTTTTAAAAGATAAAATATGTATTAACCATAAAGGAAAAAAATTGATAAACCTGAGTCCAATAAAATGAAGAATTTCTGGTCATCAAAAGATATCATTACAACAAATAGGCAAAGTATTGGAGAAACTCACAATTCTTATATTTGAGAAAGAACACATCTGGAATATATAAATACCACCTACCAATCAGTAAGAAAAAGAAAATCCAATTTTTAAAATTGGTGAAAGACTTGAACAGGTGCTCCACAAAAGAATATATCTAAATGACCAACTCACAAGAAAAGGTTCTTTTAGGTAAATATAAATTAAAAACACAGTGAGATGCTAGACCAAAAATATCAAGTGCTGGCAAGTCTATTGAACAACTGGAGTTCTCATACGCTGCTGGCAGGAATACAAATTGATTCAAGAACTTCAGGAAACTGGCAGTATCTACTAAGGCTAACCATATGCCCACTTCCTAACCCAGCAATTCTACTCCTAGGTATGTAGCCTACAAAGATGAGTGCCTATGAACGCCAAATGATATGTAAAGGAGTGTTCATAGTGGCTCTGTTCATCCACCTAATACGTTCTGTACAATCCCATTTACATGAGTTCAGAACAGGCAAAGCTATTCTATGGTGACAGAAATAAGTACAGTGATTATCAACATGAGAAGTCTAGACAATGAATGGGAAGAGACATCAGGGAGCCTTCTAGAGTGATGGACATGCTCTCTATCTTGAGTTGGATGAAGTTTACGTGAGTGTGTGTGCATGTGTGTGTGTGTGTGTGTATAAATTCATAGAGCTATAACCTAATATTTGTATATATTTTATTAAACATTACTAGATAATGTTAAACTAAGAAACAAAGTACCTCCTCCATTAACATACTTCTAGAATGTTTAGTTCTCTTTGTCTGTTTCACACTCTAGACTCCAGCTTGAACAGGTGTGAAGTCTCAAATGACAAGTATGCTCCTGTCTAAACTAACAGTTCTGTGAATGACTGGGGTATTCCTTTCACTGTTACCGTTTCCTTTGAGATTTTGTTTGTCTGTAGCCTATTCAGTGTTTCCCATACCATTTGGTTTGCAGTTTGGGTCATATATATTGACCCTCTATTTTCAGTTTTAAAGCTTTGGATTAGCCAGGCATCCCTCCTCATCATTCATCTCTCTCTTCACAGTTCTCCAAAGTTTACACTGAGCATCCCAAGATCCCACACACTGCCTCAGAAAATAAAACTTCAGTTCTCAACATTTCCTAGAGTTTAGAAGGGAAGGAGTCGGAATAGGAAGAGCTGGATTTTGAGGCAGCAGTCCGAGGTGACCAAATCCCCAAAACGTGAAAAACCCAACATAGTTACACAAATGATCTGGAATAAAAAAGACTGAAGTAAACACAAATCAACCTCTTCTATGTAAATATACTTCATTAAACGGATACTGCATCTGACGCACTAGAGAACAGGAACTTTTCCAGGGCAAGTGTAGACTATTTCACTAGTTTCTCTACCACCAATATCCCAGGCACACCACTGTAAGTTGTCTAAAAACATAAAAATATTATGACAATTATCTGAAATTCATGTTCTTCAAAATTTCATGGGTATACATGTAAACTAAAATAAAATAACCTCTACAAAGAGATTTCTCAGTCCAACTAAAAAAAAAAAGCTTTCTTCCTTCCCAAGTCCTTTGAAACTGTGGCTCAAAGCCAGCACCTCTAACTGAGCCTAATGGTACAAAAATCTATAAGCCATTAACTCTAGCCATATTAAATATATAAAAATCAATTCTAATGCCCTGTTCTTCTTCCAAAGTTCCAACCCTCAATTGGAAATATACAAGAAAATACTACCTGCTCTCCAATGTCCTTCAGCTTTTTGTTTGATTTATTCTGGAAATGTTACCTGTATCAGGAAAATTAGAGATCAGTCAGAAAGCCTGGTGGTCTCTGGCATGTGCACTGTCAGGTTCTTCATCCAGAGGCCAACCCAACTCTCAGGTGGTCATGCCAGGTCACCACAGCTGTAGGGGAAAATCACCTGCTATCATCTCCTGTACTTCTTTCCACTGGTTCAAAACAGGCTTTGACATGTTGTCCAGTGCCTATGTTCCTCCTTACACTCCATGCAAAACAGGATGCTTTCCTGTCCTCTGAATGCTCCTGATTAACCCAATGGCAAGAGCTATATCATCAAGGGAACTTTCTACCCTCCTCTTTTAATATGTATAGTTTTACACATGGCAGCCAGTATTGATAGATTGTATATCTTCAAATGTATAATTTTGTTTCTAGTTCTTCATTTTGTGTATTACTAGTTCTATTTATAAAATCTAAAACACAGGCATTCCTGGGTGGCTCAGTCGTGTGGGCGTCCAACCCTTGGTTTCGGCTCACAGCTCAGGTTGTGATCTCACGCTGTGTCATGCTCTGTACTCAGTGGGGAATCGGCCTGAAGATTCTCTCCCTCTGACCCTCCCCCATTCATGTGCTCTCCCTAAAATAAATAAAATCTTACCAAAAAAACCTAAAGCACAGAATCGTCCCCTTCTTTCTCAGATTCCTTTCCTATTATGAATATTTAAAAATTTAAATTTCTAAACAAATACCAATTCAGCAGCATCTCATAAAGTTTGGTAAGTAAAGTTTTTATTATCAGTCATGAATATTTTCTAATTACATATATGGAATTTTTTTCCCATAAGTGAATGAGAAATATGGAGATTTTATTTATGTGTGCACCTAAAACCATAAGAGATTTTGTGGCTATTTGTAAATTGTGTCTACACTTCATTTTGATTCGAGAACATGGTCCTTTGATGTTGAGTCTTACAGTTTATTGGGGGATGGTCCTCATTTTGGCTTAGTAGATAATCAACCATTATAAATGTCCCTTGCATTGTGAAATGATTCTTCATACAGTAATTGCTGGGTACAGAGATCTGGGGTTTCAAGAGCAATATAGCAAAATAGTTAAGACACAAACTCTAACTCCTATTGACCAGGTGTGTGATCTTGGATGAGTCATTTCATCTCTCTGTGCCTCAATTAGCACATCTGTTAAATGCCTAGCACATATTAGATGCTACATAAGTGTTAGATGTTATTATACAAATCCACAAAATCAAGTTTTTTAATCATTCAGATATTCTTTATGCTTATTAAGTTTTATCTGTTTGATTTACCAATTACTAAGAAAAGTATTTAAAATCACTCTTTGTGGATGTTATCTTAGCCTTGTTTTCTCCTAAAAGCAAACCTAACAAGGATCTAAGTGCAAGTGGTTAATTTGGCAGGTGATCCCAGGAAGCATTATGGGGAAGTAGGAAAGTGGGACAACAGATGGAGGACAATCAGTAAATGTGCATTAATAAATCCATTAGTATGCAGCTCAGTCCCACTGGGACTGAATAATAAACCCCTCCCCCCAAAAAAGATATCCACACCCTACTCTCTGGAACCTGTGAATGTTACCTTATATGGCAAAAAAAAAAAGACATCACAGATGTGGTAAGTTAAAGATTTTGTGATGAGGGGATTGTCCTGGATTATCCAGGTGGGCCCAATGTATTTTTATGAGAAGGAGGCAGAGAGGTCTTTCATACAAGAGAAGACAACATGACCATGAAGTCAGAGAATGGAGTGATGTGGCCACAGCCAAGAAACGCTAGCAGGCAACAGAAACTAGAAGAGAAACCAATTGATTTTCCGCTAGAGCCTCCAGAGGAAGCACAGCCCTGGCAATACTTGCTTTCTGCCCAGAGAAATGGATCGAAGACTTCTGCCTCCAGAACTGTTAGAAAACAAGCTCCCTAGTCTGTGGCCAATGGTTAGAGCAGCCACATGCCCCCTCTGGGAACAGCCATGGAACAGAACTCAGAACTGACCCCACTGAGTGGCAAAAAGCTGGAGTGTCCATCCACCAACTCTTCTTAGTTAGGAGTTGTTCCTAAGACATTAACTCTTCCTCACGGCCAGCCACCCCCCTTGGGCTCTGAACACACTCAAAGCCAAAGAACACCCTCGAGCAGAGAGACATGGAGGGTAACTGGATCCACGAGGGGTTAAGTCAATGGAACTTGAGCAGGATATCAACCACATCCACTATGGATGAAATATTGTCAAGCTCTCTCAGCTTTCTAGTTCCATGTTTGGAGTCTATGTTAGTTCATACAGGTCATTGGTTAGTACATCTTGGTAAACTACTTTTTGTATCATTGTGTAATGCTACTCATTATCTGCCACAGTACCCTTAACCTTAAAATGAATGTTTCTTTTTCTGATATTGCTTGATACAGCAGCTATTCATCTGGAATATCTAGATTCATCTATGTATCTAGAATATCTATTTTTCATTCCTTTATTTTCAGATTTCTCTGTGTCACTGCACTTAACATGTCTCTCTTATAAATACCATATACCAGATTTTTTAATCCAATCTAAGAACCTCTTTTCTTTTGTCACATACATTAATTCACTTCCATTACCTGGATTACAGTTATCACCATTTTATTATTCTCTACTTACTCCAGTGGTTTTGCTTAATTCTTTATCCTTCTTTTCCCTCCTTCATTATATATACCCTAGGTTCCCTCTTTACTGGAAAAGAAGGTATATACTCTAATTTTATTGTTTACATGGTTACTCTTAAATTTTTAGTGTAAATAAGTATGGGATTTATACTCTAAATATCTCCATCCATCTTTCAAAAAAAAAATTCAAATGTTCAAATTCTAATCATGCTTTGCCTCTTTCCCTTGTGATTGTTGTCCAGTTGCACCTTGTTCTTGAAATCCAAAATTGGTGAGGTTTTTTATTCCCAATGATGTATTTTAACCAGCAGAATTGTTTGCCAACTTTATTGCTCATCACTAATAGTTGCATTTCACTCCCTCCTTCCAGAGGTCAATATTTTTCTCACCTCTTACAGTGAGAGTTTTTGAGTGGGCAACTCTCAGTCTTTGAAAATATATTTGTTTTGTCTTTGTTCTTGAATAATATTTTAGCTGGTTATATAATTCTAGATTATCTTTTCCTTTCAGCATTTTGAAAAAATTACCATCTGAACTATTTGATCAATGTGATCTATTAGTGAGAAGTGTGCATTCATCCTTGTTTATATATGACTTTTTTTTTCTTTTTAAATACTTTTTCATCTCTTCAGTTACTACTTTTGTCCCATTCACTCTATTGTCTATTTTGGGAGCTCTTCCAAATGGACCTTCTTGCAACTTTTATTCATTCTCCTTCCCTACCTCCCTTCCACTTTCCCTCCCCCCTCCCCAATACACACATTCTGTGTAACTTCCCAGATCTATCTTCTACTTTATCTATTCTCTCTTCAACTAAGTCTAACCTTTTAAATTCATACAATTATTTAATTTTAAAAACCGTTTTCCTGTTTCTATACATACTATTTGTTTCTTTTCCAAACCAGCCTTCTTTTTATACTTCTTATCATTCCAACATCATTTTTAGTCTTTCACTGCTTTTGTTCTTTTTTTAAAAACATAGTTACTTTGTAGACTCTTACATATCATCCCATTATTAGTTTTTGCTATTAACTTTATACCTATGTAATTTATTATTCCCTCTGGTAAAAGGTAACATTTTATGATGCTTCAAGTCATTAAAACTGTCACTTCAGTGCTAGAGCTTAAGTTCCCCAGAAAACAGAGGAAAGCAAAAACATTATGTGTTAGCAGTTTATTTGAGAGTGCAATACCAGGGCAGCAGGGGTGAGGGAAAAGATTGAGGCAGGGCTAAAGGGAAGGCAGATATAAGAAAGTACATCGCCAGGCTGGCAACAGTTTTTGGATGAGCTGATCACTTAGTCTCACTGGACATCTTCAGAGAGGCCATACAAAGTGGCTGTGTTAATGCACCAACCATTTGTAGGAAGGAAATTAAAAAGACATTACACCTTGTCACCCATAAGTCATATTCCACCCCAGAGGGTGCCACTGCTCACTGATCCCATGTGACCTTCATATCACAGAAAGATATTTGGTCTGTGGCTCCGGGTTTCTGGCATGGAGCTCCCAAAACCCTAGGAGTCCTCTGTGATTGAGGGGACAGAGATGTTGTGTTCTCATGAGGTAACTCTTGGTGGGCCCCTACATAGCTTCAGATGGAGGCTGGCTGCCAGAAAGAACAAGCATTGATTAGAGGCTTGGAAATTTCAGCCACATCCCCCAACCTCCAGGAAGAGGAGAGGGGCTGCAGATCAAGTTAACCCCCAAAGGCCAATGATTTAATCAATCATTCCTACATAGTGAAGCCTCCATAAAAACCCCAAAACCACAGAGTTGGAGAGCTTCTGGGTTGGTGAACGCATCAAGGTGCTGGGAGAGTGACTTGCTGGAAGGGCATGGAAACTCTGCTTCTGCCTCCCCTCCATGTCTTGTCCTATGTGTCTGTTCCATTTGGCTGTTACTGACTTGTGTCCTTTATAATAAACTGGTAAACAGAAGTAAAATACATTCATACTTTCTGTGGGCTGTTCTAGCAAATTTTTGAACCTGAGGAAAGGTTTGTGAGATCCCCCATTTTATAGCCAGTGGGTAAGAAGTACAAGTGGCTCAGTCTTGCAACAGGTATCTGACATGGGGACAGTTTTGTGGGACTGAGCCCACTACCTTGTGGAGTCTGATGCTAACTCTGAGTAGTTAGTGTCATGTCAATTCATGAACTGGGGGACACCCAGCTGAAAAACTGGAGGATTGCTTGCTGGGGAAACCCCTCCTCGGGTCCCTGAGCAGCCATGAAGTCTTAGCCCTTAGCAGCGGTAGGGGGCCCTGCAGAGGGATAAGGAGGTCACAATGTTAGTCTTAAATGATGGGGAAAGCAGGTGCCTTGGGGAAGGCCTGCGGGTGACCTGAGTGACCTGAGTGACCAGGAGCAGCATTGCAGCGAGCCACCTGGTAACCTGCCCCCCACAATTGCATAAATACCCAGGCATTTGCTGTAGCTCCCTTATAAGAAAAGTGAGGACAGGCAGTATGTTTCCAGAAAGTAGTTCATTCAGTTTGAATACTGACTGAGGTT
Organism: Callorhinus ursinus; assembly: GCF_003265705.2. Lineage (NCBI taxonomy): Eukaryota > Metazoa > Chordata > Mammalia > Carnivora > Otariidae > Callorhinus > Callorhinus ursinus. The sequence goes on from NW_027397079.1 coordinate 6,181,693, forward strand.
GAAGACCACTGTCCCCCGCGGAGTGTTTACATGGCTGCGTCCCATGAAGACCTGCACTTTTGCACATGTGTGTATGGAAAACAATGTAATGACGTTACTTGATATCTCACATAGGTGTACCCCTTCATCTGGTGGATAACAAGTATGTAAATATCAAAGAATTACTTTTAATTTCAAATCAAAGTATTTTTATTAAACTTTCAAAATTCCTGACGCAAAAATGCCCCAGAGAAGTAAAAATGTTTCCTTTTGAGGATTTGTCATCCCAGGAAATAAAAGGGGAAAATCACAACATATTTGAGAAAATTCTTGAGAGGACACATGCTAAAGTTTGTATGCAAAGTCAAGTCAATTGTGTTGAAACTAAACCATACATCAATTGGTAGATGAAACATTTGAAGAGCAGAATATAAACTGCAATTCTGTACTTTAGAAATAGTTTAACAAAACAATTTAATATAGTTTAAAATGTTTTAATTCTAAGTATATGGTAAAGCTGTTTTAATAGCTCCAGTCTCAAAGTGTAAAATGCTATTTTATAACTAGTGAAACATTCAATATTTTTGTCTTTTTATTTTTTAACCAAATGACTCCTAGAGTAATACAGTGGGAAAGGAAAATCTTTTCTTAAATTATTATTTTGTTAGGGACTGCCCCATGATAACTAAATGGTTTTCCACTAGACAAAATAATCACCAATTGAAGATACTATGTATGTGAAAGCTGTAGGGTATAAAATACAAGACTATGAAATCAGACTATCTGGGTCTGATCTTACCATATAATAATTCTGTGATATTGAGCAAGTTAATAAATTCAGCAATCCTCAGTCTCGTCATCTGTAAAATAGGGATAATAATGGTACTTAATGCATCAGATAGTTGGGAGGAGTCACCAAGATCGCAGATGTATGAAGTTCAGCATAATTCCTGGAACCCAGCTAATGTCAGAAAAATGTGTTACATCTTATGATTTATTTTATGTATTTAAGAATCCAGTCATCTAACAGAAAAGCAAGAGTTTAAATCTCTCTCACATAAAGCAAGAAGTGGCAAGAGCCATGAATGTATTACAGACAATTTGCAATAGGAGTTGAGTGAACAACTAAATGTTCCCAACTTGGTGAAGAAAGGAGGAATCCTGGAAAGATGGAATGAAGAAGTGTCATTTGGGATGGGCTTTGAAGAATGAATAGGATCTGAAGCAGTGAGAACATCATGAGCAAAGGGCTCATGTGTTGCATGTGGCTTGGCAGGAAGGCCATACTGGCTTGTATGTGATAATGGTGGATAAAATTGAGAAGACCTGACCATGTAGACACTATAAAGCTCAGGCCATGGCATGGACTATTTAAAATGATATTGCTAATACTATACATTTGCCATAACCCTGAATAATTTTTATTCTCTTAGCACTGTGGATCAATTACCCACCTATTATTGACTGGCATCATCATAATAATTATTTATTATTATTATTTATTATTTATTAGCATATTTGTAATATTTCAGTTTATTTAATTAATATCCATAACAGCCCTGCTAGGCTGTCTGGACAACTCACACCGTCTACCTCTAAAACAAAGTCAGTGGTGGGGGAGCTGAGCAAAGCAGCCTGAGCTCATACACCAGACAACTGTAGCTCTGCTTCCAGAAACTGAGCTCAGGCTTCCCCATGGAGTTACTAGGAGCAATCAGACCAAACCTCCCCAGAACAGTCAGATAAGTGGCTCACATTCTGAGAATGGCAGGACAGATGTGATAAAATCCCTTCAAGTAATCAAAAGCATTCCATCTGTACTGTCAGTTCTCTCAAGGTCTTTGTGGGCAATGATGACATCCAGATATAAGGAGTAGCTGTTTGGCAGGTTTGTGCAGGGATCACATGAACAAAATACGGATCTTCCTTGACTCCCAATGGGGTTACATGCCAATAAACCCATCATATGTTGAGAACATCGTAAGTCTGAAAAACATGCCTTACACCTAACCTACCGATATCCTAGCTTAGCCTAGCCTTACTTAAACATTCTCAGAACACATACATGAGCCTATAGGTGGGCCAAGTCACCTCATACACAGCCTATTTTATAATAAAGTGTTGACTATATCATGCAGTGTATTGAATACTACAGTGAAAGGGACAAACAGAAGGGTTGTATGGGTGCAGGATGGTTGTCTGTGCATCAGTTGTTTACCTTCGTGATCACGAGGCTGACTGGGGGATGTAGGTTGCTGTCGCTGCCCAGCATCATGAGAAAAGATCCTACCACCTATCGCCAGCCCAGGAAAAGATCCAAATTCAAAATTCCTAGTACAGTTTCTACTGAATACATATCACTTTTGTACCATTACAAAGTTAAAAAATTATAAGTCAAGCCATTGTAAGTCAGGGAACATAAAAATTTGAAAGTTAGATCTTTAAATTTAAAAGTTAAGGGGTGCGTGGGTGGCTCAGTCAGTTAAACGACTGCCTTAGACTCAGGTCATGATCCCAGGGTCCTGGGATCGAGCCCCACGTCAGGCTCCCTGCTTGGTGGGGAGTCTGCTTCTCCCTCTCTCTCTGCCCTTCTCCCCTGGCTCGTGCTCTCTCTCTCTCTCTCAAATAAATAAATAAAAGCTTTAAATAAATAAATAAATAAATAAATAAATAAATAAATAAATAAATAAATAAAAGTTAAGTAAAAGCTCTATTTATACTTCCTACACAGAAACTTAGAATTAGTCTGCACTTCCTTTGTTCTAATAGCATAAAATTTCATTTGTTTTAATATAGATACACAGAAAATTTAATGAAAAATCATTAATGAATGTTTAAGTTTTCAGCCTAACTTACCTATAAGTGAGAATAAGGCTATATCCATTACCATCCACTAAAAAAAAGATTTGCTGATTAAAGTATTTAGGGGTGCACTAAATAATCAGAGAATAAGCAGTTATAAAGATTAACTGTATTGTAGCTAAAATTTACTAAACAGCCTACCCTACAAGCAAACTCAAAGCACCACCTCAAAGACATAATATGGAAGCCCTAAGCATATACGTTGGTCAGCTTCCTCTCTACCCCCAACCCAACCCAACCCTACCCAACTCATGTTGAGGGGCAAAAATATATACAAGTAAAAATATTTGAGGCTCTAGGTGCTGCTATAATTCATATTATTTGCAGGTATAAATAGTCTTTATTGATGTAAAGGAATGAGTACTCAGTTACTTATCTGGGAAGGTCCTACCCACTCTTCTTCATTAAAGCCTTGTATTTTACTTTGACTCCTGGTACTGACATCAGTTTTGCTTGAGTTAACCATCCCTCTAGCCTCCCTGCCTAGTAGGTGGAAGTTAGCTTTCCCACTTTAGGGCTGTAATCTGTTCAAGGCAAAGTGTTTTTTCCTGCTAGAAGCTAAATAACTCATCCAGGGATCTCCACTTCATTTAGCACCATGATTTAGCCAACTAAGCAGACTGCCTCTGATCCATATGTTCACAGATTGGGAACAAAAAGGAGAGAAATTTCTGGAACTCCTCTGCTCTCCTTTATTGCCTTCAGTCTGGATTTACTTAAACCACTCAAGTGTTGGGTTCCTATCCAATATTTAAACTGCTCAGGCAAAGGAGCTTACCCAGTCTCTCTCTTTTTTTTTTGACAGGTTATGTGAGTACTATCTATGTTTATCCACATCCTCTCTTCCTATTTTAACTCAAGCCTGGGAAAGACATCAAGGGCTACCGTAAAAATGAAGATCAAAATAGAGTTTTTGCAAAGGAAGAAACCAGGAGAATGTGCAGTCTTCCCCAGCAGTTGTAGATCTGAGTTAGGGACTGGTGGGGCTAGAGAGGGAGTGAGAGGTAGGGGGCTACAGGATCAGACTCACAGAAATCCCAGAAATGCTGAGGCATAAGGAAACCAGAGATAAGGGAACAAACCAGATCACCCTGCCCTGGGTGTCAAAGGGGGATCCTTTTACGGCAGTCACCTTGTGACCAACAAAGAACAACCAGACCCCAAAGAAGAAGTAAGCCATTGAAGATTTTATTACCAGTCCTTACTCAAACCAAGCCATCACAAGAATCATAAGGCCACAAGCTCCCTGGTCAGTTCTAAATAAAAGACTTTCAGTGGAGGCCCATGTTGACAACCCAGTCGGGACCCCTCTCACTCCTGAGAGCTTTTTCTGTATTCTTGTTTCATAAAACTCTATCGCTTTGCTCACTCTCCTTTGTCCATGAGATTCAATCTTTGACTCCGTGAGACAAGAACCTTGCTCTCCCACTTCAGATCCACATTTCTCCCTCTCCTCCCTTTGCCCACATGGGATGGGGACAGTGAAATCACAGACATCTAGTGAGTGTCCCCTCTGTTTCAGGCCCTGAGCTGGTGCTTAATTATTCTGTTTCATCTTCATTGTTAATGAAATAGATATGGTTATTCCCATCTCCCGGTGAGAAAATGGTCTCAGAGTATTATCGAAAGTCACCCTTCGTAAGTCTCAGAGGTGATATTTGAAAGTAGTTATTTTTAACTCCATGGGCCTGGTAGAAGTGAAGGATGGGAAATTAGGAGAGGGGATTTTAGGGTCTTCTCAGGAAAGCGACTCAGACACAATCACTGGTGTCTCATATCTCTGGACTTCTGAGGAGCTGACGGAGCCAGGGTGGGTGGAAAAGCAGACTGAGAACTAGCAATTCTCTCTGGCACTAAACTCTAAAACTTAGAAATGTGAGTTAAAGTCCTCTAGCATTTTACCTAGATTCCTCCATTCAGTCTATCAAAGCAGGAGATTAAAAAAAGTTACCAATGATGGTATGTGATAGAACAAAAAGCACGTGTTTGGCAGGGGATTCTCTATATTCCATCTCCTAGAAAACTGGGTATAGCTGAGAAGAGAGTGAGTATGTGAGAGAGAGAATGAAAACATTCAAGAAAGTCTTACTTTAACCTAAAAACCTTCCTAATACATGGAAATTCCATATCCAATCATAGAGAATAATGTACAGCAAACGAAAGCTCCATCTTAGAACAAGTAGAAGGCTTAAGTAAACTACAAAGGAAAATCAGCTATTTAAGGTATCAGGGAGCTAAGGGCACACAAAAAGACACCATTTCCAGAGAAGGAGGAAATGTCAACAAGTGAGCCAGGTACTTGCAGACACCCTTCCCTGGGGGCATCTGCCAACCCACTGAGAATTCTGCTTTGGCCAAGGCAGAGGCCACAGCTGGAGGAGGGATTTTAATGTTCACAGGGGCTGGAATGCCAATACTGGAGACCAACACAGCCAGTCTCCCCTCAGGATGTTTGCTGACTTCCGAAATTGTGCAAAGCAGGAGCTAAGGAAGGAAGTAAAAGAACACAACACAAAACAAAAGCCCGTAAGAGAGTAGAAGAGAAATTCCAACAGTCCCTTTGTTTTGAGGAGACAAAGACTCACCAGGCTCTCAGTAGAAATTGCCATTAAAGAAAATGAGGTAGTGAACTATGAAAAAGTGCAGGAAACACGCACAAGAAAGGATCCAACAAGGAGGGAGGTGAAGATGAACCCAGGAGGAGAGAGCATCTGGCCCAGGGGAGAACAGGACAATCTCTAGAAAGAGGTCTTCTGGGGGAAAATGATAGACCATTTGGTACATTTAAGTAGTTGAAAAAGAATCTCGATGGACATTCAGCAGATATGTCAGACCATTCCGAAATATATTAGTGATGGGAATGAAGAAGTCTATGCCAAAATTGAGGCAAATATTTACCTTATGAAAAATTAAAAGGTGCATGAGTCTACTACTTTGTTCAACCATAAACATTGATAAAATACTAGCAAAAAAACTGTCATGCAAGCATATTTAAATCATAGAAAGTGAAAAATTGCGATTGAGGAGGATGCATAAGAACAAGAACACCAACAAATAATATCTAAAATGGACGTTTTTTCAAAGGAGAGAAGAATAGTATTGAGGAGTAAAGACCTAATGAACCACAGGACAAAAATAATTGAAATCTTTTATTTAGGTAGGCATGAGGGGAGGACAGTGTGAGTGATTGCTAGTTTTCGTTACGAGACTTTTTAACACTACTGGCATTTAAACCATGCTGATGGACGAGCTTGATAAAAAATACTAGGCGATTTTTAAAAGCCATGACGTAATTTTATAAAGATTTCCATTGAAAATTATCAAAATAAATTTTCATTCCCAAAAAAGGGCTTTTTCATCCTGTAAAAACTTTTGTTACGGAGAAGAGCTAAAAGGGATTTTCATATATGTGGTGTATAACCTGGGCATTCACGTAACATCTAAGAATTGGGGGAAAAAAAAAAACAACAACTATCCCCTGAATCTCAGTTGTAATAATGGATACCTTGGGATTTCTGGGAAATAACTGCTTGCAAAACCAACAAACCACCCAAGACACACAGCATGATTCACAAACCCCAGCTTTTAAAATTGTACAAAATAATCACTGTTTATGGAAGTCTTCAGTGTAATGATACAATTATCTTCCCATGAACTTGCATACATTTATCCAACAAATATCTATTGAGCTCCTACTAACTTCCAGGCACTTGCTAAATACCTAGAGTATAAAGATGAAGTTAAAAAATAGATCTTTCCTTCAGAAAGCCCAAAGGAGCTCACAAAGTCTCTCATGGTCACCACTATCTCAAAGAACAAAGATTCCCATATGCCGGACTACCTTCCGATTTAACCCCAAACCAAGTCAACATCGACAGACATAGACAGTGTTCAGGGACTTAGGTGTGGTGATTCCAATAGTATCACCACAACTCCTAAACACTAACCAGGGTTCAGAATACCTATAAGATGAGGACATGAAGTTAGTGGACAAGATCAGGGCCATGTCAATTTGTAAATGGAAAAACAACGGGTTGCCCCCGCTGAAATAGAGTATCAGTCCTTGTGATAGCTGTAAAGTCAGTCTCAAAATGTTTGTAACTACAGACTAAGTCCATTCTCCTCTCTTCTAGGACCTGTGAGGATAAAGACGACCTTCATAATTTATCAGTTAATGTATAGACTACAGCAGGTCATGCACAAGCAGCTATAAGGAAATAAGACTGTCTGACCGCAAGCCACGTGTGGCAATCAGTGGACTATCTCGTAATTATACACATATTTAAGGTTGTGTTTTCTCTATAAAAAATAAAAATAAAAAAATTAACAAGACCCGTTAGAAGTGGAAATAAGTTAGTTCGCTTCAAGTAGGATTGTATATAATGTACTATTATCAGTGGTAACTATTTTGATTGGAAAACCATAAAAAAAACTATAAACTCATTTTGTCTCATTCAAGATAATTCTAATTTTAAACTTTTCTGTATAAGGATAAACAATAAGAATGTAGTGATTCCCTGGTTACAATTCACTTTAGTATATTATTAAGAAAAGGAAAAGATGGGTCAATAAAATTTCATTTGAGCCAATCTTTCTTTCTCCTTTCAGAAAGTAAACCTGAATTTATAGTCGATGTTAGCTTGACCTTTGAACTTAGAAAGAGAAACAACCAATTAAATTTCCCCTCCTATACTAACAAGAGTTTATATAAAAAACATGGAGCAATGCCCTCAGGAGATCTGTAATGAACAAGAATCAATCTGCATCAGGACCTATCGACTTGGTTCTCAAGCACTTATGATTGCAGAATGGTGAGTCTCTATAGGAACAGGAGTCAATTTGACTGGAAAAAGCCTCCTTTTTTTGGATCATTTTATAAGATACTCCTTCTAAGAGACAATATTGCAAAGTGGTTAAGAACTTTTGGGATTACACTTTGATTCCTGATTTTGCTACTTTGTCACCTCAGGCAGGTCACTTTGCCTAAGATTTAATTAAAAGAATATAATAATAACCATTCTAGAACTTGCTGAGAATTATATAACACTATATATAACAGGTGACCAGTAAGTAATTATTACTACCAGCACTGTAATAGAAAAGTCATTCCTAATATATTCTTCTGTTATTTTAAATTCCCAAATCTATAGTTAAAGTTTCTTTACTTTTGTAACATTGTGTGTTTTCTATTGTTTTGAACAGACTTGAAAAAAGACCATTCATTCATCTATTGTATTGATTTTTAAGATGTAAGTTCATTTTCTGCTTTATTTTCTTTTATCAAGTAAACCCAATATTATTTTATTTTTGAACTCACTAATTTTTCTTCTGTATTTCACTAATACCTTCCATTGAATTCTTTGCTTATGGTGTTGTTTTTCTCAAATGGTTTTTAGCTGAATGTTTACTTCATTTACAGGAACTAAGACATTAATATTTTCCTTACATTTTTCAGAATAGAATGTTAGACTTTTTCTCCATCTGTTATAGCTAATGTACTATTTTTCACAATAACCGAAATTCAAACCTTAACTGTGAACCCATAGAATGACAATAAATGGCCCTGGTCATGTGTGCCTCATCTCGGGCAAACATACAAAAATAAAAACAAATATGGAAGACAGAATGAGACAAAGGGCAGTCATTCTCAACTCAGGCTGCATAACAGAATCATCTAGTGTTCTCAAAGATTTTATTTTTAAGTAATCTCTATGGCCCATGTGGGGATTGAACTCATGACCACGGAGATTGAGAGTCTCAGGCTCTACCCACTGAGCCAACCAGGTGCCCCAAGGATCACTTGGAGTCTTTTGAAGTATGTGATACTTCAACTGCACTCACAGATCTGACTGGACTTGCAGGGGACACTTTATCAAGATTCTTCATATTCCTCTGTTGTCCACTTCTAACTTCATGGCATCATGATTTGAGAGCCTGGTCTAGAGGAAAATTTTAGAGGGTACCTTATTACCATTTGTGTACCTGTTACATGTATTAAGTTCTTTCTGTCTTTGCTAATTGTCTACCAGACTTATTTCTGAGACAGGTATACTTAATGTCCCCAATATGAATGTGGCTTTACCATTTTCTGGATATCTTAATATATATAGATTCTGGTGCCATGATGTTCTGAAAATAAAAGTTTTAGGACATATTTTCTTTCCTTTTTTTTATTAACATATAATGTATTATTTGTTTCAGGGGTACAGGTCTGTGATTCATCAGTCTTACACAATTCGCAGCGCTCACCATAGCACATACCCTCCCCAGTGTCCATCACCCAGCCACCCCCTCCCTCCCACCCCCCACCACTCCAGCAACCCTCTGTTTCCTAAGATTAAGAGTCTCTTATGGTTTGTCTCCCTCTCTGGTTTTGTCTTGTTTCATTTTTCCCTCCCTTCCCCTATGGTCCTCTGCCTTGTTTCTCAAATTCCTCATATCAGTGAGATCATATGATATTTGTCTTTTTAGGACATATTTTCTCAATGAATTTTTATCTCATAAAAATAAAAAATGGAAAATGAAGGAGGGGAATCAGAGGGGGAGACGAACCATGAGAGATGATGGACTCTGAGAAACAAACTGAGGGTTCTAGAGGGTAGGGGGGTGGGGGGATGGGTTGGCCTGGTGATGGGTATTAAGGAGGGCGCGTTCTGCGTGGAGCACTGGGTGTTATACACAAACAATGAATCATGGAACACTACATCAAAACTAATGATGTAATGTATGGTGATTAACATAACATAATAAAATAAAATTTTTAAAAAATAAATAAATAAATGAAATGAAATGGATATTAAGGAGGGCACTGGTTTTGATGAGCATGGGATGTTCTATGTATCTTCATTAAAAGCAAAAGAGATTAAAAAAGGAAAATCATTTGTTTAAACTTAGAATGTGGGAAGCATATATTTTTTAAGATTGAATGCTTCTGTCATATTACATACCTAGGAATATACATTAATTCTGATATACAAAAAGGTACAAAAATCATACAGTGTAATTAATGCCCTTGCACCCATCACCCAAGTGAATCACTGTGTCTTTCTCACTTTATATCTACAAACTCTACATCTTAGTATGCTGAATGTAATATTTATGGGGTTGTCATTCATTTATTTGTAATTCCCCTACATATGTTTGTTAATATTTATCTGTCCATATATATATTTGGACATTTTAACATTTGGAGTATTATTGGGTTGATAATCTAAATATTTGGCAACCAATGTGACACAGGCAATAGTTTTGTATTTCAGGTATTATTTTTTCAAAGCTTTATTTACTTATTTGAGAGAGAGAGCACAAGTAGGAGAGGCAGAGGGAGAAGGAGAGAGAATCCCAAGCAGACTCTGAGCCGAGTGCAGAGCCAGACATGGGGCTTGATCCCTCGACCCTGAGACCACGACCTGGGCCAAAACCAAGAGTTGGATATTTAACCAACTGTACCACCCAGGCAGCCTGGTATTATCTCTTTAGAGGCCACATCTGCAAGTCAAAGGAATACCAGGAGAGTAGCCAGTGCAGATGGAGTGGTAAGAGTATGGTGCATTCGGCACAAACCAAAGAGAAATATTTCAAGATGTAACAAGCACTACCATTCTGTCCTTGCGTACTGACTTCATATCTGCTCTAGGAATCAAATTACATGTGCTTTTTTTGCAAATTCCTTTGTTTTCACTCAGCATTGCATTAGCACGCGTAGCTCTAAGGCATTCATTTATTTTTTGTCCCACCACCATCCACTATGTACTCTGCCATCATTTGTTTGTCCATTTTGCTGTTGATGGACATTTGCTCCCATTCCTCTGCAATTACAAAGTTGTTCTGAAAATTCTTGTACCTGTCTCTTTACCTAGAAGTTGAATTACTATGCAGTGGTGTAATTGCATTTCAACCTGACTCGTTGAAAAGCAAACTGGTTGCTTCCATTCATACTCGCACTGGCCAAATCCAACTACTGCTGTTGCTTCCAGTCTTGCCAACTCCTGGTATTATTACTTTTAAACATTTGCTGGATGAAACTGTGTTTCTGTACTACCCGTGAGCTTGAGAATTTTTCATGTCCATCAATCATTTGGCTTCCCACCTCTGCATAGTGCCTCATTATGTTTTTTGCATACTTTTTATTGAATTAATCTTCTCAATTGATTGAGAGTTCTTTATTCTGGTTACACATATGTGTGGAGTAGACGCACTACGAATATCTCCTTAACGATGGATACCTTTTCACGATGTTCTATTTCTTGATGAGTAGAAGCTTACAGTTTCTTTTTTTAAATTTAATTGAGTATACCAACATTTTCCTGTCATTGTTTCTGTTTTTGTTATAGGAAATGCAGATGGAAAAATCTATTCTTTAAAATTACCTTCCAAGGGGTGCCTGGGTGGCTCAGTTGTTAAGCATCTGCCTTTGGCTCAGGTCATGATCCCAGGGTCCTAGGATCGAGCCCTACATCAGGCTCCCTGCTCAGTGGGAAGCCTGCTCCTCCATCTCCCACTCCCCCTGCTTGTGTTCCCGCTCTCGCTGTCTCTGTCTCTCTGTCAAATAAATAAATAAATAAAATCTTAAAAAAATAAATAAATAAAATTGCCTTCCAAGTTTGGCTTAGAAGTCTTAAATCCATTTAAAATTGATTTGGGGGGTGTCTGGGTAGCTCAGTTGGTTTAGTATCTGACTCTTGGTTTCGGCTCACATCATGATCTCAGAGTTGTGAGATCCAGCCCTGTGTCTGCGCACCTCACTCACTGTGGAGTATGATCTCTGAGATTCTCTGCTTCTCCCTCTCCCCTCCCCCCAGTCACACTCTCTCATAAATAAATAAGTAAATAAATAAATAAATAAAATATATATAAAAAAAAAAGAAAACCTGATTTGGGATAAGGCTTTAAGTTTTGGGGGGGAGGGGTGCTAGTAAAATCTCCCAGACCATTTTTCAGCAATGACACCTCCTACATGAATAAGTCTATACTGGGTTTTCTATCCTATTTTCTTGGCCTATTTATTTATCTCTGCATCTATCACATGCTGTCTTAATTACTGTAATGTATGAAAAGATTGTCATCGAGAAAAGCAAGTCTCCCCAATTTGCTTTTTTCTTCTCAACTCTTTGTCTATTCCTAGTCTTTTGTCCTTCCATTTTATTTGATTTTTTGTCCTTCCATTTTAAAATTTCCTTGTCAAGTTACATTTTAAAACCTGTCAGAATTTTGATTAGGACAGTATTCAATTTATATTATAATTTAGAAGAAATGACACCTTTATTATGGAGTCAATAAAATATGGATGTTCTTCAAAAAACTAGAACTACCATATGATCCAGCTATCTCACTTCTGGGTATATATCCAGAGGAAATGAAAGCAAGATCTTGAAGAACTATCTGCACCTCCTTGTTCATTGCAGCATTATTCACAATAGCCAAGATATGAAAACAGCCTATGTGTCCATCAGTGGATAAATGGATAAAGAAGATTTGGTATGTACACACACACACACACACACACACACACACACACACACACACACTATGGAATATTATTTGGCCACAAGAAAGAAGAAAATCTGCCTTTTGCTACAACATAATGCCTTGAAGACATTATGCTAAGTGAAATAAGCCAGAGAGAGACAGACAAATTGCTGTATGAATCACTTATATATGGGATCCAAAAACAAAGAATCAAACTCACAGAAACAGAGAAGAGACAAGTGGTTGCTAAGGGCTAAGAGTTGGAAAAGGGTATATACTTTCACTTATAAGATGAATAAGATCTGAGGATCTAATATATAACATGGTGACTATAGTTGATCCATATCTTTTATAGAGAGAGGAAATAAAGAAATTCTACGAATCAATAAAAAAGGGCAAACAATGAATACATTCTGGGGATCTAATGTACATCATGGTGATTAGAATTAATAACATCACATTACATACTTAAAAGAAAGTCAATCTTAAATGTCCTCACCATACGCACACGAAAAAATGGGAATTATGTAATGTAATGGAGATATTAGCTAACACAATGATTGGCAAGAATTTTGCAATATATGAGTGTGAGAAAATCAACGGTTTGTACACTTAAAACTTACACAGTTATATGCCAATTATATCTCAGCAAAGCTGGAGGAACAGGGGGCAAACAACTCAACAGAAAAGTGGGCAAAATATTTGAATAGGTACTTCGCAAAAGAGAATATAAATGTCCAACAAACATAGGGAAAAAAGCGCTTAATTTTATTAGTTACCTGGAAAATGCAAATCGAAACCACAGTGTGATAGCACTACATGCCCACGTAAATGACTAAAAAGATGGACAATACCAAATGTTGTTAAGGATGTGAATCAAGTGAAAACCTCATCCAGTGGTTCGTGGGAATATAAAGTGGTAGAGCCCCTTTGGTAAATTGTTTGGTAGTATCACTGAAAGCTGACCATTTGCATGTCCTTTGAACCAGCGCTCAAGATTCCAAGGTATGTAGAAATGTATACATGTGTGCACCTATTCAGGTGTACGAGAATATGCATACAAGGACACTGCATTATAGCTCAAAACTGGAAATAACCCCATGTGCATCAACAATAGAAGGGCAAATAAATTGTGGTATATTGTCAACAGAATGTTATATAGTAGAAATCAGCAAACTATGGCCCCTGAGCCAAATCCAGCCCACTGCCTGGTTTGATCAGTAAAGTTTCTTAGGAACTCATTCACATCCTTTTGTTTACCTATCATCTACAGCTCCCTTCACACCACAGCAGCAAAGCTGAGTAGTTAAAACAGCAACCATATGGCTCACAAAACTGAGTGCATTTACACCCTTGTGCCTCACAGAAAGAAAGGGCCAAAACCTGTTACATCCTAATGAGTCAAAGCACATTACAACTACAATAAATACAATATATTAGGATGATTCTTCCAATATACTGATGATACTGATTTTGTTGCATTATATAAAGTTCAAATACAGGCAAAGCTGCTCTGTGATGTTGGAATTCAGGACAGAAATCACCTGAGTGGCAGGAACGTGCCCAGAAGGGGATATTAGATGACTTTCTGGGGTACTGGTAGTATTCCAATGTCTGGTTTAAACGCTGGTTACACTACTGTTTGCTTTGTAAATCTGGTTGAATTAGACATTTATGATTTCTGTGCTTTTCCATCTCTGTGTCTACATGTTTCTTCAATAATAAGCATTTATTTTTGGCTTCATTAAAACCAAATCTACCAACTATTGTCATGTTATTACAATGTAGTTATGATGAGATAAAATAGTATCATCATAAACAAAATAGTAAAATAATTCTGGAAAGTAAAAGCCAGACCATAATATAAACAACCCTAGCGAGCAATCTTTTCTTATGGCTAAAGAAAATAAAACTATAGAGGTTATTTGAATGAATAACCCAAATGAATTCATCTATTTTGCATAAGGGAAATCCAGAATCAGTCCTTTGGCTTAAAAATCCTGTTCTTTCTTTACCACACAACGCTATTCTCATCTAAATGCAGGAAAGTAAAATAACCTGTAAATGTAAGTTCTGTGATTTTTTATCACCAGTTATCACCTCCATGAAATATCATATCATGATTGGCCATTTACTTTAAAGCCCCAAATATTTCAAAGAACCATTTGTTTGACCATATATCCTTAAAAAAAAAAAAGCAGAACTATAGAAACAAAGAAAAAACATGATCAAAGGGTAGATCAATAACAAGTTCGAAAACAGAATGCACTGTCTCACCACACCATGAGTTTCCATCACCATGCTATAATCAACATAAAAATTCAATCTTAAGTTTTTAAACATTTAATCATAAAATATTTCAAATAGGCAGAAAGGACAAAAATAATGTAAGGTATTTTCTTAGAGTCTTAGATTCACTAGTTATTAACATTTTGATCTATATGTTTCTGATATTTTATTATTTTTTATTTTAAAAAAATGTGGATAGAGCCAATCACCCCCACATACCTAGCCCACTGCCTCTTCTCCCTCCCCAGAGGTAACCACTAACCTCAGGGCAGTATTTATGCATGTGTTTATGTATGATTTTACAAATTCTTTATGTACTTATGTCACTATAAAATACTGTTTTATATGTTTTAAATTATGTAAATGGATTTTCTGAATGTATTTTTATTTTAGGATTCTTTTAAATGGAAAGTTCTAAATGACTTACTTCAGAATAATTTTTCCTATGCTTGCTCCTAGGACAGAAATCACTTGACTTTCATCCTCAAAGTGCTTCAAGAGGTGGATTATAATTGCAAAGTCCTATTCTGCCTGTCATATTTTATTTCTTAAACTGCCTACATGTAAGTTCAATCTGGTATCTATGTTTATAATTAATTAGATCCCAAAATAGAAAGGGCAGTAGAGAACAGAATCCTTTTGTTGTTGAGAGTATCAGAATTGGCTGGGGTTTCTTGATATTTCCTTATAGTCGTTCAACCTTTTCCTGTTACATGCAATCACAGTAAGAAAGAGAATTGCCTTCTATTTCCTTCTATTTCAACAAGAAGGTCATTCTTCTTTCATTGGGTCTTTGCAGAAAATAGCTTTCATTCTTAAAGCTTTGATTATTTAGCTTTATTTTAACTCTGCTCCATTGTTGGACTGGTACACTTCTGCTCGGAATCATCCTCCTGCACCTCAGCTCCCATATCCAATCTGGTCTCCTGAGACCCTGGGTAGCCCTGTCTATTAACACCTGTCCACTCTTCTCCATCGTCCTATCCATCTCCTCAAGCAGCGCCACGACCCAGTCTCGTCACCCTGCACCCATCCTACCACATCTGCCACTTTGCCCTCTAATCCGTTCTCATTACAGCTGCTCTAAAGAAGAAACAGAAATCTCAGGTTCTTAGTGTTTTAAAAGCTCTGCATCATCTAATTCTTGTCACAACTCCAGTCTCATTAGGAACTAGTTTTCTCTCAGTCTCTACCCTTGAACCAAGATGTACTCTTCCGGGGGCTTAAAGATTCCATGCTTTCATCCCTCCCCACAGCCTCTGCGTACCCCATGCACTTCGGCCAGGGCTCTGTCCTCCAGAAAGTTCCCTCTGATGGGGACTCTAGGTGGCTCAGTCAGTTGAGTGTATGACTCTTGATTTCAGCTCAGGTCATGATCTCAGGGTCTTGGGATCAAGCCCCGAGTTGGGCTCCACACTCAGCGCTCAGGGCAGCGTCTGCTTGTCCCTCTCCCTCTGCTTCTCCCTTCCCTCCCTGCTCTCTCAAGTAAATAAAAAATAAAATAAAATCTTAAAAAAACAAAGTTCCCCCTGCCCCCCTTACCTCCCCCACTGTACCCTGTTCTTTCCCTTCACAGTCTTATCAGTGTGTGTGTGCATGTGTTCATGGATCAACACTTCTCACCCTGATTAGATCATCAGCTCCAGCACAGCAGGGACCATATCTGTTTAATTCAATATTCTGAATTATTATTCAACACTGAATCCACAACACTTAGTAAACGCTTGACTTACAGTAGGTGTTCGCTGAATAGCTGTTGAATTATGAAAATGCACGCCTGTACCAACTAGTAGGTGAGCAAACCGGAGGGGAGCATCTCCAACATCTAGCACTGTTTGTTTATAAAAGAAAAAAAAAGAGCTGAAATATATAAAATGAGCACGCATCTTACCCACTAGAGAACCCGCAGATGGCACGGAGCTCACAGGTGGCTACCTGCTGGATGACTGTTGTGTGCAGTACCCTCAGCCCCGGCGTCGCCCCTCTCCCCTAAGCAGCAGGGCTGCCTCAGACGTTCTTAGTCAGGACACCCAGGAGAGTTTCACTTAACCCGTCAGGTGAGCTAACCAAAATCCCTGACTCAGGGCCCCAGGGGAGGTGACAGAGAGCATGGGGGTGTGTCAAGGGGAGGAGGCAGAGAGTCTGGACACTTAAGACCCTGAGAAGCCTACAAAGTAGCAATGAGGAGTCAGCTGAAAACATAAATGTAATGAGGGAACATTCAGTCTGCTTTTCTCTGCTTTAGCTAATTACACTTTCAGTGGGAAGGACAGGAGAGAGAAAATGAAAAAGAAGACAGAGTGTGCAGTGTCCTCATGCATCCCATACGCTGCTGGGGCTCCCTCCACTCCTATCTCCCAATATGAAGACCCAACTTCTCCCTATGCGGGGAATCCCTGTGTTTGCCATACGAAGTGGATCTTAAACCATCTGTAAACAAACAAACAAAAAAAGCCCTCTATTTATAACAAAAATGTTTTTTTTTTATTTTTACATTCAAAAGAAATAAATTAGGAAACATTTTGGTATTCAAATGATTGACACCCACGAATACCTAGGACACCCTCCATAATCATACCTATTTCAAGACATGGTTTGCCCTTGGTATGTATTCCAGTCACTGTGAAGGTGTCTAAGAAGCAGGAACCCCCAAACTGTCTAAAATTATTGCTTTCCTGGGATTCCAAGACATTCTGTCTACATTTAAAGATAATAATAAAGCACTGCCAGAGGCCGTTTTGACACCTTTTGCAATTGAACAAATAGTAGTACAGTTGTTAGCTACAAAATTCACAGACAAATGAAATTCATTCTAGAGGTGAAACAGTTCCAGCCTGGGGCAAAGATGTGTGAAAAAAGCCGCTCATACAACGAATGTACACAGACAAGGCAGGAACTCAAAAAAAAAAAAAGCCCCACTAAGGCAAGTACATTATTATTTCTTTGGAACTCATAGTTTTGTAATTCCCTCGGTAAACAGAGTACATACCCAGAATAAAAGTGAGCTGAGAATTATTCTTCCAGTTGTCAAAATTAATTGTAAAATTACATTAACAAAAACAGTAAGGACAAATAGACAAATGGAACCAGAGCGTCAAAAATTAACTGAACATACATATAGGAACTGGGTATATATAACAGAGGGGCATGAGAATTCAGCAAGGTTTATTTTTTTTAAGATTTTATTTATTCATTTGAGACACAGAACTACAGAGAGAGAGCGAGAGAGAGAGAGAGACAGCTTGAGCAGGGTGAGAGGCAGAGGGAGAGGGAGAAGCAGACTCCCCGCTGAGCAGCGAGCCCGATGTGGGGCTCGATCTCATGACCCCTGAGATCATGACCTGAGCCGAAGGCAGACGCTTAACCATCTGAGCCACCCACGCGCCCCCAGCAAGGTTTATTTTTTAAAAAGTTGTGGAACATTTGGCTGTTGATATTGGAGGAAAAGCCAATGTACCAACATTGGCTTCCAACAAACAATGTGATAGTTTGTCAAACTCCTCTCTCTCTCTCTCTCTCTCTCTCTGTTTTCTTCTTCATGGACAGAGAGTTAAGCAACCTTTCCCAGCCTAACCTTGCATTTGGAAATGCCTGCGTTGTGGCAGGCGGAAGGCAGGCAGAACCGACACAGCCTTTTCCAGGCCTGACCCTCTGAAGACGAGGCTGCACATCCCCACGGCCTGCCCACTCCTCTGGCCACTTGGAAGCCACAGGTAGAAGACCAAAACCATATGCAGAGGAGGCCCGGGTGGCTGTGCAAGTCTTAGAGGAGGGACACCTTCCAGTCAGAAATACCTAATTTGGACTTATTGACAGACATTTTTATTGAGGTAGACCACTGAGATTTGGGGGTTTATTTGTTAAAGCAGCTAGTATTACCTTTTCCAATTCAGATTTCTTTTTCTTTTCCAAGATTTTATTTATTTACTTATTGAGAGAGGGGGTAGGGGAAGTAGCAGAGGGGGAAAGAGAGGGACAAGCAGACTCGACGCTGAGCGTGAGCCCAACCCAGGGCTCAATCTCAGGACCCTGGGATTAGGAGAGTTGGACGCCTAACCGACTGAGTCATGCAGGCACCCCTTAACTCAGATTTTTTTAGACCACACACAACATGAGACCTATATCATTAAAGGCCTAAAGGAGAAAACCTCTAGAATAAAAATAGAGGAGAATATATTTATGATATCAAGGTAGGAAAAGAATGCTTAAATAAGACACAAAAGCAAAACAGCAAATCATAAAGGAAAATCTTAGCCACATTGAAATTAAAAAGAAAATATGTATGACAGAATACATTACAAGCATCACAAAACAATGTGAACCAGATGGGGAGAAGATACTCATAATGCATATGACTGACAAAAGATTAGTGCAGCGATCATTTAAATTCCTGTAAATATTTTTAAACAGAAAAAAATACAGTAGAAAACATGAACAAAGGATAAAATAGGCAATTCATGGAAGATGAAATCTGAATCGCCAGTATAAATATGAAAACATGGTCAAATTACTATCAGATTATGAGTAATTGAGGAAATACAAATTAAACCACAGTGAAAAGTTTGACAAGCACACCAAAGCTGAATAATACCACAGGTGGACAATGATAAGGGGTTCCAAGCAACACTTACTTCCACACTGTCAGCAGGACCATGAATTGGTGCAGCCACTTTAATGAGCAGACAGAGGTGGGAACACAAAGCCACTGGATCCAACCAACTCCACTCCCAGGCATATAGCCCACCGAAGTTATCACACGCACATATATACAAGAAAACTTACCATAGATACATACAGTGACAGTTGCAAAAACTTGGAAATAACCTTTAAACGTCCATCAAGAAATAGGTGATAAGTCCCGGAATGGTCATAAAATGGAATGTTGATTAATAGTAAATAGATACACGTGTTTTAATGAGTCTACTATTGAGAGAGAAAAAGCAAATTGAAGATATAGTAAGAATGAATATAAACTTCCAAGACAAAGAATAACACTTTTATTTTGTAGAGACATACATTTGTTACTAGAATTCAAAACTCTGCATGGGAAGGATGCGGATCACTTTTGTAGAGAGGGCGTGTGGGGAAAAGGAAGGCAGGAATGGGGTGTAGGTCTGTGACTCTCGCTGTCTCTAAACTTGCATCTTTTCATAAGGACATCCAAGGCAAATATAACCAAATGATTTGCTAAAATCTAGATCAGATGTCTGTTGTATTATTTTCCATAGATTTAGAATATGTTAAAGTTAAAAATTAATGAGAAATGAAACAAATGAATAAATATGATTATCAAATTTTAAGAAAACTATAACCTAATTTTGTTTGAATCAGTGTCTTCCTATGAGGACCCAAAAACCTTTACACACACTCCCCACAAAAAAAAAAAAGAAAGAAAGAAAGAGGAAGGGGGAAAACAAGGAGGAAGAAAAAGGTAAGAAAGGGAATATTTCGTTTTAGAAAATGTACTTTTTATCCAAATGAAAAGATGACCATCTAGGGAGAAGAAAACATTTGCTCAGACAGTGAGCATCACGACTAACGTGCTAAGGAGCTGGCCCCCCACTGCTCAGGGTTCTTGCCTCTGGCTGAGATGCCTCATCTCTCCACGGATTACCCACTGAAGATGCTCTAATCTCATCAACCACCTGACTTACTCCTCATAACAAGCCTAGGAGGTACTAAAATTGAGGTACAAAGGGCTAAGTTGCTCCTGGCCACACAGCTATGAGGGACCAGGGTCTGAATAGGAACCTGGGTCTTCCCGCTCCTAAAGCACGGCTTACTCGGCGAGACCACACCTGCACAGATAACAGAGAAAGGCACAGAACCAGAACGAAAAGGCAAGGGCGCAGGCCTGTTTCTAGACTCGTGTGCGCCGGCACCGTTCAAATTCCCTCGTTAGAGTGGCAGCTCGTGTTTTCAACTTCAGATTTCCCCACAAAGAAATACAATCACTAGCCCCTGTTAAGAACACTCTCCCAGAGGTGGAACCTTAAACCAGCCCATCGGGAGCCTCCTGGTCAGCACTAGTCGGGTAATCTGCCAGATGGTCCCCTGACATCCCCTGAAGGAAAGGGACTTGGTGAGAACCAACCCACTTTTTTATCTGGTATCGCTTCCTTGTCCCCCTCCCCGCTCCTTGGAGCTCCCTTCTACCTGCTAGATTGGATGCTGCCCGATTTGAATCAACTGTTCTCAAATAAACTCTTAAAATGTTCAGCGTGCCTCAGTTTATCTTTTAACAGCCGCGGTGCCAGAAGAGAGCACAGAAGGAGGCACGAGCAACCAAGGGAAGGTACCTGTGAGTCCCGCGAGCTCTCTGCTTTCCCACCGCCTCAGGAGGTGCCAGATGGGTCCTGCTCAGATCCGCAGTTTTTGCATTAGGAGGTTCAGACTTTATTTGAGAGTTTCTTTTTCCGGGTCGGGTCCGACCTAGAAACCGGACTGGGTCCGACTTGGAAACCGGGCTCCGTGCTCCTTAGAAACGGACCGGGCCGGACTTGGAAATGGACCAGGTCCAACTTAGAATAAAATTTTGTGTCAAGGCTGAACAAGGCGATTAATCTTACCAAAGATAAACCTGAATTACAAGTGGCCACAATGAAGAACTTTTAACTGATAACCTTATCCATTCAGGAGGTGCCATGGGGAAAAAGCAGTGTGAGCCAAGCATAGCCATGAAGGGGAGAGGGAAAATTATTTCTCCTCTTCTACAGTTTCTGGGAACCAGGATGACACCTGCTGGGACACTCCCTCCAGAGCCTGTAGACGGGACCCTGGGAGAACTGGCAAGAAGCCGGAAAACGGTAAGAATTCTTACCAAAGTCAGCTCTCCAGGTGCTGGATCTGTGGAGCCTGATCGAGACAGGAACCAGAACAAAACCACTTTTGCAGGCTACAGACCTTTAAATTTTCCTGGCTTCCATAGCTGTCCCCTTTCCAGTCCCAAGCCACAGACTCAACTGGAAATTATGAGAAGGCATTCATGATTTAAAATTTGGCAGATCCCTATTGTCCTGGCTAGGAGTAATAAGTGCAAATGAGGCTGGGATCAGAAAGCTCTCCGTAACTCCTGAAGATACTGCAGAATCTGCTGCTTAAAGCAATCGCTGTCCAAAAAATGTCCCTAGAGTCTGGCCAACGTTGTTCCTGATAATAGGAGAGGGCTTGATTGCCTTTTAGCTGAGCAAGGAGATGTTTGTCCTATGGCCAACACCCCCTGCTGCACTTGGATTGATACTTGTGGAGAAGTTGAGACTCAGCTACAGAAGATCACTAAACACGCCAGTTGGCTCACGAAAGTGACTCACCATGGCTTCGAAGTGCACTCCTGACATGGGGAATCACCCTGTTTATAATAATCATAGTTCTCACGGCGCATTGTAGCCTCTCAAAACCTTTGAGTGCATGTTCACAGCCACTAACCACCAAGTGAATAGTCCCCCTAAAACTAGAACATCAGCAACGGAGCAAAGAGATTGACCGAGTTAAATCGCGTGAACCTGACATTGTGAGCTGTCACCACCACAAAGAGCTTCTGCAAAAAATCTGCACGAACCCGGGGTGGCAGCTGGGAGTGGTGCTAGCACCCTAACCTTTGATAACATCTCCCAGTCAGGCTGACAGGCTCGTCAAAAGCGGGGAATTGTGAAAAACAAGACAAACGACCCAAAATGGAGTTGCTTATGTTCATTCGCCAAACTCAACAAACTGAGACTTAATTACAGCTTTGGCTCTCCCAGAAGTGGATCCTTAAACCAGCCCATCAGGAACCTCCTGGTCAGCTTCCTGCCGGATGGTCCCCTGCTGTCCCCTGAAGGAAAGTGACCTTGTGAGAACCAACCTACTTTCTGCCAGGATGACTTCCTTGTTCTGCTCCCTTCTGCCTGTAAAAGGCTTTCATTGTGCACAGCTCCTCGGAGCTCCTTTCTATCTGCTGGATTAGATGCTACCTGATTCGGATCAATTTCTGCTCAAAGAAACTCTTAAAGTTTGTAATATGCCTCAGTTTATCTTTCAGACACCTGCTCTCAGAAGACTGCTAGGCATTCAGCGAATCCTTTCCATCCAATGTGCTCTGGATTAGAAGAAAACACAGGCGTGTTATTGAACACCACTCAAGATACAGATAGAATAAATAACCGCCCCCCTCCGCCAAATGACTGGAACAACCAGAATTCAACTTGAGAAATCAAAGACACCACTTTTGGGCAGGTGCTCTCTTTCAATTACCTTAGAACTTGGCTAATTCTGTGTGAAAACTGAATGATGGTTATGATTCAAACCATCAGATGGGCATTTGATTGTGTGCTGTAAACAGGATCCAAAGCTAACTGAAAGAGTTTAATGGCTCAGAACAAAGCAGGCCCCATCACAGCAAGAAGAGGCTGTGGGGCCTCAGGTGGCCTCGCAGCTTGGCCTCCAGCTTGGGAACTGCTCAACCTTCTCAATCAGTGGCATGCATTCCAGAGACAAAACAAAGAGCCTAAGCTTCACACAGCATCCTAAACTCAGGCTGCCCAACTGTAAAATGGATGATCCCACAGGCTTCTTTCAATTTAGGAAAGCGGTATCTTGGCCAGCAAGCAATCACCACCAAATTCAAGAACTGACACCTCTAAGCTACCAACCCCTCTCAATGAAATGTCTTGCATTTTGTGAACAACTTGTTTTAAAGACAATTATTCCAACAAAATGCATGTCAGTACTCATTCCTTATTCACACCCACCGGTGTGCATGCAGTAACTTTCTCCTGCCCTAAACTTCGAGAGCGTAGCTCTTCCAATCCCCCAACAATCTTTCCTTTGACTCATTTGAAGGAAAAAAAAAAACTGTACTTCAGAAATTTCCAAGCATTACCATATAATCGACACTGATCCTTGACCAGCACCTTGCTTCTACACCACCCCCAAATGCATGAGAAATGGCCTGTGTGCTCGTTATCATCTTCTGCAATCCACTTCTATTTTTATCAGCTCATTATGCTTCTTCGGATGTTGGCCAGGATCCAGGCCTATAGGAATTGCCTGGCGAGAAGCGCTCCAGGGCTTTATACAGCAATATAAAGTGCATCTGTCACACCAATTCATGCAAATCGAGTTGCCAGCAAGGACCATTTTTTTTTCTAATCAAAAAACCAAATAAGCACTGCTTTGGAAGGTATAAGGACAAAAATACAAATTCAGAAGAAGAAATTCATGGGCCAGAGTGGAGTGTGGGGTCAATATCTTGAAAAGAGACTTGTCCTTTTTTGTCAAATGGGGGAGCTGATCCCGGTTTGTGGGTCACGGCCAAGCTTGCAACAAGAAGGCCTTGAAGCATGGAGTAGATCTAGCTAGGTGGAGGTGGCCAAGGGCAGAGAGGGGATGGAGCTGGTGACATCATCAAAGCAGAAGGGAGAGGTGGGGCATGGTCCAGAGAGGGGAGGAGGTGTCTGCAAGATGGGGTTCCCTAGTGAATGATAATAAAACCGGTGAGTGGTAGAAATTACATTAGATGCATGGGATGGAACTGGATTTCTGAGCATGAAAATGTGAACAGTTACTTATTGAATGAAGTAGAACCCCAAAAAGGAAGTAATAATGGATTCTTGAGCAAGAATGTGACAGGACAAGAGTAGCCTTGGAAAGACATTAGCCCAGCAACAGGGCTGCCGACTGAATGTCTGTGCCCCACTCCCCACGCCAGATCCACGTGTTGATGCCTAACCCCCAATGTGCTGGTGTCAGGAGGTGAGCCTTGGGGAGGTGATCAGGTTATGAGGGTGTGGCCCTCATGATGGGATGGATTAGTGCCCTTGTAGAAGAGACCTCACAGAGCTGCCTCCCCTTCCATTCTATGAGGACACAGTGAGAAGACACTGTCTATGAGGCAGGAAGCTCTCACCAGACACTGAATCTGCCTGCACCTTGACCTTGGACTCCCCAGCCTCCAGAACCATGAGAAACAAATGTCCACTGTTTCTGAGCCTATGATATTTTTGTTACAGAAACTATGACGAGAATCATCCAGATCACACTTAAAGTGGAAGAACAGTTAGGAGGCCACTAAATTCAAACTTGAAAAAAATAAGAAAGCGTAGCTTGAATGATAGAAGCAAGCATGGAGAGAAGAGAATAAATCTAAGAGAAATTTGTAAAGAAGAGACTTTCCAACTAATCTGTAATGAAATAAGTATGAAATAGAAAATACTATCACCATCTAAGTTTGGGGGAAATTGCAAGGAACGGTTCTGAATTCATTATGCCATTAATGGGAGAAAGAACTATATTCTTGTTTTCCTTGACTGGCCAGATGTGACTATTCTTAAAGCTCTTAATATTGCCTACAGTTTTAACATGATTGGCTTTTTTAACATTGCATCAGAAATCCTCGAAGTTACATGCTACTAGAAAAACAGTTTATTTTTCTTCAACTTCTCTAACAACAATGAGCCTAATGTAGTTCTGTCTTCACTTCTGCCTCATTTTCAAGAGGTTGCACCTGAGTATTTTTGACTATTCAATCAACACAAGCTGGTGGGTGGGAAATGTAATGCCATTTCATGATACACTTGAGAATAGTATTCTTTCCCTTAAAACTCAAACAAACAGCATACAAGGACGTCGGCTTTGAATTTACAGTCAAATAATAAACCTGCTATAATGTAGATATTGTAAAAGAATACATCCTATTCCTAGAATATAGCTTAGGATATTTCTTTTCCTTTTCCACACCATTTTTCCAATGCACATGACCACAATAGCTTTGTGTGACAACTCAGTAGAATCTTTAATTCCAAAGTCAATACAGTTGATCATCTATTAAATATCTCTGGCTGTAAAATTGTTCTAAAATACTCTATGGTTACATCTGCATCTGGCCAAACACTCAATGGAGAAAGTGAGAAGCAAGGTATTTTGCTGCTAAAATGCTTACTATATTACCTAGATTTGTGCAACTGATCATTAAGAAACATTTGTTTTGTGACTCCGAGGTTCAAACAATTATGCTAACAAAGGAATTTGATTTCATCCCTGATCTTGTCATGGAAAACACCGATGATAATAATAGTAATGGCAGATAACAATATGGATGTGTTTATTTCTGGCCTTACTGAGATATAATGGACCTATAACAGTGTGTGAGGGTAAGATGTACAACGTAATGATCTGATATACGTATATATTGCAAAACGATTCCCACATTAGTGTTAGTTAATACCACCATGTCTTCACTGAACTACCATTTCTTTTCCGCGGTAAGAACATTTAAGATCTACTCTCTTAGCAACTTTCAAATACGTAATAGGGTCTTGTTGACTATAATGACCATGCTGTACATCAGATCCCCAGAACGTATGCATCTTACAACTGGAAATTCATACCCTTTGACCAGCATCTCCGCATTTCCCCCTGCTCAGCTCACAGTGACCACAATTCTACTTTCCATTTCCATTAGTTTAGCTTTTCTTAGATTCCATGTATAAGTGAGATCATACAGTATTTGCCTTCTTCTGTCTGAATTATTTCACTTAGCACAATGCTGTCAAGGTCCACCTATGTTGTCACAGATGGCAAGATTTCCTGCTAATGGCTGAGTAATATACCATCATATATATAAATATAGATATAATATATACAATGATATATATGCATAATATAATATGTATATATATCACATTTTCTTTATCCATTCACCCAAAGATGGATACTTAGGTTGTTCCTATGTCTTCACTATTGTGAATAATGCTGCAATAAGCACGGGAGTGAGATACCTCTTCAACAGAGTCATAGTGAGCTGATACCTCACTATGGTTTTGGTTTGCATTTCCCTGATGATGAGTGATGTTGAGCACATTTTCATGACTCACTGACTATTTACATGTCTTCTCAGACCATCTATAGATATACCTGCTCCACACTTCTTTCTCCCTTTTGTGGCAGAATTCTTAAGCTTGCAAGTCCTCCCTGGATCCTACAACACACCAGGCTGATCCTACAAAACACCACTGTTTCTCAGAGGGTGGCACTAAAACTCAAGTGTGCGGTCTATCCCTGGCCCACAGATTCAAGCTGGCTTTCTATATCTGCTCACTAGTTCTTTCTGCTGCCATTGGGAACATGCACAGGGAGCTGGAAACAGGATGGGGGTTTGAGGGGGGTGTGGGTGAGGGGCACAGAATGGAGGGGTGCCTATGGGCCAGTTGGGTGGATCCATGGACAAGGTGTCTCTATAGGCTCTTGGCTGAGCTTCTTGATGGAGTCTGCAGTACAGATAGTAGGATCCAAGTCCGTTTATTGCCCTCTGAGTGTCCTCTCTGCCACTCTCCCAGCCTCTTCCCACCCCCTACTCATGTAGCTCAGGATGGGGGCCACTTTGGCAGAGTCTGGCATAGGTGGGGAAGCCGGATGCTCACTCATAAGCTCACCTGCCCCTGAGGGAGAATTGACAGGAGCAAAAGCCTCTCTGAGCTGTGCTGCCTTGGTAGAGGGGGGACATGGGTAGTCAAACTGGCCCTTTTACCCTCTCCAGTGCATCCAAACTCATATTTGTTTGTTCCAGTGGTGAACCTGGACTTGCACAAAGGCTTTCTCATCTGTGGGTGATTTTCTGAGACAGTGTTCTCTGGAGGATCGCAGACCATGGTCAAGAGGGGCTGGAGCTATTTCACTGGCCACCACAGTCCACAGGCGGGACCACATTCTGTCTGCCTGTGACCCAGTGCACAGGGGGCGAGGCTCCTACACTTCCCTTGGCTACAGTGCTGGATGTGCTCACAGAGGGAGGCCAAGTTGTTGTTAAGGAGAAGACAGGGACAAGGGCCGTCTTATTCAGCCACGGAGCTGACGCCACCCCTGGAACCACTTTTCGATAATATTTATTTAGAGCTTATCTAGTTGCAGACACTGAGCTAAGAACTTTACTTGGATTATCTCATTAATACTCTAATAACACTATAGCATGGGTAAACTTTTGTCCCCATTTCATAGATAATAAACTCAATCACCGAGCGTAAGTACACAGGTTGACATTTCTAGCAAGCCACATATGCATTGCTAATGAAAGTTCAATAGGACCGTTATAAGTAGTCTACTGCCTATGTTCCAATTAAAAAAAAAAGATAATAATGTATAGGAACACATCTCAGGGCGCTGAAACTGGAGTTGAGTCTTAATAGACCTAATTTCGGGAAACATAACAGAAGTCCATGTTCTTGCAGTTAGGACCCTCACATTCCTATCCAAAGAAGAAATACACAACTTCTCTGATATTCTGGACAAATAGTTGAGTTGTTAATCCAGGCATGCTTAAATGGATTCTCTCACCACTGAAGTACAGAAATCTTGATCTCTTGAGCAAACCTCTCCCTCTCCCTCCCCCCTCCTCCTCCCCCACCCTCTCTTTGCTGTTCCCTGTCCAGAGAGGCCACCCCAGCCTTCCTTATCTTCAAGATCCCAAACTCCCAAACCCTGCCTTTTAAGAACCTCTTCATCCCCTATGAACAGAAATGTCACCTATCTAATAACCTTGCTTTGCAGATCTGGGAAAGGGAAGAGAGAGAGGAAAAGCATCCCCAAGGGCACGACAACCCAAGAAAACAAGTTCCATACATTTGCTGTCCTTTCAACAACAAGACTTTCCCTCAGTGTTTCCTGGGATTATATTTTCCACCCTTCAAGGACTACCACATGGTTGTAGAACTCAGAAATTCTAGCAATTATATAAAAACTGAAGATATAAGGTTTAAATAATATCCTCTATCACATTTTCAAATCAAAGAACCCGAACTTTTAAATATGTCCTTATATGACCAATTTTCCTCCCCATAACACTTGCCTTTCCTATAAATATGTTAAGCTCAGTTAAGCTTTTCTTAGTGAACAAATATGTGTGCAAAAAGATGGACATTTTCTGCTTTGCTCCAGTATCTCCTGAGTTAACATTTTTGACTCCTTAGTCACAGGAAAGGGTTTTACTTATGATCACCCCCTTTTTAAAGATTTATATATTTATTTATTTGAGAGAGAGGAGAGCATGGGTGGGGGTGGGGGGAGGGCGAGATGGAGAAGCAGACTCCAGGGGCAGGGAATCTGACTAGGGGCTCAATCCCAGGACCCCGGGATCATGACCTGAGCCAAAGGCAGATGCTTAACCAACTGAGCCACCCAGGTGCCCCATGATGTCCTTTTTTTAAAATTAAGTTTTTAATTCCAGTATAGTTAACATGCAGTGTAATGTTAGTTTCAGGTGTACAATCTAGTGATTCAGTGCTTCCGTACATCACCGGGTGCTCATGATGACAGATGCACTCCTTCATCCCCACCCCCACCCCCCACTCTGTTAACCATCACGGTGTTTTCTGTAGTTAAGAGTCTGGTTCTTCGTTTGTCTCTCTTTTTTTCCCCTTGCTCAATTTTTGTTTCTTAAATTCCACATAGGAGTAAAATCATATGGTATTTGTCTTTCTCTGATTTATTTCACTTAGCATTATACTCTCTAGCTCCATCTATGTCATTGCAAGTGGCAAGATTTCATTCTTTTTTAATGGCTGAATAATATTCCATTGTGTGGCTATATATATATATATATATATATATATATATATATACATACATACACACACACACATCACATCTTTATCCATTTATCAGTTAATGGACACTGGGGCTGCTTCCATAGTTTGGCTATTGTAAATAATGCTGCTATAAACATAGGAGTGCATATATCCTTTTGTGGTTTTTTTTTTTAAGATTTTATTTATTTATTTGAGAGAGAGAGAATGAGAGATAGAGAGCACGAGAAGGAAGAGGGTCAGAGGGAGAAGCAGACTTCCTGCTGAGCAGGGAGCCCGATGCGGGACTCGATCCCGGGACTCCAGGATCATGACCTGAGCCGAAGGCAGTCGCTTAACCAACTAAGCCACCCAGGCGCCCGCATATATCCTTTTGAATTAGTGTTTTCATATTCTTTGGGTAAATACCTAGTAGTGGGATTACTGGATCATAGGATAGTTCTATTTTTAACTTTTTGAGGAAACTCCATACTGTTTTCCAGAGTGGCTATACCAGTTTACATTCCCACCAATGGTGTAAGAGGGTTCCCCTTTCTCCACAACCTCACCAATACCTGTTGTTTCTTGTGTTGTTGATTTTAGCCATTCTGACAGGTGTGAGTTGTTATCTCATTGTAGTTCTGACTTGCATTCCCCTCTTGGTAAGTGATGTTGAGCATCTTTTCATGTGTCTTTTGGCCATTTGTAGGTCTTCTTTGGAGAAATGTCTGTTCATGTCTTCTGCCTATTTTTCAATTGGATTGTTTGTTTTTTGGGTGTTAAGTTGTATCAATTTTTTATATATTTTTGATACTAACCCTTTATTGTAAATGTCATTTACAAATATCTTCTCCCATTCCATAGGTTGCCTTTTAGTTTTGTTTATTGTTTCCTTTGCTGTGCAGAAGTTTTTCATCTTGATGTTGTCCCAGTGACTTATTTTTGCTTATTTCTCTTGCCTCAGAAAATATCCAGAAAAATGTTTCCACAGCCAATGTCAGAGAAATTACTGTCTATGCTCTCATATCGGATTTTTATGGTTTCAGGTCTCACATTTAGTTCTTTAATCCATTTTGAGTTTATTTTTGTGCATGGTGTAAGAGAGTGGTCCAGTTTCATCCCTTTTACATGTAGCTGCCCAGTTTTCCCAACACCATTTGTTGAAGTGGCTGTATTGTATTTTCTTTCCTCCTTTGTCAAAGAGTAATTGACCATGTAATTGTGGGTTCATTTCTGGGTTTTCTATTCTGTTCCATTCATCTATCTGTCTATTTTTATGCTAGTACCATACTGTTTTGATTACTACAGCTTTGTAGTATAACTTAAAGTCTGGAATCATGATAGCTCTAGTTTTGTTTTTCTTTTTCAAGATTGTTTTGACTACCCAGGGTCTTTTGTGATTCCATACAAACTTGAGGATTATTTGTTCTAGCTCTGTGAAAAAAAATGCTGTTGGTATTTTGAAAGGGATTGCATTAAATCTGCAGATTGCTTTGAGTAGCATAGACATTTTAACAGTATTTTTCTTCCAACCCATGAGCATGGAATGTCTTTCAATTTCTTTGTGTCTTCCTCAGTTTCTTTCATCCACGTTTTATAGTTTTCAGAGTAAAGCCTTTTGCCTCTTTAAGTTTATTCCCAGATACTTTATTGTTCTTGTTGCAATTGTAAATGGATTGTTTTCTTAATTTCACTTTCTGTTGCTTCATTGTTCATGTATAGGAATACAGCAGATTTCTGTACACTGATTTTTTTTTTTATTCTGTGACTTTACTAAATTCATTTATCAGTTTTCTAGCAGCTTTTTTGTGGAATCTTTGGGGTTTTCTATACAAAGTATCATATCATCTGCAAATATTGAAAGTTTTACTTCTTCCTTGCCAATTTGGACACTTTTTATTTCTTTTTGTTGTCTGATTGCTATGGTTAGGACTTCCAATACTATGTTAAATAAAAGCATGAGAGTGGACAGCCTTGTCTTGTTCCTAACCTTAGGGAAAAAGCTCTGTTTTTCACCATTGAGTATGATGTTAGCTGTGGGTTTTTCCCGTAAGTCTTTATTATGTTGAGGTATGTTCTCTCTAGACCTACTTTGTTGAGGGTTTTTTATCATGAATGGATGTCATGCTTGATCAAATGCTTTCTCTGTATTTGCTGAGATGATCATATGGTTTATATCCTTTCTCATATTGATGTGAAGTATCACATTGTTTGATTTGTGAATATTGAACCACCCTTGCATCCCAGGAATAAATCCTACTTATGGTGGTATATGATTTTTTAAATATATTGTTGGATTTCGTTTCCTCGTATTTTGTTGAGGATTTTTGAATCTATGTTCATCAAAGATATTGGCCTGTAATTCTCTTTTCTTGTGAT
This sequence comes from Callorhinus ursinus, assembly GCF_003265705.2. Classification (NCBI taxonomy): domain Eukaryota; kingdom Metazoa; phylum Chordata; class Mammalia; order Carnivora; family Otariidae; genus Callorhinus; species Callorhinus ursinus. Next base: position 6,213,204 of record NW_027397079.1, read on the forward strand.
GTCTTCATCTGGTTTTGGTATCAGGGTGATACTGGTATCATAGAATGAATTTGGAAACTGACCTTCCTCTTGTATTTTTTGGAATAGTTTGAGAAGAATAGGTAGTAACTCTTCTTTAAATGTTTGGTAGAGCGACACCTGGGTGGCTCAGTTGGTTAAGCATCTGACCCTTGACTTCAGCTTGGGTAATGATCTCAGGTCGTGGAGTCTGCTTAAGATTTTCTCTCCCTCTCCTTTTGCCCCTCCCTCCCACTGTGCTCTCTCTCTCTTTTTCTCAAAATCAATCAATCAATCAATCAATCAATATATGTCTGGTAGAATTAGCCTCTGAAGCCATCTGGTCCTGGACTTTTGGTTGTTGGGAGTTTTTTGATTACTGATGCAATTTCATTGCTGGAAGTCAGTCTGTTCAAATTTTCTATTTCTTCCTGGTTAAGTCTTGGTAGGTTATATGTTTCTAGGAGTTTATTATGACCTTCTTTTTAAAGAAATTTTTCCAAGACCACTATCCAAACTCACGCCTTCATTGCTGCCACCCTAAGCCAGTACAACAGTTATACAATCTTATATGTAGTATCTCTGCCTCAAATCTGCTTGCTTCAAACCTCCTCCACATTGCCACCCAAGTATCTCCCTAAAACACCACACTAATCATATTACTTTCCTGCTCAAAAATCCCTGATGCATCCTCTCTATGTATACAACAAAATTCTTAGACTTGCATTAAATGGTTTCCATAATCTGGGCCAAATACCCTTTATCTGTTTCATGCTCTTACTTATTCAAAAGCTATATAAACAATTCAGGTACCAATTTGAACACACTCAACCATTCCTGCCTCTGTTTTTCATTTCCCAGGTTACTCTCCTCTAACATGTAGTCACTAGAGTTGCTCCATAAATCCCACCACAGCTCAAGCCCCCATCAGATTTATCCTCCTCCATAAAGCCTGCTCATAATATTTTCCCTTTCCAGACAAATTTTGTCCTTATCTTTATGGCAGACCTTGTATTCTGTACTGTGTTACAGTTACTTGCACACATGCCTATAAGTCATAAAAAAGCTTGGAAACATGCCACGTACCATGCCTAAAACCCTTAGCAGGTGCTCAGGCCACACTTGTTGAATTTAATTCTTAACTCCAATGTTAAACATCAAGTATTTATTTTGTATGGTTTCAGACATTTGTTGGCCAAATGTACTTCTCTAGTCCACGAGAATAGAGTCTTCAAGACAAAGACCATCTATTGTCTTGCTGGCAAGCTGCATATCCAGCCCTTCTGTGCCTGATGCCACAGACAGCTCAAATAACATCTGTTAGCCACATACATTCATGAGATTCTACACCCACCTATCAATCAGAATCAGTAAGGCAATGGAACTAATTTAATGCTCTACATTCTCTGTCCAAAGGCCCACTAACATGAAACGCAAAGATATATCATGCCCTCAGTTAATTCGTTTCAGTTGCTCTGAAACTTTGAAGCAACCTATCCCAATTGTCTCATAAAACTGAGCAATCTAACTATACATGGAAATGACTAGTGATGTATTTATTTCACCACAGCCCCAAACACTCATTTCATCTTATTTTTAAGCAACCTTACAAATCTATATACTTTGGCTACCATTCTGTTTATTTTCTTCTAAGAACTTATCATTTCTCTGCCTCTGGGAAGACTAATTTATTCCAAGGATTTGAGATCATGTTACCCTGCAATTCCCAGGGCAAGGATGTCATCTTTAATATATTTTAAAAGAATTTACTTTAATTTTTAATTTTCAACTATAGTTTGAACAACCACCCCATGTTGTTTTCATTGAAATGTTTACTTGGACTTTTTTTATTACCAGTCTTGAGGGGAAAACACTGATGGAGAATACTTTATTTTATAATATAGTTTAACTTACAAATAATTCTCTGTCATTAACAGTATTATTGATAGATGGGCTAATATTGCAGCAAGCAGCATATTGCACCTATCAATATATGAAATGGAAATCTAAACACTGGTCTAATATCTGAGACTCAAGATCATTTGATGAGTTTATACATGTATGTATAACTTCAGAATGAGGAATTTTTAGTAAGATTCTTCTTGTATTAGATAATCTTCATAAAGCAACTCAAGCAGAAATGAGTAGTGATTTCATGAACTTTAATCAGTTTTTAATGTCTTTCATTGTTATATAAGTGTTTTGCTGTCTGCTTTGCAGATATATGGTATTTAATGAAGATATAGTATAGTAAGCCAAATTCAGCTGGAAAGTAATAGAGTATAAAATAACCCAAATTCAGGATAGAAGCTTAGACTCAGTTGAATGAATGAGCCATGTGCAAAGGCCATTCAAAGTCATTTAATATTTAAGCACCAATTAATTGAATGACTGGAAATTTAAAATATTTAGAAAGGTTTAGAGTCATGCTATAGTATTAGAAAATGAAAAATAATATAAACTAGCTTCTTAATCCCTGGTAGACTGACCACTGTCACAAATTCAAAATAAGCAAACTCATCGAAATAATAATATCAAAATCAAAATGACATATCATAATATCCTACTAAAAACAGACATTTAAATAAATTTTCCTAAATGTAATTGTATTTAGTTATTCCTCCGGGATGTGATGGTAGAATATAATGGTTCCTCAGAGAGTCAATGATGAATCACTTGTAAGCCAGAAATATGAACCCTAGATATGTCTACCAACAGTCATTTCACCACAGTGGCACATTTCACTTGTTAATAAAAGCACATATTATCATTTTGTAATGATTATTATGCCAACTGTCTTCAATGAAAGGGTTAAAATTATCCATGAGCTAATATGTAATTTAGTGATGAAATCATCACTAAAGTATATCATCATACTTATTTTCATAAGAACTAAAAATATGTCCCCCCAAACCCAGCAACCAGGTCAGGTAGCTAGAAGCCATGTAGTATGTAAGAACTTTAATCTAAAAGTCAAGAATACTTGAAAGGAAGTCAATACATAGGCAACTAAAAGTTGTATTTTGTACAACACATAAGTTCTGTAAGTACTATTTCCATACTGCTAATTGCCAATGTGTATGGACTATACCTGTCCACCTAGAGCTCTCTAGAGGTCTACCTCCATTTTGGAAAATTGTTGTCACTTGCCCTTTTATTGTCAGCTATAGAGTCATAAAAATGTAACAATTCTGTATTATCAGAATGGAAGTTGATTTTATAGCCTCTCTAGAACTATTATGTGAGTCAGTACTGAGGAACCATGGTGGAATATAAAGTTTTAAAGGATTTGCTATGACAATCTGGCACTTTCATTGTCTACTGTACCTCATCTTAAGTAAGAAATACAAGTTCCTTGAAGGGATTTACTCTTTGTGTGCCCTACGTTTTTTTTTTTTTTCCTTTTTTTGTATGTGTGTTTTTCATACTTCTTTTTCTTAGCTTTGTGAGAAATCAAAATTGCCTATTGGAAGCTGCAATTCATATTGCTATTTTAAATGATGAGAAAGACCTTGTCATCATGGGTGTGTGAGAGGATGTATCTCCAAACAGACCACTGAAACAATTCCAAAGCATGTTGATCTTATGTTTTTGTGAAAATCATTGGGGCAATCCTCCATGGTAATTTAATTCTCATAGTTATATTCCTAGGTTTCTGTGGATTGTATAGTTCTTTTGGTTAAACAGACATAAAATCAGAAATGAATATTGTGATGTGCTCGCTTCAGCAGCACATATACTAGAACTGAATATTGTGTCAAGGAATATGGAACAAGCAAGCCACCATGGTGTCAGGAAAAGCCAAGAATATAACATCTTAAAGAAGAAATGTGCATAGGAAAATATCTCGTGAATAATACAACAAATGCCTCTTTGGGGAAAAAAAAAAAACTCTGACGCTAAAAAAGATTATGGCAAGACTTTTAACTTGTCTGACTTTGTGCCCTCTTATCTGAAAAATAGGTGATTAGAGGCAGGAAGTAAGCTAGTTGTTAGTAGCAGAGCAGAAAATGGAACCCCAGTTTTCCTATCTATTAACTTATGACACATTTTTAAGATCACAAACGCCAAAGCAGTCAATATGTTGAATCCTAATTGTACTGGTAACAAATTACCACATGTAGTTTTAAGTGATTTTGAATGACACAAATGTGCTCACTAACAGTTCTGGAGGTCAAAGTCCTAAATCAGCATCACAGAGTTATACCACCTGCAGAGGGAAAATCCATCCCCTCTGTCTTCTGATTTCTAGTGGTCACCATATTCTTAGGCTTATGGCCATGTCACCCCAGTCTTCAAGGTCACCAACACTTCCAATTCTTTATTCCATCTTCACTCCATCTTCTCCTCTGTGTATGTTGATTCTCCTCTGCCTCTTTCTTGTAAGGAAATATGTCGTGGCCTATCTCAAAACCTTTAATTTAGTCACATCTGCAAAAAATGCTTTCTGCAAACAATATAATATTTACAGCTTGAAGGGATTAAGACTTGATATCTTAGAGGGGAACATTATTCTGCTGGCTGCTAATTAACTAAATCAGATATTTCATCATTTGTAAAAACAAGTCATTTTGATTTTGACTTGTCAAATTTTTAGCCTGGCATCATATGACAGGTTGAAAAGGACATGAAGTATAGAAAGAGAACTACAGCAAATACTTACTGGTTATACCTGTCCAATATCCATTTACCCTTTCGTTATGCGATAGCAAAGGCAGTTACCTACAAGTAGCAGGTCTGCTGTGCATTGTCTTACACACCAAATTTGTGAGCTGTAGTCTCCCTGGCTTTGTGGAGCCACTGTACTTGAAGCAAGAGACTGAGCATCTATTAAAGCCTCACCAATGCATATAAATAGCATAATATGGTCACACTCCCCTGCTTTGAGGATCATGCTCTTATGCTCTAAGAGTTTAGTAAGGAAGAAAGAATCCACACATGCCAATTTCTCCCATAATTGCATTTTTTAAGATTCTAAATATGAATGATACTTCCACCCCATCATCCTGGTGAACATAGCAGTATTTTGTTTGCACAAATGGGGTCTCAGGCAGAAAATCAATAAGGTTGCTCTAAGGGCTATCAATTTTATGCTGCTCCCAATCCTAGAAGCAAAAAAAAAAAAAGAAAAAAGAAAGAAAGAAAGAAAAAAAATCCAAGATCTTTTTAAGTGATAAAGAGATAAACAAATATTCTTTAACAGTAGCTATATGAGATGTTGATCGTTAGTACTGTATCAGTTTTAAAAGAACATAGATTTGCTTCCTTGAACATTTATTCTGTCTGTATCTCTTCTATTATGAGCTGTTACTTCTTTGCAGGTGTTTTTATATCTACTAGAAAATTTATCTCACAGTAACTTAAGCAAGCCAAAATTAAATAATAACACAGCCTGTATTTCTCCGTTCTCGTTTACCTAGGAATGTTGTAAATAGCAAGTCATAATAGCATAGTGTCTTTCAAACAGTGTGTCTTCAATCAACAATTGTTTAGCAATCATTAGTAAGTTACTTACTACACAAGGATAAGAATCAGCAGTTCAAGGTAAATTCACCCTCTGAGAGTTTATTGAAATCAAGTCACATTAGATTAGATCAGTCATCTGCAGAAATCACTTTAAAAGTCACTGTGTCTCCTAGGTCAAAAGCAGAAAAGGCAGATCTAGCCATCAAATAAAGGCTTGATAACGTACATGGTTGCTTAGCATCTGTTGAATGACAGTGTTCTTTTTTATTTTTTCTGAGGAAAGGCAACACTACTCTTTAGACTGTAGTTAGCATGGAATGTAGATAAAAGGTCAACCAGGAGAAAAATAACTTGTCAGGCTGTTTCTAATTCTGTTAAAGGAAGGACGTCCCCATTAGTCTGCCCAGTCCCCATGAACCTTTCCATTGCTGTGGCCACTGTGGTCCTTGCATAGTGGTACCAGGGGTCTACACTGAGCCTCACTCCTCTTCCATGTTCTCTCTGAACTCTCCCAGTGGCCACTGTCTTCCATGCTGACCCATGTCTAATGAGGAAGGACACTGAGTGGACTGACCTACACATTCTGACCATGTAGCAGGCGCCGTTTTATTAATTCAAAAGTCAGCTATCTGGTTTAAACCTTGGTCTCCACCTGTAGTCAATCAGTCACAGAGTTGTCACAGATATACTCCTCAGGTTTAGGGACCTACAAAAGTGAGCATCAGACCTTGGGATATGGTGCCCACACCAGGGGTTTGCCCTCAGCAAGTCCCCATTCAAGAGGTCAGCTGGTCTGCCAGGTTCCTATTCAACCCTACTCATTGATACTCTCATTCACTTATTCAGCCATTCATGCAGGAATGTATACTGAGTGTCTACTGTGTGCCAGACACTGTGCTGGGAGGCACAGCAGTAAAATGATTTGCATGATCCCTGCCCTCATGGAGCTCACAGTCTAGGAAGCAAAGAAATACTTTTAAAAACATACTAACTGTATTTATATTGTACATGATGCAAAATTAAGACTATGATACTCTACAATCCGAGACTGGAAAAGTCTCACCTGGAAGCTGGAACCATCCTTGGGGATGAACAGCAGTCAGGCAGGAGAGTGAGGGTAAAAGTTTAGCAGGTGAGGAAAAGAACATAAACAAAGACTCTAACAAGAAAAAGAGCAGGTGCAGGTGGGGAGAAGGAAAGTCTGGAGCTCAGTGAAAGATGAGAAAAGCCCCCACAGAAAAGAGCCAAGATGTCCATCGACAGATGAATGGATAAAGAAGATGTGGTGTATATACACGATGGAATATTATGCAGCCATCAAAAGGAATGATATCTTGCCATTTGCAATGACGTGGATGGAACTGGAGGGTGTTATGCTGAGTGAAATAAGTCAATGAGAGAAAGACATGTATCATACGACCTCACTGATAGGAGGAATTCTTAATCTCAGGAAACAAACTGAGGGTTGCTGGAGTGGTGGGGGGTGGGAGGGATGGGGTGGCTGGGTGATAGACATTGGGGAGGGTATGTGCTATGGTGAGCGCTGTGAATTGTGCAAGACTGTTGAAACACAGATCTGTACTTCTGAAACAAATAATGCAACATATGTTAAGAAAAAAGAAAAAGAAGAAGATAGCAGGAGGGGAAGAATGAAGGGGAGTAAGTCGGAGGGGAGACGAACCATGAGAGACGATGGACTCTGAAAAACAAACTGAGGGTTCTAGAGGGGAGGAGAGTGGGGGGATGGGTTAGGCTGGTGATGGGTATTAAAGAGGGCACATTCTGCATGGAGCACTGGGTGTTATGCACAAACAATGAATCATGGAACACTACATCAAAAACTAATAATGTAATATATGGTGATTAACATAACAATAAAAAATTTTTTTAAAAAGCCCCCACAGAAAGCTGGGGAGGCAGGTCCGGGCCAGATATGCCAGCCTGGCTAATAGGCCATGCCAGCAATTCTCTGCTGTTGTTCTAGATTCAACAAAATACTTTGAGGGTACTCATCCTTGTAAATCATGTCAATACACTGTTTGAGGGTGTTGGCCATCATCAAATGCTTGACCATCTACCTGTCATTGAACCCTCATTTCTAACAGATAAACAGAAAATAAAAATAAGAAAGCAATCTCTCTTTCTTGCTCTTGACAAGCAGAAGTTATCATAAAGCATAAAAGTTATCATAAATGGTTCAGTGCCCATGGACCATAGTCAACCAGCAGTTTTTATTTGTTGAGTAGAAAATAAATGTCTTAAATTGAATTGGGATGCCTTTATAATTGGTTGCCTCTCTCAAGGTAACCTCAGGCCCCACCATTCCCTACTGTCTTGCCTATCACCTTCTTTAGCTCTTTGTTTTGGCTGCCTTGCTGCTGAGGCCTTTTGAGTTTGCAATTCATATTCACATTATTAGGCTATATGAAGTATTAATCTAATTTCATTGAGAGAAACCAAGCTGAACAGGTTTAAAAAGAAGTAATTCTTAACCCTCCTTGGGTCCCAGAATCCTTTGAAAACATAATAAAAATATTTGAGTCTCTTCCCCAGGAGACTGCATGCATATACACATACACACACATTTTTGTCATACAGTTTCAGAGGAGTACACAGAGTCTGTAAAAACCATTTAAGATACCAAGAAACCCCAGAAATGAGCACAGGAGCCCACTGAAGATGAAAGAAGAAGCAAGGAATCAGTAGGACAATGGCAGCTGGGCCAACCCACTGGGGATTTTCCCCATGGAAGAGATGAGGGACAGAAGCTGTGGTGGTGATAGGATCCGTAGTGACAGGTACCTGTCCCTTCCTCAAGGCCACTTCCTTCATATGCAGCTCAACTTTTCCCAGAGCCCATTTGTAAAACTCCAGAAGAAAAGAGATTGGTTATGCCAATCTCGTAAAGGCATCAAGAAAACTATGTACTCTGGAAATATTTACATGGGCTCTCTAGTCTCAAACAATTGGATTTTATCTGCTCTAATGATGATGGAATGGTCTTCCAGGTGAAAAAAGGAGCAGTGGCAAACTGAGAATAAACGTGTTGCTCCTTTCTGCAAGCTGGCTTCTGTCCACTCTGAGCCCCGCTGCTGATGTGGAGGGTTCAATCTTCTCAAAAAAAGTACATTTATTTTTTTCCTCCTGCCCCTTCTTACTATCTCTAGCTCTCACTTCTTTCAGAAACAAAATTTAAAGAATTTCTACAGTTTCCCAACAAACTGTGTATATGAATTTGTAGCTGTCCTACTGCTAAAGAAAATGTGAAAATACGTCGTGTGAGCTTTTCTCAAATGGTACAACCTGAGGTACCATGATTCTCTATTGGAAATCACCCTTCCGAGATTTCCAACAAAATTTGGGCAAAAGAGTTTAAAGAAAGTACGTGTGATTCTATCTAAATCGTGAAACCTACCCCAGGTAAGAATGTCATCCATCTCAGAACATTGAAAGTGATGTGCACATGCACACACACACACACAAGCTCAAATTGGACAGTTCCGCACGCATGATTGACTCCATACTGCCTAATCTCTGGAACTTTAAAAACCTCCACTTCATTATCAAATTTTAACTCACAATGCTGACAGTGGGTGAAGTGCTATGCAAAGCACAGTTCCACAGGACACGGTGTTGTCTAAAATACCTCCAGCGAGAGAAGACAAGCAAAGAAGCCAAGCCCTAAGCCCACCAAAAGAGCGCCTTACAAAGGTACACATTTCTTTTCTATCACTATAGGGATTTTCCGTGGGCAGAACAAAATTGAAATGGACCATCTGTCACTGGAGACTTCACTAAAGAAATATGTTTTCAGCAAAATGGTAAATTTTCAAAAATGATTTCCAAGCAGCATGGCATTAAGCATTGGAACCAGAAGTACCTTACAGAGCAAACTTCAGAGTGAAGGACAGAAAGAAGATGTCAGCAAAGTCTTAGTGAGGGAAAGAGTGATGTGCTGCCTTCAAGATACAGGACTTAGCAGAAAATTAATACAGAATGTTTGAGAAGCCAGGAGATGTATTTTTAAAAGCCACATTCCAAGGTAAAATAATTAGGAAAGAAGGGGAGGAGAATCAAAGATCCAGAGCATTATGTAGCAAAGGAAAAGGAGAAGAGGGTTTGTTTAGTAGGGGCCAGGTGACCAGTATTTATCCAGGATTCTCAGATCCCAGGGCATCGCAAAATAATGTAATTTAGGTGCTTGGCTAACTACTGTGTCTGACACTTATGCAGACCTCATCCCCCTTTCAAGGAAGCAGCTGTGGATATACAAAGAGAATAGTCATGAAGAACGTGAAGGACCTAGCACAAGGAATTAACTAAAGCCAATCTGCAGAGAACAAGGAAGATGTGGGATTAAAAACTGCCATACTCCAGTTTTAGGAGATGTGGGGGTATAATAATCCTGAAGTCTATAAGGAAAGAATGAGGGACACCTGGGTAGCTCAGTCGGTTAAGCACTGGCTCTTGATTTCAGCTCAGATCATGATCTCAGGGTAGTGAGATCGAGCCTCTTGTCAAGCCCTTGCTCAGTGCAGAGTCTGCTAGAGACCCTCACTCTCCCTCTCCCTCTGCCCCTCCCTTCCCCGCCTCACTCACTCTCTCTAAAATAAATTAATAAATCCTTTAAAAAATGAATGAATTAAACCATGGTGTTAAGGAGGAAATCTGAAGAGCATTAGACCCTTATTTTGACTGCTTATGTTCCTTTACAGCAGTGACTGAGAAGTTCCCATTGTGAGTGCAGCTGGGTGACAGACCAGAGGAGATCAGCCCCCTCGAAGTCCCTCCTGTATTGTAGGAAACCCTGCCTGCCTCAAGCTCACCTGTGCCCAGACACCATGGTGATGGGGGCCCATGGCGTGGAAATGAGGCAGACATGTGCAGCCTCCTGAGGGCACATCATGAGGGCAGCCCAGTCCCTCTTGCTCACACTGCAGAGCCAGCCTTGTGACCCTCACTGTCCCCCAGTTCAACATCTGGTTCACTGACCAGCCCCTCTTGTCCACGCCACAAACCCACACTGAGGACCACCATGTGCTGCACACTAAGCTCTTCCTAACCCAGCGAGGAATTCTGTGACAAAGCGACACTCAACTGAGGGAGGGAAAAGGGGCAAAAAAAACACATCTTATTCACAGAGAGTAGAGTTCTCTTCCCTTCAATGTGTTTCTTCTCACAAATACTCAAGTCACAAAATACTAATAAAATAGTGTGCTGAAAAGTAACAATGGCCAGGTACAGTCCTTGCACATTAAATGACAAAATGCCCGGAGGTCATCAAGTTGTGGATGGATTGGAATCCAGGACCCTACTGTGTGTCCCCTCTCACACCACCCAGGAAGACAACATATGGATGGGAACCTAAAGTGGGGCTAAGTGAAAGGTCTCAGTCTTGGACTAAGTAACCTAAAGTAACCTAAAGTAACCTAAAGTAGGGGCTGGGACGAGTGGCGGAGGGACAAATACATCAACAGGATTTGATGTCTCCTGTCTTCCTCATTGTTAGGTCCTGTATCAGTCAGCAGCTCAGCAGGAAACATGGCAAATTCAAACCCTATAAAATGAGGGAGTTTAATAAGAGGAGTGTTTATAGGGTGGGCAGGCTGTAGAGTGCCCTCCACCCAGGGCCTGAAGGGAAGCACCAGAACTTAAGGAGACAAAGCTGAGGGGAGAGCAGAGAATGTGTCCAGCACATGGAAAACATCCAGGAGGGAGCTGGGGTGGGGATGGGGATCAGGAATTCCCTGATCTCAATTTTCTTGCTTCTGTATTAGTCTCCTATTGCTGCTGTAACAAAATACCAAAAAAAAAAAAAAAGAAGTAGTGGCTTGAGACGACACAATTTTCTCCAAGTTCTGAAGGTCAGAAGTCCAAAATGAGTCTTATGGGACTAAAATCTAGGCATCTGTAGAAATGGTTCATCCTGAAAACTCTAGGGAGAATGTGTTCCTTGCTACTTCCAGCTTCTAGAGGTGACCTGTCTTCCCTGACTCCTGGCCCTGTTACTCTGGTCTCTGATTCATAAACACATCACCACATCTAACACTGACCCTCCTGAATCTCTCTTATAGGACCCTTTGATTACATCAGGATAATCTCCTCACCTGCAAACCTTAGCTTAATCATCTTTGCAAAGTCCCTTTACCCCATAAGGCAACATATCTGCAGGTTCTGGGGATTAAGATGTGGATACCTTCAAAGGAGAGGTCATTATTCATCCTGCTCTTCTCTGATTGCCCCTGGTGCTCCCCCTCACCTGAACCTGCCCAAGGCCAGAGGGCAAGGATGCTCTTGCTGCAGCCCATGGAGGTCAGCACCATGGGGCACAGACCAGGGTCAGGAAGAGATGATGTGCTCCAGTAGGGCAAACAGAAACCACCCAGTGCAACCCCTTCACCCCAATGTCTTCAAAATTAAAGCCCAGGGTATGTCCACCTGTTGTAAATGCAACTTAGTAGACTCAGTACAGGTTACAGGGGATCTTTACAATCCTGTTGGACCACCAACCCCAACCATGAGAAGGCTCCATCTCCCAAACATAAAATTTGGAAGAAAAGGAAGATCTACATACATTTTTTATAATGGGAACCCCAGCATGTGGTTTTCAATTAATTTACATTTCAAAGGAAAAAGCAATGAAACATGTTTTTGCATCTATTTCAAAAATTTGAAATGTTAGCATCAACTGTAGTTTTGCAGAAAATCTCATTTCTTAATAATCATTACATTCCTGAAGGTCACACATAACGCTCAGTTTGAATCAGCTGAATTTCTGTTGATAACTCGCAATGCATCCTGTCCAAGGTATTTTCAAATCAAGTGACTTTTCTTATTGACGTTTGTTGGGGTTCAGGTTTTTAGTATTTGATGATGCATTATCCCCATATTAAAAACAGAGGAGTGGTTCAAAGTCCATTCATTGAAATAAAGAACAGAACTAACGTGGAGAATGGTACACTGAATTCTAAAGTTCGAAATTACACATACATTGTTGGAGTCCTCTGCTGCAGCTGCCCAAACAACATACCACATTCTAGCTTCAACAACACAAATGTATTTCCTCACGGTTCTGGAGGTGAGAAGTCCAAGCTCAAGGTGCCACCAGGGTCGAGGAAAGATGGCGGAGGAGTAGGGGACCCTATTTCAACGGGTGTCCGGAATTGAGCTGGATATCTACCAGACCATTCTGAGCACCCACGAGACCAGCCTGAGATGTAAGAAGATCTGGATCTCTACAGAATATCGCAGGCAGTTGGTTTCGAGGTATGAAGCAGGGAGCCATGATTCCGCGGGCAGATTTTGGAGGATAAATGGCAGCAGGAGGGAGCCTGGCCGTGGGGATCCTACACCGCTGGTGAGCAACAGCCTCGCACACAGGGGACAGGGCACAGACTCGCAGACCAGTAGTGGTGGGGAAAGGACTTTAGGGCAGCCCCCCGGGGGCGGAAACCCTGAGCGGCGGGGTAGCGCGTGTGATCTGGGGGCGGCTAGTGGTTTTAGAAGCACAAAGGGCAGAGACGTGCTCCAACCTGGAGGCAGGACTGGTAGCACTGCGGAGGGGTGCACAACCCAGGCCGCTGCAGTCTATAGCAGAATGGACAGAAATGGAGACGGTGTGGCCTGGAGAACTCACTGAAGAACAGACTGCGGTCTCTCTGCTCTGAGGCAGAGGGTTGGAAACGGTCTTTTCTGCTCTGCCTCACGGAAGAGATGCAGAAAGCCACCAGGGAAAGCCACCAGAGAACATAAGCCCCCAAAACTGATTCCCACTGAGCCCATCCCCTGCCACAGGGGGGCAGGGCAACTCCGCCCAAACAGAGTTGCCTGAGTAACAGCGCGGCAGGCCCCTCCCCCAGAAGACAGGCTGGGAAAACAAGAGGCCAGCAACCCTAAGGTCCCTAGAAAACAGGTGCATCTTGCTTGGGTTCTGGTCAAATATTTGGACTCTATACATTCCCTCAAACACCCATCAACAGACTGACTAGGAGGAGGAGCCCCCAAAATAGAAAAGACTCAGAGATTATGATTTATGCCGCAGATTTACAAATGGATACAGATATAACCAAGATGTGGGAGTTGGAATTCAGGCTAGCAATTGTGAAGACAATAGCTAGAATGGAGAAATCAATTAATGGCAACATAGAGTCTCTAAGGGCAGAAATGAAAGCTGAATTGGCAGAACTTAAAAATGCTATCAATGAGATCTAATCCAATCTAGATAACCAAAAGCTAGGGTAACTGAGGCAGAAGAACGAATCAGTGACCTGGAAGACAATATAATAGATAGAAAGGGAAAAGAGGAGGCCAGGGAAAAATAACTCAGAATCCATGAAAATAGAATCAGAGAAATAAATGACACCGCGAAGCATTCCAATGTCAGAATAATTGGAATCCTGGAGGGAGTGGAGAGAGAGAGGGGACTAGAAGATGTATTTGAGCAAATCGTAGCTGAGAACTTCCCTAATCTGGGGAATGAAACAAACATTCGCATCCTAGAGGCAGAGAGGACCCCTCCCAAGATCAAGGAAAACAGGCCAACACCCTGGCATGTAATAGTAAAACTTGCAAATCTTAGAACCAAGGAAACCATCTTAAGGGCAGTTAGGGGGAAGAGATTGCTTACGTACAGAGGGAGGAACATCAGAATAACGTCAGACCTATCCACAGAGACCTGGCAAGCCAGAAAGGCCTGGCAAGACATATTCAGGGTACTAAAGGAGAAGAACACTCAGCCAAGAATACTTTATCTGGCAAGGCTTTCATTTAGAATGGATGGAGAGATGCAGAGCTTCCACGACCGGCAGAAACTGAAAGAATATGTGACCACTAAGCCGGCCCTGCAAGAAATATTAAGGGGGGTTCTATAAAAGGAGAAAGACCCCAAGAGTGATATACAACAGAAATTTACAGGGACAATCTATAAAAACAACGTCTTCACAGGCAACATGATGACAATTAATTCAGATCTTTCAATAATCACTTTCAATTTGAATGGCCTAAATGCTCCCATAAAACGGCACAGGGTTGCAGATTGGATAAAAAGACAGGACCCATCCATATGCTGCCTACAAGAGACTCATTTTGAACCTAAAGTTACATCCAGACTGAAAGTGAAGGCATGGAGATCCATCTTCCATGACAGTGGACCTCAAAAGAAAGCTGGGGTAGCAATTCTTATATCAGACAAATTAGATTTTAAACTAAAGTCTGTAATTAGAGACACAGAAGGACACTATATCATTCTTAAAGGGTCTATCCAACAAGAAGATCTAACAATTGTAAATCTCTATGCCCCCAACATGGGAGCAGCTATCTACATAAGCCACCTGTTAACCAAAATAAAGAGTCATATTGATGACAATATGTTAATTGTAGGAGACCTCAATACTCCACTCTCAGCAATGGACAGATCATCTAAGCAGAAAATCAACAAGGAAACAAGAGCTTTGAATGATACACTGGATCAGATGGACCTCATAGATATTTACAGAACATTCCACCCTAAAATAACAGAATACTCATTCTTCTCGGGCGCACATGGAACTTTCTCCAGAATAGACCACATACTGGGTCACAAATCAGCTCTCAACTGATACCAAAAGACTGAGATTATTCCCTGCATATTCTCAGACCACAATGCTTTAAAACTGGAACTCAATCACAAGAAAAAATTTGGCAGAAATTCAAACACTTGGAAGCTAAAGACCACTCTGCTCAAGAATGTTTGGGTCAACCAGGAAATCAAAGAAGAACTTAAACAATTCATGGAAATCAATGAGAACGAAAACACATCGGTCCAAAACCTATGGGATACTGCAAAGGCGGTCCTAAGGGGGAAATACATAGCCATCCAAGCCTCACTCAAAAAAAATAGAAAAATCCCAAATTCACCAACTAACTCTACACCTTAAAGAACTAGAGAAAAAGCAACAAACGATGCCTAAGCCATGCATTAGAAGAGAAATAATTAAAATTAAAGCAGAGATCAATGAATTAGAAACCAGAAACACAGTAGATCAGATCAACGAAACTAGAAGTTGGTTCTTTGAAAGAATTAATAAGATCGATAAACCAATGGTCAGACTTATCCAAAAGAAAAGAGAAAGGACCCAAATTAATAAAATTATGAATGAAAGGGGAGAGATCACGACTAACACCAAGGAAATAGAAACAATTATTAGAAATTATTATCAACAACTATATGCCAATAAACTGAGCAATCTGGATGAAATGGAGGCCTTCCTGGAAACCTATAAGCTGCCAAGACTGAAACGGGAAGAAATTGACAACCTGAATAGGCCAATAACCGGTAACGAGATTGAAGCAGTGATCAAAAGCCTCCCAAAAAACAAGAGTCCAGGGCCTGATGGATTCCCTGGGGAATTCTACCAAACATTCCAAGAAGAAATAATACCTATTCTACTGAAGCTGTCTCAAAAAATAGAAACAGAAGGGAAATTTCCAAACTCATTCTATGAGGCCAGCATTACCTTAATCCCCAAACCAGGCAAAGACCCCATCAAAAAGGAGAATTTCAGACCGATATCCCTGATGAATATGGATTCCAAAATCCTCAACAAAATCCTAGCTAATAGGATCCAATAATACATTAAAAGGATCACCCACCACGACCAAGTGGGATTTATCCCTGGGATGCAAGAGTGGTTCAACATTCACAAATCAATCAATGTGATAGAACACATTAATAAGCAGAGGGAGAAGAACCATATGGTCCTCTCAATTGATGCAGAAAAAGCATTTGACAAAATACAACATCTTTTCCTGATTAAAACTCTTCAGAGTATAGGGATAGAGGGAACATTCCTCAAGTTCATAAAATCCATCTATGAAAAACCCACGGCGAATATCATCCTCAATGGGGAAAAGCTGAGAGCCTTTCCCTTAAGATCAGGAACACGTCAAGGATGCCCACTCTCGCCACTATTGTTCAACATAGTACTAGAAGTCCTAGCAACAGTAATCAGACAGCAAAGAGAAATAAAAGGTATTCAAATTGGCAAAGAAGAAGTCAAACTCTCTCTTCTCACAGATGACCTGATACTTTATGTGGAAAACCCAAAAGATCCATCCCCAAATTACTAGAACTCATACAGCAATTCAGTAATGTGGCAGGATACAAAATCAATGCACAGAAATCAGTTGCTTTCTTATACACTAACAACACAGCAGTAGAAAGAGAAATTAGAGAAACGATTCCATTTACAATAGCACCAAAAACCATAAGATACCTCAGAATAAACCTAATCAAAGAGGTAAAGGATCTATACTCTAGGAACTATAGAACACTCATGAAAGAAATTGAAGAAGACACAAAAAGATGGAAAAATATTCCATGCTCATGGATCAGAAGAATAAACACTGTTAAAATATCTATGCTACCCAGAGCAATCTATACCTTCAATGCCATCCCGATCAAAATTCCAATGACATTTTTCAAAGTGCTGGAACAAACAATCCTAAAATTTGTATGGAATCAGGAAAGACCCCAAATCGCCAAGGAAATGTTGAAAAAGAAAAACAAAGCTGGGGGCATCACGTTGCCCGATTTCAAGCTACATTACAAAGCAGGGATCACCAAGACGGCACGGTACTGGCACAAAAACAGACCTATAGACCAATGGAACAGAATAGAGAACCCAGATATGGACCCTCAACTCTATGGTCAAATAATCTTTGACAAAGCAGGAAAAAACTTGCAATGGAAAAAAGACAGTCTCTTCAATAAATGGTGCTGGAAAAACTGGACAGCCACATGCAGAAGAATGAAACTCGACCATTCTCTAACACCATTCACAAAGATAAACTGAACGTGGATGAAAGACCTCAATGTGAGACAGGAATCCATCAAAATCCTAGAGGAGAACATAGGCAGTAACCTCTTTGACATCGCCCACAGCAACTTCTTTCAAGATACATCTCCAAAAGCTAGTGAAACAGAAGCAAAAATGAACTTTTGGGACTTCAAGATAAAAAGCTTCTGCACAGCAAAGGAAACAGTCAACAAAACAAAGAGGTAACCCAGAGAATGGGAGAAGATATTTGCAAATAACACTACAGATAAAGGGCTGGTATCCAAGATCTATAAAGAACTTCTCAAACTCAACAGCCAAAAAACAAATAATCAAGTCAAAAAGTGGGCAGAAGATATGAGAAGACACTTCTCTGAAGAAGACATACAAATGGCTAACAGACACATGAAAAAGTGTTCATCATCATTAGCCATCAGGGAAATTCAAATCAAAACCACATTGAGATACCACCTTATACCAGTCAGAATGGCAAAAATGGACAGGGCAAGAAACAACAAATGTTGGAGAGGTTGTAGAGAAAGGGGACCCCCTTACTCTGTTGGTGGGAATGTAAGTTGGTACAGACACTTCGGAAAACAGTGTGGAGGTTCCTCAAAAATTTAAAAATAGAGCTACCCTATGACCCAGCAATTGAGCTACTGGGTATTTACCCCAAAGATACAGATGTAGTGAAAAGAAGGGCCATATGCACCCCCATGTTCATAGCAGCAATGTCCACAATAGCCAAACTGTGGAAAGAGCCGAGATGCCCTTCAACAGATGATGGATGAAGAAGATGTGGTCCATATATACAATGGGATATTACTCAGTCATCAGAAAGGATGAATACCCAACTTCTACATCAACATGGATGGGACTGGAGGAGATTATGCTCAGTGAAATAAGTCAAGCAGAGAAAGTCAATTATCATACGATTTCACTTATTTGTGGAACATAAGGAATAACATGGAGGACATTAGGAGAAGGAAGGGAAAAATGAAGGGGGGCACATCGGAGGGAGAGACAAACCATGAGAGACGATGGACTCTGAGAAACAAACTGAGGTTCTGGAGGGGAGGGGGGTGGGGGGATGGGTTAGCCTGGTGATGGGTATTAAGGAGGGCACGTACTGCATGGAGCACTGGGTGTTATACGAAAACAATGAATCATGGATCGCTACATCAAAAACTAATGATGTATTGTATGGTGACTAACATAACATAATAAAATTAAAAAAAAAAAAATCAAGGTGCCACCAGGACTGATTTCTGGCGCAAACTCTCTCCTTGGCCTGAGGATGGCCACCTTCTTTGCTATGTCCTCACCTGGCCTATTCTCTGAGTGTGAATGTGGAGAGATCTCTCTAGTGTCTCTTCTTCTGTAGACACCAGTCTTATGAGATTAGGGTCCCACCGTTAGGACCTCACCTAACCTTAATTACCTCTGTAAAGGCCTCACCTCCAAATACTATCACATTGAAGATGAGGGCTTCAAAATACAAGTTTGTGGGGGTGAAAGACAGAGTTTCATCCATAACAACTTGAACAGTACTTTTGTGGGGACATAGAATTTGAAACTGTGTGTGTTGGGACCATTTCATCCAAAAGTGTGATTTCCTACAAACAGCTGAAAAAGGGAGAATAAAATAATAGATCATGATTATCTGAAAATTGGACTTTAATGCACCAATGCTCCATTTGCCCCATTTTTTCCCATTGGATTCACAGTTGTGAACTTTTTCTAAAGGACTGAAAGCTGTGGAAACCCTCCTATCGTATTCAAAGAAAGTACAGTAAGCTCTCGGATAAACCAGTCCATTTATTTTCCAGGAAGAAGTGCAAAATAATGGTGTCCATCTAAAGTTAGTTTTCCATCTGACAAAAAGGCAAACAAGAGACCACAACCTAAATGCATTCACAGGAGTTGGGGGGCACAATCTGTGGCAGAGAAGGCCACCGAGGGGCCCAGTCCTGTCTGCTGAGCACCTCCCGTGTCCCAAGTACCGGGACAGGAGCTGGTAGGGTCAATACCCGCTCCTGAATTTCACCTTCCAGGGAGAAAACACAACAAACAAGGAAACAGACTGCAGATTGCAACAGATTCTGTTGGATCTAGAGCACAGAGCAGCCGAGCAAGGGCTTTCCAGAATGGCCAGGCAGGAATGGCCTCTCTGAGGAGGTGACATCTGGGGCAAGAACCAAAGATGGAAAGAGCTGCTTCTGCAGGGAGTTAGGAAATAAAGCAAGGGCCAACAGGCAGATGAGAGCAGAACCTCGTTGCTGGAGGACCAGGGAGGAGGCCCGTGTAGCTGGAGGCTCCAGGTGCAGGCCAATCCTGAAGGACCTTTCCTATTTTCTTCCCTCCTTGGAGCAATGGGGACACTACACAACATCTTCTGAAATCCCATCGCAAGGTGATAACTGAATATGAAAATACATTTTGGAGGCCCAAGTATAGCTGCAACGTGATTGTGGGATTCCTTCCCTGCCATGGCACACGTGGAGACATTCCTTGAGCTCTGGAGGGAGATAGAGTCTCCATCATGTCATGTCTCACAGTCTTGCTTGGGTAAGAAAATGCTCTACAACTTCTGGGGTCGTGTTTGATACAAGACCCCAAACTGCATCACAAGGCCACCCGACAGCCACTGCCTTTCCTGACCACCTAAAATCATGAGTTAGGATCTTTCATTCCATAGAAATAAGAAGAAAGAAAGCACGCTGATATCCGGGGAATCTGACCTGCCACGTGACCATCCACCTGGCAGCTTGGTTACAGACCAGAGAGAGACTGCAGTCAGCACTGCCCCTTTTAATGACATAAAGCAGTTGAAAGTATTATCCCTGTTACTTAATGTATGATTTTATTTTTGTTATTTTTTTTAAAGATTTTATTTATTTATCAGAGAGAGAGCACGCAAGCATAAGCAGGGGGAGGGGCACAGGGAGACGGAGAAGCAGACCCCCTACCGAATAAGGAGCCCAATGTGGGACTCGATCCCAGGACCCTGGGATCATGACCTGAGCCGAAGGCAGACGCTTAACCAACTAAGCCACACAGTCGCCCCTATTTTTGTTATTTTAAAGTGGCAATTTTAAGATGAAATTACTTTACACCACCATTTCTGATAGTTTAGGAAACACTGTCCTAAATATAACATGATTTTCAATCAATTAGCAAATGCCCTTCATCTATTTGTCCCTGTCTCCTATGTACTAATTTAAGTCTCTTCCAGTTATGAGAAATTATATATTTTCATGTCGTGTCTTTATCACTTGTCAGAGATCAAATGGTGCTAATAAGGGAATGATGTTACCACCTTCCTGTAAGGAAACAAATATGATATTTGGCATCCAAGATGTGTTTTGTCCAAAAGTAAAAGGTCAGAGAAAGAGGCAAAGCCCCCTTAAGAAGAGATTTGATAAGTGTTGAATACAGATAACACCTTCCAAATCAAACACTTTCACACTTGCACACAGTTCCAAAAGAGACAGCAGCTACTTGTGCTAACATAGATAGGAAAGCCCTTTTCAAAACCTCTGATGAATCAGAAGGAATGCAAGCAGAAGAAAAGGATGGTACTTGTTTGCTTATAAATAAATGCAACAAGTCAAGCTAGAAGAAGCCAAAGGGATTAAGGGATGTCTCCGAGAAGCCAATGGAAGACATTTAGCCAGGACACAGAAACATGTGGGAACCTGCAGGACTTGTGTCTCCATGTGGGAACCTGCAGATTGTGCACTGCACAAATGCACCTGGCCAAGGGAGCAACGGGGGTGGAGGTGGGAGGTGGAAAGCCAGCCCACTTTCTTTTCTATAGTCTGTGTACTCTTGCATGCAACGCATTCACCTAAGTCTGGTTCTCACAGACAGTGATTTTGCTCCCTGGGGGATATCCACACTATCTGAACACATTTTTGATTGTCACAGCAGGGGGTGGATGCTACCGGCATCTGGTGAGCAGATGCCAGGAATGTTGTTATAAACACCTTACATAGGGCAACCCCCCATAACAAAGAATCATCTGGCCCAACTGTCCATAGTAGCCAAGGCTGGGTATCTCTGACCTGAAGGGGATGATGATGTTCTCTAATCCACACCAAAGCACAGCCCAGTGGCCAAGACACGTCCTCCCAGGCACGCAGCAGCCCTGACGGGAAGGCTTATTCTGATTCATACAGAAAGACGTATGAATCGCAACCTGGGACCAGGGACTCTGAATCCTCTGGGCGGATGGTCCAACATGTGCCCACCGTAACACCTGCACTTTCTGTTTATGGAAATGTTACCAATGGCCAGTTACAAGCTGCTCACCATGCCGGGAGGTGAGAAACAAATCGGTCCCCACATTTACAGGACAGTGATGTGTACTCCACGCACACATGTCACAGCATCACCGTGATTCTCAGTCTGAGTAGAGAAGGAAAGAGCAGAGAGAAGAGAGAGAAAGAACAGATGAATAAGCTCTGGAAGGAGACAAAACGTCATTTCTACTGAGAAGATGAATACAGTCGATCCCGGAAACACCACTTTTCATTCTGTTACGTTATGAACATGGAACCGGGTTAAACGTAGAGTTGGGTGTCCTAGGACAAAAAGGAACACAACCCATCAGCCTTTATGTGTAGTGCCACAGCCGTGGGGTTCGGAGGACACTAAGCTAGGTGTAAGTAGAGTATCACACCCTAAATAAAACAAGCAAATAAACCAAGTGCATGACGGAGATTGACTTCAGTTGTGTGATGGAGAAGGACACCCAGCAGCTCCTAGGGGTTGGTGTTTTTACCTGCTGCAAGTAAAAGTTCTGCTTTTTGCTTCTGTGCAAATGCAAACTACTCATCATCAATAATATATTCTTATTTTGTTAAGGATGTATTTTATGGTGACTAACATAACATAATAAAATTTTTTAAAAAAAGGACATATTTTAACAGAATGTAAAGACTGTCCTCAACTGTGGTTATTCACACAGCTCCTTAAGCACAATCACTGAAGAGCAGCTCCGGGAATTTATAACACCTAAAGAGAGCGACCCACTGTCCTTGGCCACGTGGTACAGGAGGCTGGATCTTCAGGGAAGCCAACTCAGAGTATTAGTAGTATTATTACTAGGCAGGGTGTTAACTAAGCAGAGGACAAGGGGGAAGGGAAGCAGGAGTAGAGAGAGCAGAAGTCCCACCGGGGGCAAGCCCAGGACAGCCCCGCTGACCCCAGGGATGGCTGCAGCCAGACGTCCCAGTACGTGTGCCCAGGAATGCAGCACCTGCAGATGCACTGAGCTCCGAGAGGCTGAGAGCAGGACACAGAGCCTGGCAGCCAGGACAAGGAGTCCTTCCCTGCGGGGCCCTGGCAGCACGCCCGTGTCAGCCAAACCCGCTGCACCTCACTTCATGCTCCGACTGGCCAATGGGACACCTTTATGATGCTGGAGTGTTACTGATTCTCTCGTATCTTTTTCTTTGTTCATTCAGCCCATACTCCTTAAGCACCTGCTATGTGCTAGGGACTGGGTGAGGCCCAGCTACCCATGAAGCAGACTTTATTCAGTGGCCCTGTTACCACATTGTCTTACTGAGCAGAGGCTGCCGGAACAAAGCCCCAGAGACCAGAGGGCTTAAACCACACACATCTGGTTCCCACAGTTTGGCGAGTTTGGAAGTCTGAGATGAGGTGCAGGCAGATCCGTTGTCTGGTGAGCGCTGTGTCCTGGGTTATAGATGATGTCTTCTCCCTCCGTCCCCACGTGGTGGGGAGACACCGAAAGGAAGGAAGTTCTCTCCTCTCCTGTCTCTTCTTCTTTTTTAAACATGGAACATCTTGCAAATTTGAGGATCATCCTTATGCAGGGGCCATGCTAATCTCCTCTGTAGCCTTCCGATTTCTGTATATGTGCTGTGGAAGCGAGCACTCTCCTGTCCCTTCCTATAAGGGCATGAATCCCATCATGGGGGCTCCACCTTCATGAGCTCATCACCTCCTCAAGCCCCATCTCCTGACACCATCACCTTGGGGCATTAGGATTTCAACATACAGATCTGGGGGAGAGAGACTCACCCTACCCACACCCAAAGAAACACAACTGTTTCATGCCTAAACTATTCCAACGTCATGGTTAATATTAGAGCATATATGCAAGACTAAAATATCTAGTTGTAAAATTATGAAGCAAATAAGAGTTAGGAAAAGAAGTGGGGGGGGAATGGGAAGGAGGAAACCATCACTTATATGAACTTGTTTTTTGGGGAAATGGAGAATAAGGTGGGTGGAACACACCAGCGTTTGGTCTAAATTTTGTCTTTTCTACACATAAGCAATGAGACCTAAATTTTTCTTAACTTTAGTTTTTGGTCATGAACTGAATACCAACTTTACACGACTTTTGGGGAAGAGTTAAATAAAATATGTTCAGAGCAGGGGACCTGGCCCTGAGCGGTCACACGGCCCAGGGAGCCCACATGATCCTTATTAGCACCATCACCAGCCTCGTCACTGCTCCTTCCCGACAGTACCAGGCACTTGGAGGGCTCACATAACTCCAAGGACGTATTCATTTGTCACAACTATCCTAAAACACAGAGCCTATGGAATGGATTTAATATTACTCATTGAGTATCAAAGAACCATGTTCTGCACAGTAAAAGACACTTTTCAATTCCAATGTGACCTGAAATACACAGAAGATGATTGAGGTGTAAACCATGTCCCTCCACTGAATCGTGGGCAGAAACTACAGGCCTCTCAAAGGGGGGTTTCTGGGGGCTCAGTCGGTGAAGCATCTGACTCTTGATTTTAGCTCAGGTCATGATCTCAGGGTTGTGAGACTGAGCCTGGTGTCAGTCTCCATGCTCAGCAGGGAGTCTGCTTGAGATTCTCTCTCTCTCTCCCTGTCCCTTTGCCCCTTCCCACTCCATTCTCTCTCTAAAATAAAAAAGTTTAAAAAAAAGGAGGGCACCCAGTATGGAGACACGGGGCCAAACTCGGATGGAGTCAAGAAGTCCTCCTCACTAATAATCACCTATCTGTGTGGATTTCACAAAGCGTATTGGAAGGCGACAACATCTTTGAAACAGGTTGAGAGAAACACTTGCTTCAAATCCCAACTTTGAGAAACTGTAGATGCTCGGAAGTTTCTGCCCATTGCCGTACGTGCCTTGGAATCCAGAAGCAGTGCTCTAGCATGGAGCCGCAGAGCCAGCAGAAACTCGAGGCTGAAGGTATGGCCGTCCCCCTTCCTCATGCTCTTCAAGGCTGTTAACGCAGTGAGACTGAACTGGGAGGGATTCTAGTACCTGACCCTGCCTGTCACAAGAGGTGTGCGTGCGTGCGTGCAAGAATGTGGCTGCACTTGTTACTCTGAATTCCGCTGCGTGTCATTCTTTCCACAGCAGAGTTTCCGTCCCTCTCAATGCATAAATCTCTTATTGTCATAAGTACCTAAATTTTAAAACTATGACTCCAGGAGTGTTACAGTGTGACATCTGAGCATTGACCACTGTGGTCCATGGTGTGTCGACACTCGCAGTGAAAAGTCAGGAAGGTAATTTCCCGAGTGCCCACTACAGAGAATGCATACTTCACCGGTGACCACTGTGGTCCATGGTATGTCGACACTCGCAGTGAAAAGTCAGGAAGGTAATTTCTCGAGTGCCCACTACAGAGAATGCATACTTCACCGGTCTCTGGCCTTGGTTATGACACATTTTAAAACACTGTGCTCCATTTGTGGTCACAACCACCAGCAGGCAGGCCTGCCTCACCACCCACCCTCCAAATGCATCATGGTGGGTGGGTACAGAGTATCAGGCTCAAGGTGGCACAGCTGTGGCCAAGCTGGGACACCTCCCATGGCTGCCTGGCTTAAAGCCGACACCAGATTCTTCCTACTTCTTCAACTGTTTCCCCCTATGAAAACTTTTCCCATTAAAGTTTCCAGTTCAATTCAGTGAACCTCTTCAGTTCCTTGGTCTTGAAGAGTGCACACTAATAAATCACGCTGTTTTTCCCTTTGCGTGACTCAGGGATGCTGCTGAACGTCACGTCTCCTGCCCCTCGCTGCCAACCAAAGGCTTCCAAAATGAGGGACCCCACGGACCAGTGCAGCCGAGCCCTAGGCTGCAGATGGCAGGGCTCTGTGATCCGTATGATGCAGAATATTCCATTCTCAAATACCGAGTGCACACCAACTGTTCCCCAAACTGACTTCCAGCTTGGTGTCTGAGAAAAGAAATGGTTAATAAAAGAACAAAGGACTTGTAAGAACACCTAGGAGAATAACACTGTTAAAAGAACAAATTGTTACTCCAAAGAATATAACAGTTTTATACCCCAACTCTGGCAATCGAAGCAAACGTTAATAATGTGAAGAAATTAGGTGTGAGCATGACATTTTGGTGTCAGGATGCTCAGCATGAACCAGCCGTTCAAAGGGACATAAATCCTTATCCAGATTTCTTCAAATATCATCTCTGCCAGGGAAGTAGCATGTTAGAGGTTTAGAGTGAAATTTCCATTACAAAAGTCTGGGTTTCACTCCTGTTCAAATCCCAGTCTTAGAAGACAGTGAGGCTCCTTAAACATTTCAGTCATGTCCAATCGTTTCCTGAATTGTCCTCTCTTCAGTACATCCATTTTTTTCTCTAATTATATTGATTTTAGCAAATTGCAGTGTCTGTCTGAACTGATTTTCAAATATGAAAAACCTTCAATGAAAGGGAAAAACAAATGCATCGTGCTCCAGCAAGACAAGACGCATGATTCCCCCACTCTCCCCCAAACTTCCTCCAGGAGAGAAGCAGGCCTTATGAGGAAAGTGAAAAGCACCTGGTGAAATGATGGAATTCTGGAAAATAAGCAACCATTTCAGGCGCCACTCTACCCCTCGGGTGTTCTTTGGTCTCCTTGCCTGATAACCAGATAAAGATCAAGGGTGGGAGCCAAATTTGCAATTTCAAGTTCATGTCTCAGAGGGGGATCCGGAGACAACTCAAAACCTAAGTGATGTTTTAAAATCAAATACAAAGCACTTTCATCAGCCGTTGAGAAGAACAGCCTATGCCCTTGATGGAAAATACCCGCTTTCCTTTTTAAAAACAGGAGACATTGGGGCATCTGGGTGGCTCAGTCGGTTAAGGAACTGCCTTCAGCTCAGTTCATGTTTCCAGGGTCCTGGGATCAAGCCCCGCATCATGCTCCTTGCTCAACTCTCTCTCTCTCTCCCTCTATGTGTCAAATAAATAAATAATCTTAAAAAAAAAAAAAAACAGAAGACATCTCTGTACATGCTTCACAGCCACCGTTCAAGAGACCAACCACTCCCAGCACTTAACTGTCCCCCCTGTGCGCCTTTCCCACAGTCAGATGGGCAGTGTGCTGTGGGCACCTGCTCGTTCACACGTGTCTGTGTTCATTTATTTATTTTAAAATATTTACCAAATATGTCTTGAGCCCCAAATCTTTGCTGGGTACTGTGCTAGAAACCTGATGATATAGGGAAGAGAATAAATATAGTCCCAAATCCTCTTGGAGTTCACTTCCTCCTGAACAGGACTTTTGAATTGACCTGCCCAGAGATACACACTTTTCCTCACTGACCCATCCCATGTATACACCTGCGATGCCCCCATTGTCTCAGCCGCATTGATGGGAGGCTTGAGTGGACACTGACCTCCTCTCTCTCTGTGTCCCAGCAACTGTAAAGGCCAGTCCCAGAACACCTGGCCCCCAGCTGCCTTCCACAAATTTAATGCCGAGGTTCCCTGTCTGGTTCCCACTTCTTATTTTCCTCCACTGCCTTGATGTCAGATTAAGGATTTTAAAATGAAGAAATAACTCACAGCTTGGATGGTAAACTCCCCGTCTCTCCCCTTGATTACCACTTGCACAAAATCCCAGGTAACCTCCTGACTCCTCTCTTCCCCATTGAGTGAAAGGTGGAGGGAGGACGAAGACTTTTTCTTTCTTGGCCGGGGAGGGAGGACCAAGAAGACCCCAGCATTCCTCTGAGTCAGTCTTCTTTGTCCTGCTCAGAACAGCCCAACGCAGCCCTTGACCGTAGCCGACGGTCATACCTCCACCTAGCGGCTCACTTGCTTCTCTGTTTTAAAGTCTGTTCTTAAAAGGTTTCGCCTTTTGGGGCACCTGGCTGGCTCAGTTGGTGGAGCATGTGACTCCTGATCTCGGGATTGTGAGTTCGAGCTCCAACATATGGCGAAAACTTTAATTAAAAAAAAAAAAAAAAAAAAAAAAAAAATGTTTTTCAAGGTTTCACCTTTTACTAAGGTGGTCCAATATGACACCACAGGATAGAGATATTTTTAGTTTTAAGTAACATATAACCCTTACGACGGACTCTCATGTGGACTTTTCCATACTCTTGCATTTTCTGGAATATGGCACCCGCCGTGCACACGCGTGTGTGCGTGTGTGTGTGTCTGAGCGCACACACACACATATTCACTCACATGCCTTGTTTCCCATATGCTTTCTTTAGCAAGTCTTCCCCCAATCCTGAAACAATCCCACAATAGCGTTCTGTAGTTTCAGGCTGGGAAGTATCTACTGATGGTTGCAAGACCTTCCCAGTGACCTCTCCACTTCAGGAGCTCAGCGTGCAGGTGAGCTGATGCTCACAGATGGAGCAGGACCAAAGCCTTGGCCCTAGACTGGGAAGGTCTGTTCTGCTTTTTTCTCCCCCCTACAGGGAGCCCAATGACATCATCCCCCTCTTCAGGGGACCCCTCTGTTAACACACTGGACTCCATCTTCTTGCAGACATGGGAAGATTGCCCCAGCAACCCTGTTCTTCCATCAACTCCTGTCTGACATTGACTTTTCCACTCTCCAGATTATTTGCATTGGACTACAATATGCTGTGTTTTCTCCCATCCTTAAAAGTAGACAAAACAAAACCCATAACCTTTTCCCCTCCAGCTAAAGCTCCTTTTTTCTGTTCTCCTTCACAGTAGAAAAGGTTGTCTGAAAATAGTCACCTAGTCTCTCTTTTCTTTAAAAGATTTTATTTATTTCCTTGAGAGAGAGAACAAGAGCATAAGCAGGGGGAGGGGTAGAGGCAGAGGGAGAAGCAGACTCCCTGCTGAGCATGGAACTGGACACGGTGCTCCATCCCAGGACCCTGGGATCATGACCTGAGCCGAAGGCAGATGTTTCAATGACTGAGCCACCCAGGCGCCCCTATTCTCTCTGCCTTGAATTCCTCCTACTCTTTCTTAACCCCATTTCCATCGGGCTTTCTCTCCCACCACCTCCCTGAAACTGCTCTCGCCACGGTCCCCAAGGAACCCACACCCAGACCTAATGCACATTGTCAGCTTCCTGAGTTGACCATCAGTAGATCCTCCTCCTTGAAATGCCCTCCGACATCAGCCTAAGGGACACAGCGCGGTGAGCTGCTCCTCTGAGATGCCACGGCAGGCCCTTCCTGGGGTTCTCCTCATCACCCCAATGCATGCTGCCTCTCTGCCATATTCTCTAGCCCCCATCCTTTGTGTTGATGAGTTCTGATGGTCCCTCAACTCAGATCCCTTTATCCAGCTGACTGCCCGGCACACCACAATGGACATGTCACAGGCATCTCAAGGTTAAGGTGCCTGAGTCCTGCTCCATTCCTCCTCCGAGCCCACCACACTTCACATGGTCTGCCGTCCCAACCATGGCAGTTTTCCAGACACCATCCCAGCTCTTAATCTCTGACCTCAATGTCCCCTACCAATTGTGAAATGACAATAATGCTGCCCATCCTTGAGAAGGACACTTCTCTCTCCTAGAGGCCAGTTTGAGCCAAGAAGTCATCCTGGCCAGCGAGTTGGTGGAGGGCAGAGGGGGAGAGTCACAATGAGCCCCTTACAAGGCACTGCTGGATCCCTCTCAGCCCCGGGAGTGGGAAGACAGAGCGGATATTTGAAGCTCTCAAGTCAATGAGCAACGAAGATCAGTCCGCAAAGACTTCTCATGGGATTTGAAAATGAGAATTGCTTTAGGAGTACTACATATAATTAGTTTTGGATATTCCCCATGGTTAAAAGCCACTGAGGTAAAAGTATTAATCACCCAGGAGCATATGAAGTCAAATAGGCGATAAAGCCAAAGAGTAAATACTGGGAGTAAGAGTGAGCTTTGCCCATCCCTGATGCTGACGTACCTAACTGTGTTCTTTAAAAAAATATATCCAAATAGCTGAAATAAGAAAAGTGGCAACAAATTCTCAGAGTGATTCCTGCTACAACTGGTGTACCACTGAAATGGGTCTCTTCTTATCTGTCATTCTGCAGGTGAAAAAGGACTCATCGTTTTAAGATCTTTCTCATCACAGAGAATGATGATGGTCATCATGTACTGAGCATCTATAATTATCTTCATGACAGAGATACAAGCTATTTATTATGTCCATTTGTGGAAAAGACTGAGTTTGGCCAGTGAGACAGAAAGTCATAGGACCAGCATTTAAACCCAGGCTCATGACCTTCCTACAATACTGTAATGCCTCTCTACCTCAAACAAAGAATCAGAGAACAAAAGAAGAGACATATAGAAAACATAGCTAAAATTACCAAATTAGACAGATTAAAAACTGTAAAGTTAAATTAATCAATAAATAAATCCTACTGTGGAAACTTTAGATGAATTTTAGCTGCCCTTTCCAGCCACAGGACCACTCTTAAAGCTCCCTAAGGTACTGCCATGCTCTGTTTATTTTTATTTTAATGTCTCTAATTTGGTGTGCAGCCAAAGTCATTTTCCTTGGCCAAGGATTAGTTAATCCTTGTATTTTGTGCCAGGAACCAATGATAAGTCACATAGATTTTGCAAGAAATTGCCTATTTCCATATATCAGGCTTTCATATGAATCATTAAGCTTCATCAGATGGCCTTCCTGGTCCCCCCAGCCTGACTGAACTGTAGACAGGCTTTTTCCTGACTTTTCTCCCTGACCTCCTTTTTCTTAGAGCA
The DNA here is from genome assembly GCF_003265705.2 of Callorhinus ursinus. Lineage (NCBI taxonomy): Eukaryota > Metazoa > Chordata > Mammalia > Carnivora > Otariidae > Callorhinus > Callorhinus ursinus. The sequence goes on from NW_027397079.1 coordinate 6,243,446, forward strand.
TTTACTTTAGAAAACTTTCCATTGTAAATTCTTTCTTTGCTCCTTAAGATGTAAATCTTCTGCAACCCAGGACTGTCCTTCTCCAGAACCTGGAGCCCGCCCTCTGAAATGGAATCCTCCAGGACTAGGGTACCTGTGTCCCAGTCTCCCTGCCTCCTAGTCTCTGTGGGAGGAGGAGCCTGACTTCTCTACCAGCGCCCATCAGCAAACAATGATGGCCAAATCACAGTGACCAACCCATCCCTAAGGCCCTTCAGTACTTTTGCACCAACTCACCGCTTAACAACAACTCTCCCACCTCCTGTCCCAATGGAGTTGAGCTCAATCTCTTCCTCCCACTGTGGCGGTCTCATTTCCCTATTACAACAGTCTTGGATACAGTCTTCCTTGCTGGTTTAACTACTCTGTCAGTGCAAGTCTTCTTTGACAAGAAAAGGGAATCTAGATGTCCTGAGATTCCAGGAGAGAATTAGAGGTGGACGCGCCCTAATGCTGAAGACCCACTAGAGGCAAGTGCCTGCTAGTTCGGCACTTCTGTAAGATGCTGATATTTAAACTCATTCCATCAAATGTTCCATCTTTTACAAACTCATTTTCTGTAATAACAAACTTCTAAAATTCACATCATTATAAACATCCAGCCCTTTGGGAAATACCCAAACTCATTTTAAATCTCTGTCTGGTTTATTTTCAAGCCATTATGTAGGCCAAATATTTTAAGTCATGTTCTGGGTAAACCCACACCACCCATCAGCAGAGGAGAAAACAATCAGCACAGTCACATCAAGAGGACAGATTAAGAAAGAAAAGGGAAGGGTGTCAATTGTAACTAGGGAATTGCTTAAAAAGAAAGAAAAAAAAGAACAATATCAAAAACCCAGGGGGAAATAATCAAGCATAGGGCAGGGGGAATACAGACCTAAAGGGATTTGATGAAATGTAAAAAATTAGATCTCCCCCCAAAATTATCCCTTTACAGGCAAGAAAAGAAAATGTCAAAGAAGAAGTGGTTTGCTTCTTAAAAAGCTAGAGTGGCCTTTCATAGAGAGATGGTAAGAGTCCCTTCCCTCAAGGATCTTGCAGTTCCACCATATACAGCAAAAAGGTAACGAGAAAAATCGGGGAGGAAAGAGCAATGATGTCATCCCCACAAGGTGCCCAGGCAATTAGGGACAAGGCCAGAACAAGAAGTCAGTGCTCCTGATTACCCTCCAACATCTCACTCTGTGATCCATGGCCCCTTTCTGCCAATAGAGCTAATTACTGAGCATGGTTAATTATATTCTCTCTCCCTACAGTTCTTCGGCAATTTCAATTACATAAGGTGTCTTTCCTCCAAGTCAAGTTCTTGCTGATCATAAATAAAGCTCTTGCTGATGATAAATAAACTCTTAATAATCTAGACCTGAAGTGAGATGCAATTTCAGCCCCTTGTGACTTCAAGAGCCCTGGAGAGTCGATTTAATTCTCGTTGATCTCCAGCACGAGGACTCGTTTATACCGATAGAGTACTGGCTCTCCCCCTTGTGAACCTGTCCCTGTGATGCCTGCTGCGTACATCTACGACTCGATAGGCTGAGGTTTTATTGTCATTATTTCAAAAAATGCATCTATTACTTGCAGACCCTTGAGTCAACGTATAACTGAAAACTCAATTCAATTTAAGAGCAAAAAGAATAAAATTCCCCCAAAAGATGGGGTGGGATGATAGGGACTGCAGAAATGTAGAGACTGAAAAAGGTCCTCAGAGGCAAAGAAGATTAAAAACAGGGAAGGTTAGCTTGAAGACATCGACAAAACCCAGATAGTGCTTTGGGAGAGAATTTCCATAGAATACCTGCTTCCTTCAGTTCCAATGGCACGGACCCAGGGCTCACTCTGACCTTACCTGTCACTACGTTGCGGGGGGTGGGGGGGGTGAGCCCATAGTTGCTATAGCAACCTCCAACCTCCCTTTTTGGCTTCCGCCTCTCATTTTCTTCAATTCATCTTCTGTGAGCTGCTTATCTTTCCTCTTAATCAAGTTACCAGCAGCTCTTCAATTATTTTTAAAATTTGACTTAAAATCCCAGCTGTATTGTTAGGGGTTCTATAACACAGTAAAGTAAAATCACTTCCTGTCATAAACCACTGGTTCAGTGCGATGAGCTTTATTAAACAGCTACCATCCAAAGCTCATTTTAATGAGGGGTTAACATCCCCGGGTACACTGTGTGTGTGAGTGTGTGTGTGTGTGTGTGCGTGTGTGCGTGCGTGCGTGCGTGCGCGCATGGGGCGCGTGCACATGCGGGCATGCGTGTGACAATGTTGGAGGAGGAGAATTCTGCCGAGGGGCTCATTTATTTGAGAAGATCTGCCCTCCACGGTTCTCCTAAAAGTACCCAAATTTCAGAGTTTCTCCAAGCCCTTCCTTTATGCACTTATGTCCTTGTGGATTTCAAGGGGGCAAGCATGAGAACAGAATGGTCATCAGAGCAGTGGGGATGACACTCCCCCACCGATCAGTATGGGTTCTTGAGTAAGTCAGTTTATCCCACCTGGCCTCAGTTTCCCCTTCTGTGACATAGAGTAATACCTGTGCTCTCTCTCTCTCAGAGGTGCTGTGAATGTTCAGAGAGATACTGTAGATAAAAATGTTATACCAACATAAGCTATTATTATGTAATTTAGATGTTTTCTATACCCTCAAAATTCATTTCAGTGAGCTCCTGGCTGCTCTCAGTGACAGCCCTGCACAGTGTTAGTGACTGTAATTGGGCAGTGAGCCTTCCCGCTTCCTGGATTAGTGAGTTTTTGTTTATGAAAAAGTTCCCGATGTTTAGAATTTTGTTCTCCATCCTTGCTAATTGGCCTTAAATGCTAGTCAAGAAAAAGCTGCTACCGACAGTAAATTAAAATTGCCTTCATTTCATGTGTTTGGATGCCTTGTTTACCCAAAGACAGGATTTATTTTTTTGTTCCACATTTTTAAAAGTTTTTTTCAATTATGTTAGGTAGTAAAAATATAAAGAAAAACATGGTTCAATACATAAGTTCTTTGGGTGTTTTAAATTCCATGAGTGTATGTTTGCATGCATGTGCACACCTGTGCATATGTATATATGTGTGGTGTATTTGTGTGCACATGTGTGTGTTCATGTGTGTGGTGTGCACACATGTGCAGGCAGGTACATGTATCTGTATACGTGTGTGCATGTGTGCGTGCATATGTAAGAGGATTTGGCAACATTCCGGATGGGTTTAGGCCATTTTAAATAGCCATAAAGGGAATATTTGGAATTTATTAAGAACGTTAGCCACATAGGTTCAATTTGAAGTTTGGGGTTCCAAGTCAGCCCTTGTATGTATACTATATTTTCTCCAGGGTTTTATACCAATTTGGGACTTAACTGACCTCTGCCATTTATGACCTTTGAGGCTAGAAAGCAGCTCACACCTCTCGAGGCCTTGGTTTGTGCAGCTGTGCAAACGGACATGGCATTACCCACATTCCAGGCTCCAGAGATCAAGAGCACACTGTTAATGCCTGGTAGGCAGTAAGTTCTCAGTGACTGCGTGACCGTGAGCAGGACCAGCATCCTGATGCGCCACTGGTAAGACCTCTCTGCTTGCAGCCTTCCGGTGAGATGTGGAAACTGGAGTAGCGTTGGTCCTGCCACATTCCCGCTGAGCTTTGGCCTCCCGTACAGAAAGAAAGAGCCCCATTTACACCCTGCAGTCTGTGTCTCAGGGACCATTGTAGAAATGACCTCAACTCTCTCTTAATCTTAGCGCTGATCTCTCTACTTTCTGTAGGATAACACATCTCAGTGTAAAGACTGCTAGAGAAAAATCCAATTGCAAGCCTCCCGCCTTACACACATACGCCCCCACACAGCAATCCGACACCAGAGCCTTCAAACCCCACATCTGTGGGGATGGAAACCCTCTTGCTTACTTTTACTAAAGACAAGAGAACTGGGGACAAAGGTTTGACATCATGAGAACATTAACTGAAAAGCAATTATCCAAATCAGTGGCTGTGGAGAAAGGCATCAAGAATTAATTAGGATCTCCTCTTCACACTAAAGAGTGAGGGCTGCAGTGGGGGTGTCAGAGCGTGGGCACGGGGGTCACGGAGCCTGGTCTCGGAGCCAAGCCACATTCACTGGCAGGGACGCACCAGCCAGGTTGTAATCTTTCTCCCTTGGTTTCCTCAAAGTGGGATGAAAAATGAGATAGTGCCTACAATAGCACATGAGTCAGAACATCCCGTGGTGAGCACCACGCACACAGTGAGTGTTAAGCTGCTCAGTGTGGCACGGGTTCTGCAAACACTGGAGCAACAAGGACTTGTGGCGAAGGGACACAGGTGTGAACAGTGTGCTGTGCTCCTAGGACACGCCTTAATGTCAAAATAGAATAATAGAGAACAGAATAATAGAGCTTTACCTGCAGAAGACCTGCCCAATGTCAGGCCACCACTGCACGCTGCACACGCATTACTGAGCTAATGTCCCTGCCAACCAGGAAGCGTCGTTCCATGTGTGCCCATCAGGGGGGTTCAGTCGTTTGCCTGGGACCACACAGCTCCTGAATGGTGGAGCAGGGATCCAAACCCAAGCAGACCTCAGCCAAGTGGGAGGCTCTGCTGTGCAAACATCCACTGCTGCTTCTTGGTCCTCAGCGTCAAAGCGGTGTGGCTTGCTGAATGACCGCCATGCTGCAGAAGGTGCATGCCCTCACTCCCAGACCTGGGCGTTTCTTTTTCCTTTTTTTTTTTTTTTTTTGGTTTTGTTTTGTTTTTAGTCGGCTTTCTTTAACTCTCTATTCCCTCCTCTGTGAAACGGGGACAATATTATCTTTCTGCCTCTGTACACCAAGGTTTTTGTGGGGACTGAATCAAGTACTTAGAAAGATGTCTTTGTTTTGTTGTAGGTGGTGGTGGTGGTAGGGGGGTTATGTTGCTTGTGTTTTGTTCTGCTTTTCCCGGCAAGCTTCTTTGGCACCTGAGAGTCCATCCCTGCAAGGTCTCTGAGAAAGCTCAGGATGTGCTCTGGGGTTGTCGTTAATCTTAGGAACGGGACATCCTTTGGTCTCCAGCTGATGCAATGGCTCTATGCAGAATGGAATTCAGGTGTAGTCCCCAGCCTGTGGTCTCGCCCCGTAAGTAAGAGACAAGGCACAATTATGGTGATGTTTGCTGCACGATGGATAAAACCAGCTTTGCATCCAGATTACAGGGAAAGAGAAAACATGTCCTCGGCCAGCACCTTCCCACACCCCATTCTCCCCAGGTATTTGGTTCTGAAGGAGAGAATTAAGCCTTCTTAAAATAGAACGTGGGCTCTTGAGAGCCAGGACCTCAAACAATGATTCCCTGAAGCAGTTGGGACCCTGGGAGAGTTTATTTCCAGGTGCTGTGCCATGATCGGCTGGCAAGCAGGCTCTGAAGGCAGGAGCATGGGGCTGGCCCGAGATCAACGTGGCTAATGCCTGACACGTTTACCTCGGTCAACATCACCTAAAGTCACCTGTCTGGCTCTTTGCGTGGACACTTCCCAGCATCAGATGCTGAAATCACAGAACAAGGGAGCTCTCTGGCCACTTCTGATGCTGTTTCACCTCCAACCAGTCTGACATCCATCTATAAAAGTACTGTGAGCCTTTCCCAAGCTTTTCACTGCCATTTTATAAGATTCCCATTGTTGGCTTTTGCACTTATGTGGATCACTTTTCTTGTATTGTTGTTGGATCTGTCTGCTGGGGCTGCCACAACGATATACGACAGAACTGGGTGAGTTAAACAGACATTTCCTCATGGTGCTGGAGGCCGGAAGTCCAAGACGAATGTGTGGGCAGGTTGGTCTCTCCCGAGTCCTCTCTCCTTGGCTCGTGAATGACCGTCTTCCCCTTGAGTCCTCACACAACCTTTCCTCTGTGTGTCTCTGTGTGTGTCCAAATTCCCTCTTCTTATAAGGACCCCAGTCCTACTGAATGAGGGACCACCCATATGACCTCATTTAGTCTTAATTATCTCTTTAAATGTAAATATCTCCTAAATGCAAATATAGTCACATGGAGGACTGGAGCTTCAGGCATATGGATGGTAGGGAGACCATTCCTTCCCTCTTCCCTCCCAGTCATGTAGCATATTTGTCTTTGCATCATGAGGACGAAGCTTTGCAGCAATTTTGCTTCTGCTCTCACTTCCCAGGGAGGGCTGTGGGGAAGGCTGAGTGCTGACAGGTGCGTCTCTAAGCATGTGGGAGGGAACTGGTCCTGGATATTCAGACCTATTGACTACAATAGATGCATTTTGGAGCCATTTCTGTGACTCTGGGATTTATTTTTTTATGCTTCCATGAAAGCCACATAAAATGAGAGGAACATTATCAATTTGGAGATTTCAAGTGAACAACTCAAATGCTTAATGAGGAAAATGAAATGATCATTAAAACTATAGACAGACAAAGGAGCACATTTAACTAAGTTCTTATAACTAGAGGCAAGGGACCTTGGATAATTATTATATAAATGTGGATGAAATTCTCTTTGTCTTTAGAAGATTTTAATATCCACATGCAAGTGGGTGTGATGAATAGATCATCTACCACAAATACATCAATAAATAGAAATAATACCCATTTCATAAATTGTTATAGCATCTCTGTATATTATTTGATAACTATTGACATTTTTCTTAAGGATTCTGGAATCATATGCTGAAACCATTTCCAGGGTATTCTGAAAAATGGCAGAGAGAGAGAGAGAGAGAGAGAGAGAGAGAGACAGGAGACAAACTCTCCATTAAAACAACAAAGACCTCCTTGCTGTGGGTGAAGTGCCGCAGGCTCACTCAGGGCATTCCTCTGGCTGCTCTCACTGTCTAGACTCTAGAAGTCTCTCTCACCAAGGACTCAGGCTGTGAGCTCCTGTAGAGGACAGCGGAGACCAGAACTCTGCGGACCAGGAAATACCTGGTCCACAGTAACCACCTTCTCCCCTGATCTACTCGATGCACCATTTGGACTTCTAACTTTGTTTTTCAGCCCTATTGCTTTGCCTTGGTAAGTTTTGGTTTACCTCTGGGAAGGGGCAAAATTGTAGGATTTCGGAGCGGAAGGGTACAGGTGAAGCCTTGGGACTTGGCAGACTTGCATCAAGCCACGCAGCTGGGTGGTAGCTGAGCCAGATCAAGACCCCAGGTCTCCGCAGCCTAAGGCCACTCATGAGCCTACGTAGGTGGACAGAGTCTCTTTTGTGCCTTGCTGTACCACAAACAGCTTCCCACGTGGAGCCAGCATGTGAGCAGTACAGGTAAGTGCCCAACTCCAAATCCCCAGGACAAATTAATCAGCAACATGGTCCGGAAAATGAGGAACTCTGTTACTCTCTTGGGAGCCAGAGGCCTCCTCATTCTGACGCTAAGCATTATTTCTGTGTACTTCCTAGCCTCCCTCTGCATTTGGTCAGGGAGAGAACTATGCCCTGTATCATCTATACATTGATTTGATAAAACTGCTTCCTATCTTACTAAAACATCCTCTGCCAGCTTACAAAATGGATTGCATTTGAGATATCGATGGCCAGAGGGAAGTTATTAAGAAGTGAGAGTTATTATCTGGATGTGAGCACAGAAATGAGTAATTATCTACTGGTTCTCTCCAACAGTGTCACGGAGACATGAGACAAGCTGGTGGCAAGTTTCCGTTAGTTAACATCACACACCTCCCTCTCTGGAAATTTGAGGCTGAACGCGTTGGAAAACACGTTTGTTTCTAGGCAGCTTCCCACCAGATACCTGGAGATGTGGCCTCACCAAGGTCTGGTTGTGAATCCAATTTGCCCTCTCCATGGGGTGAGTCCACTGACGCATGTGACAATGAAAGCTACACACATGTGTCACTAAGAGAGCAGGTTCCTGGTCCAGAGGGAACAAGAGGCAGCAATGAACAGCAAGTAATTCCACCCACCTGCACATCAACCATCTCCTCTACTAATCAGGGTCTGGTTTTAGCGAATCTTCCATCTTTTCACTTGATCCCCCTGTGACCATCCTCCTGTAACATCTCCAATACCCCCACAAGAACTGTGATTCTCTTCTACTTCCACCTAAGGTAATTGATTTCAAATTCCCCCCAAAAAAGACAATATGAGGAACTGTATACAACTCACAGTTAAAGCTTAGCTCTGTCAAAGTCTGTAATCATGACTGCCCATCACTTCTATTTATTTCATTCATTATTTCCCCCATAAAATGGGAATGATAAATTTTAAATTTACCTCTTGAGGTTTTCAAGAGGATTACATGGAAAATGGTGCCAACACATGGAAGGGCTCATGGAATTGCAGCTACAATATTTATAAATAGCAATAAGAGACTCCTTGACTTTCCTCCCCATACTTGTCTCTATCATAACCTTATATTTTTCATCACCTGTGTTGCTGTTGACTAAGAATCATAAAAGTTGGGGGCACCTGGGTGGCTCAGTCATTAAGCGTCTGCCTTCGGCTCAGGTCATGATCCCAGGGTCCTGGGATTGAGCCCCGCATTGGGCTCCCTGCTTGGCGGGAAGCCTGCTTCTCCCTCTCCCACTCCTCTTGCTTGTGTTCCCTCTCTCGCTGTCTCTCTCTGCCAAATAAATAAATAGAATCTTTAAAGAAAAAAAGAATCATAAAAGTTGTGTACAGTGACATTTTTCCTAAGCATCTAAAGAAAGGTATTCTATTATGGAGGAGTGAGTCTTCAACTGTAAGGCAGATCACAACCATAATGGTCAAGAAAATTCATTAAGAAACAAAAAAGAAAATGCATTAACTATTTATCGAGCTGAGTGATAGGGCACTAAGAAGCTTAATGCAAAGTATGAACCACAATCCCTGACATCAAAACCTTCACAGCCCAATGCTAAGAAGTGAAACAAAGAATACAAGAGCTACAGTGTCATGAGCTATGAAGGTGCACACATGACTTGTATTTTTCCACAACAACAGCTTTATTCAACCATAAAGCAAAGTTAATCACCATTATAAAGCAGGTTCAGGATTCCAAACTCAGTGACATTTCACCATGTGATTGAAGTTGGCTTCTTACACAGCACTCAGAGCAGGACAGAAGACAAACCACACAACAAACAAGATGACAGAGGGTGGAGGAAGCTAAGAAACCAAACGCGAAGTCAGTCTGTGGGCCTGCAGTTGAGATAAAGCCTCGGTCTGGTCCGGGTCAGTTCTTGGCACTTACTGCTTATTTTGTCTGAGCAGGGAAGGATCTCAGCTCTGTTTGGAGATCCATCAGCAGAGCCTTTCCAGGTAGCTGCCTTTTTTAAGTGGTCAGACATAGAAGAGTCATGTCTGAAGAGTCTGAGAGTTTGCTGCCCAAATCCTCCCCATTTTAAAGGGATTTAATCAGTCCTGGGCCCCTGCAGACCTCCTCTGCTCCTGCTTGTTATCAGTTCTGGGGTGTCCGCTGATGCTGGTCCCCGAGATATGTCGTAGCTGCTGTACCTTTAACTGCTTGGTCATTGCTTGACGTAGGCTGCCGCTGGACAAGAGGGACTCCGTTTTGCTCTCTACATACACTGTGCCTCTCCAGACACAAACACACACATTTAACCAAGATCCTATGTTTACAGATGCACAGTGAATAAATGGGTATAAGTGAAAGTGCATAACTGGTAATAAAAAGAAGGTATGAGATTGTGGTTTGTAAGAAATGTATATTTGGTCTTCATCCCATTCCTGGCACAGAGCTCCTAAAACCCTTGGAATTTCCTAAGTGATAAGAGGAATGGAGGTGTCTTTTGTTATGTTAATGAGAGGACTCTTGGAATGTCCCCAGGTCACCTAAAGATGGGGCCTGGTACACAATGGAACCAACCATGTGATTAGAGAGTTGGAATTTTCAGTCCCACCCCAGACCTCACGGACAGGAGGAGGGCTGAAGATGGAGTTCAATGGCCAAAGGCCTATGATTTCATCAACCATGGCTCTGTAATAAAGCCATAAAAACCCAAAAGGATGGGGTTTGGGGAGCTTCTGGGTTGGTGAACACATGGAGGTCCTAGGAGAGTGGCCCCTCAGAGAGGGCATGGAAGGTCCACACCCTTTCCCCATGTCTTGGCCTGTGCACTTCTTCCATCTGGCTGCTCCGGGATGATGTCTTTTTTTAATAAACCAGTCATTGGATAAGTAAAATGTTTCTGAGTTCTGTGAGCTGCTCTAGCACATGAATTGAATCCAAGGAGGAGGTTGTGGGAACCTCCGATCTACAGCCGATTGGTCAGAAGCACAGGTGACAACCTGGGCTTGATAATGGTGTCTGAAGGGAGGGCAGTCTTGCAGGACTGGGCTCTTAACCTGTGGGATGGGATGCTATCTGCATGGAGACAGCGTCAGAATTGAGGTGAGTTGTGGGACACTGAACTGGTGTCAGAGAATTGCTTGGTGGCGTGGGAGAAAGCCTGCATGGAAACTGGGGTCAGAATCGTAGAAGGTAGGAACATAATGCACGAGCTGCTGTGCTGCGTGTGAGCACAGGACAAGTGACATACAGGGGCCAGCAATGGATAAGAGCACACAGCTGTCCAAGAGAGAGAGAGCTTTATTTTGCAGGTTGGATTCTCAAATGTAGAATGAGCAGAGAGAGCTGAAGCAAAGGGTTCGCATCGGGGTGAACACTTGGATGATGTGCCTAAAAATGGGCACTTGTGAAAACTGCCTGAGCCAGCATCAGTCTGCTGGCACAGTGCACGCCCCTCCAGGTCAAATCCATCCAACACCTTTCTGAGCCTACCCACAAAGGATGCCCAGTATCAGGCCCGATCACCGGCAATCCATGGTGGATGTCTGTGGCTTTGCAGCTGACCTTCATCAGAACCCCTCTCCCAGCTGCAGGGAACCTCCTATTGTAGAGTCTTGCATGCCTTTCACTATGGAAACTGGAATCCAGACACTGGCTCTTTTTGCCGTGGTCACTCGGATGCTCCCGGATGGGGCTTCGGTTCTGCAATAAATGACAGGAAGGAACAGGGATGACTCTTGCCAAGGCGATGTGCATCAGTGCCCACAGTCACGCCTGGTACCCAGGAGCAGTGTGCTGGGATGCTCGCCAGAACATTTCTGTAGGGCTACATGCATGAGCTGTGACCCTATGGCCGGCGCCTCTGGTGTCCGCCCGTCTTCAGAGCCTTGATATCCAACCTTTCCTGTGTCACCTCAGTACTTCTCTTTTCTGTTTAAATAAACCAGAGCCCATTTCAGGAGTTTACAACTATGTAGTCTTCTTCTCAAGCCATCACGTGCATACACTAGAATTCTGGCGATCTAGAAGACCGCAGAAAGCAGTGCACAATTTACGCCCTCACTCGGACCAGAAGAGACCCCAATATGAGTTGTATCATAAAAACTAAATAACAGAAGCCATTTCTTTTGCAAAATGGTGCCCCCTTTACAAAATGCCTGCAGTCTAGATTTAGCGGTTTCCACGGGAATGCACCATGTTACGCTATAGGTCATTTAGCCAAATTGCTTTTGATTTTTGAAATGTGCAGATTGCCTTTGCTGAAGGACCTGTTGGCATGAGGATGCATATGTAAGGCTTATTAAGTATGCTTGTTATACAGGAGGGAATGATGTAATTGTTCTAGCCATACACGGAGCATAGAGGTGAATTTGAATATAATGCTCCAGAGGAATCAGTTTGATTTCTTGCAACCAGCATATGACCTGAGGAATTAGTTTCCATCTCCACCTGCTTTTGAAAGAAAATCTTTATTAGTTCATAGTTAAAACACCCTCTTCTTACTGAGACTCCTGCATAGCCAGACTCAGAGACATGTTAAATTGCCCATTCCATCCATTCACAGAAGCCCAGTGAAGTGGGCAATTTCTGATTCTTTTCTTTGGCTGTTTTTACTGTGACTGCCTTAGATAAGAAAAACTAATCGGTGCAATTCTATAGTGAGCCTTATGATGGATTTTCTGTTCCTAATAAAATTTGCTGTCAAGCTACTTTGGCAGTTCTGTTTTCATTAAAGGTCATTCAGAAAGTGGCACAGTGACAGTTACACGCAGTCCAGGGCTCGGCTCTTTCCAGGGGGTTCGTAGAGGGACACCTGGTGGCCAAGACACACCCTTGCACTGGAGAGGCGAAGAAAAAGTGTGCAAGTGTGTATGTGCGTGTGTGTGTGTGTGTGGATGCACGTGTGCACATGCATGTGCATGAAAGGGACAAAGGAGACTAAGTGCACCATGGGATGCTGACAGCAGGTAAAAATCCTGAAAACACTCTCCAGCCATTTTATGAGCTCAGTTCTAAGCATCTATTACCTTGTTTCCCCATTGCCCCCCCAAACTGGGACTTTCATGGGTGATCAGTAAATGGGTTTGGCTAACTGACTAGTTTCTCCTTCCACAGTTTATGTTTACAAAGACCTACTCCAAAAGAATTTGTGAAGGACCATACATATTTACAATAAATTTTTATCTAAATATTTCCCACAAATGTACAATAGTAGTTCATACTTCTTTTAATAAAACTTTATTATCTTTTTCAGAGAGTAGTGTTAGGTTCACAACAAACTTGAGGGGAAGATTCCCTACCCCCACGCACACAGCCTTCGGCACTGTCAAATCCCACACCAGATGGTATGTTTGTTACAGCTGATGAGCCCACATTGACGTGTCATCATCACCCAGAGTCCATGGTTTGCATTAGGGTTCATTCTTGGTGTTGATCATTCTACGGGTTTGCATAAATGTCTAATGACAGGTGTCCATTGATTGAACTCAATCCATTTTTAGGGAGACTGCCCTAAAAATCCTCTGTGCTCCACCTAGTCATCTGCCCTCCCCGCTTCCAGTTCATACTTAAAAAACAAAAAAACAAAAATAACTCTTTTCTCCTTGAGTAAAATGACAAAACGATCTTCTATATGCTGACTCAAGATGTCAAAGAGAGAAAATAAACTTCTTCCTTTAATTTCAGAGATGATACATTCTCTGGGTTTCTACTCAATCACCTCTGCAAACATCTTAACCCCTCAGTAGGAATCCACCAATCAAATTCCATTCATTAAGCAATTCACTGTGCTGAGCCCAGGGCTTTACTAGGAAGCAGAGTAAGAGGGAACTGACATTCTGCAGTGCCTGTTAAGTGAAGCATTTTAGCTCTCTGTCACCTCTGAGAGATGCATTAGCTCTATTCTGCAGGGTGGAAATTCGGATTAATCAGGTTAGAGAGGTAAGCCTAACACACATGAACCCACACTGAACACCTTAGGATAGGATAGAATGGAGAGCAAAAGCATGGGACATGCTGAGCATGTTGAGTAGGAGAGAGATCACTGAGGACTCCAGCGGCCAGGATGCTGGAAGACAGAATCTGAGCTGAAAAGGATCTTGGAAAATGTTCATAAAGGTGAAGGATGAGGGGTGAAGGACTGCGTGAAAGAATCTAGCAAGTGACTGGCCCATGACGCCATGTTTAAAGTGTAAGTGGTAGAGTAGAGAACACCCGGAAATAAGTTTACACAGAAGGAGAGGTCAGATTTTAGAGAACCTTAATAATGGCGGGGAGCATTTAGACTAGATGGGGTAGGAAATAGAGAGCCACTGAAGGCTATTGACCAAGCTGTGAAATGAAGAAAAGCTTTCTGAATGCTTTCCTGTTCAAGAAAAAATATTAACATCTCCGACAACCTTAGGCTGTTGGTATAGAGCCTCACCAATACCATGTGTAAAGTTACAAGGATGTATTTTAGCGTATCTTATGAGAACCGTCATCAATCAGGGGTCATCTGTAACAGACAAATCATCTATCTCAACTGAAGAGGTAGAAGCAAAGTCCTAACTTTCCCGTATCCCCACAATAAAAACTGCACACATCCAACCCTTCAATAAATATTTACTGAGCACCTATTTCTTGCCAGGAGCTCTTCTAGATTCCTCGTGGTATAGCCAATGCAGAAATGATTTCTACTTTGAAGAAGCTTACTGTCTAGTAAGGGAGACACTCAAAAACCACCCCTTAAAGTGTTCACTCTGTGTCATGATGTGGACTGGGAGGGAGACACACACCTGCTGGGGTAGGCAGTAGTGGAGGTGGCGGGGGCTAATTCAGGTAAGGGGTCTGACAACTTTGCAAAGAAGATTCCCATGGAGACCTGAGAGATGAGAAGAAGTTAGCCACACAAAGAGCAAGCGGCAAAGAGGTCAAGAAAGAGGATGTCTGGCAGGACCTGCTCCTTGCCTACTGAAGACAAACATCTATCAAAACCCAGCTCTGACAGGCAATCATCCGATATCCCACCCACTCCCAGACACAGGTGGCTATCATCGGTCCCCCTACCAAAGGGTTATTGACCAAGTGCTTTCTGCATTGTGTGTATTCATTCACCTATCTGTCTCTCTGTGAGACTGTGAGTTCCATAAGAACAAAACCTTTTCTCCTTTAAATCACTATCTGTCACTCCAAATGGGTGATGAACTGAGCTGGAATCCAAAGCACCACCGTAAGATGTTCACTGCTCCACCTCGGCTTCACGCCCCATGTCACAGACGCCTGTCTCTTTTTTATTCTTGTTAAACTCCCTGGCCAAAGGTTCTTAAAAAGGGTAATATCATGCAATCCTTAGAAAGTTATTTGGAGAGGGCGCCTGGCTGGCTTAGTCAGTTAAGCATCTGCCTTCGGCTCAGGTCATGATCTCAGGATCCTGGGAATCAGCCCCACGTCAGGGCTCCCTGCTCCGTGGGGAGCCTACTTCTCCCTCTGGCTCTTCCTCTCTCTCTGTCTCTCATGAATAAATAAATAAGATCTTTTTAAAAAAGTTATTTGGAGAATCTGCAGAGACAGTGAGAGAGGCAGTCAAATCATTATCCAAAAAGGTGCCAGGGTTTGGAGCAAAGTCTATTTATTTGGGCTTTTTTTGTTTGTTTGTTAATTTTTTTAATGATCATTGAAAAGAAGTATCTCCTCAGTGTGCAAAGCAACCCTTGGGGAGGGCAGAAGTCATGTGTGGTCAGCATTTTAGGGTGGAGCAAGCTCCACTTGCCCTGCTTCCTCTCCTGGTGTCCCGGAAGGAAATTTTCAAGTATTCTTCCAGTTCATTCAGGTGATTTAACTTTGAATGAGAAAAAACAGTATCTTTTCAAACATGAGCCCCAGGCAGCCATCCCTCTGACCACCACCCACCAGAAGGAGCCGAGAAGCTGCCAGGGCTGCCAGGAGCTGCCTTACTTAGAGGTTCTGTTACAAGTGGAGAATTGAAAACTAATCTCCCAGATCAAGGCTTGATTTAAACTGATCATCAATAGGCATCCACACTAAAGTGACCAGATAGAACCACCATGAAGATTTCTTTTAAAACTTGCCCTTAGGGTAGTCTCCTCTGCTACTTAATGTTCATGCTTAGCTGATGTAACCAAGAGACCCATTCTTGAAAAGAAAAATTATAGAAGCACACTACACTATAGCCTTTAGGTTTGATTATTTTTTTTGAAAGATTTTATTTACTTAGAAAGAGAGCATGCAAGCGAACAGGGGCAGAGCAGAGGGAGAGAGAGAATCTCAAACAGATTCCCACTGAGTGTGGGGCCTGATGCATGGCTTGATCCCATGACCCTGAGATCATGACCTGAGCCAAGATCATGACCTGAGCCAATATCAAGAGTCAGACATTTAACCAACTGAGGCACCCAGGGACCCTATCCTTAGGTTTGATTATAGCCGAAGACGGCTTTCCCATCATGGAGCAGATTCTGAGATTTCACGGGCACTTAATAAAAATGGGTGGAAGGAAGGAAGAAAGGAAGGGAAGAAGGAAGGACTAAAGGCAATTACTGAGACTCTGGTGGCAACATAGCTTCAGTGGAAACTCATTAAGGACACACAAACTGCAAAAATGAACTATTGGGACTTCATCAAGATAAAAAGCTTTTGCACAGCAAAGGAAACAATCAACAAAACCAAAAGACAACCGACAGAATGGGAGAAGATATTTGCAAATGACATATCAGATAAAGGGCTAGTATCCAAAATCTATAAAGAATTTATCAAACTCAACACCCAAAGAACAAATAATCCAATCAAGAAATGGGCAGAAGACATGAAACAGACATTCTGCAAAGAAGACATCCAAATGGCCACCAGACACATGAAAAAGTGTTCAACATCCCTTGGCATCAGGGAAATCCAAATCAAAACCTCAATGAGATACCACCTCACACCAGTCAGAATGGCTAAAATTAACAAGTCAGGAAATGACAGATGTTGGCGGGGATGCAGAGAAAGGGGAACCCTCCTACACTGTTGGTGGAAATGCAAGCTGGTGCAACCACTGTGGAAAACAGTATGGGGGTTCCTCAAACAGTTGAAAATAGAACTACCCTACGACCCAGCAATTGCACTACTGGGTATTTACCCCAAAGATACAAATGTAGTGATCCAAAGGGGCACATGCACCCCAGTGTTTATAGCAGCAATGTCCACAATAGCCAAACTATGGAAAGAGTCTAGATGTCCATCAACAGATGAATGGATAAAGAAGATGTGGTGTGTACACACACACACACACACACACACACACACACACAATGGAATATTATGCAGCCATCAAAAAAAAGAAATCTTGCCATTTGCAACGACGTGGATGGAACTAGAGGATATTATGCTAAGCGAAATAAGTTAATCAGAGAAAGACAAGTATCATAGGATCTCACTGATATGAGGAATTTGAGAAACAAGACAGAGGATCATAGGGAAAGGGAGAGAAAAATGATACAAGCCAAAGCCAAAGAGGGAGACATACCATAAGAGACTTTTAATCTCAGGAAAGAAACTGAGGGTTGCTGGAGTGGTGGGGGGTGGGAGGGATGGGGTGGCTGGGTGATGGACCCTGGGGAGGGTATGTGCTATGGTGAGCGCTGTGAATTGTGTAAGACTGATGAATCACAGACCTGTAGCCCTGAAACAAATAATATATTATATGTTAATTTAAAAAAAAAGGACACACAAGAAACACCATTTCTTGACAGCAGAGCTTGTAAACTCTGCAGGTAAGGAAGTAACCAACAAAACTTCACAACGAAGACCCCAGAAACAGCACAGTCTAGAAGAGCCAATTATCAATTTTCCTAAAGCACTCATCTGCTCCACAGTTTATCTGCACATAGTCTTGCTTTCTTCTTCTTAGAAATCTAATTAAGCAGAATAGAAAAAGGAAGACTTTGTTGATCCACCCACGACCTTGTGGCTGCATTTCCAATGGACACCTTCTTCAGGGCAACAAGTGATCTTCGAAACCCAAATGCTTAACAAGCTAATCATGTCCTCAAAACCTGGAGATGCGCATACTAGAAATCTGCCAGGAAGAGAAAAGAGGGGAGGAGAGGAACGGAACACTGCAGAGCCTGAGTTATCAAATGAGTGGATCACACATCTTTGTGTTATAAAGCCACTACATAGCTAATCAAATTGAGCAAATCCCCAGAGGACTTGAAATACCTTGTGAAGGCAATTCTCTTGGCTTTTATTGCACTACGAGTGACTCTGATGCTCTGAGATGGCACATCATCTTGAAAAAATAGCGAAGCTACGTTATGCAAATCCGACTCAAAAGAACATGACCATTATCTAATTTATTCCTCATTTTAAACATTCCCGGGGTTTAAGACCTAGGAAATAGTATCAGCCTTGAGACAGGTGCAAAACTCAGGCAACAGTGAGTGACCTTGGGCCTTTCGTCACCCAAGGGGCTGGAACAAACAAGAGGCTAACCCTGGCGAAGCGCCGCCTCCCCCATTTCCATTGCCCCCGTGGAGTGGCAAACTGTGTGGAGAGGCAGGGGGCTCCTTGCAGGCAGGCATGGGGGCTGTGTCACTGCTGATGGAGCCCCCACACAACAGGTCTGGCAGTTTAATGGACCCTGGGGTCAGGCAGAGGGCTCAGAGTGGAAAAGTACTGAGAACGGGGTCAGAGTGGGCAAGGCATCAACACACTTTGCCCCCTGCCCCCAGCAAGAGCCTGGGGAAGATCCAAGACCTCAGATAGAGAGACCCAGGGATGAGGGAACCTGAGCTGAGTGCAGACATGCAGGAGACCCCGAGTCCTTGCCGGCCACTGCCCTGGACACTGCAGTGCGCAGGCCGTGCACCCAGCCTGGCCGCGCACCCAGCCTGGCCGCGGAGGTGGCCCTCCCTGAGGCCTGCCAGGTGAGCCTCTGTACCTGCCTGTGGCCGGGCCTGAAAAGTCACACTTAGGATTTCAAATAGGGCCAGACTCTTCAAGTCCCAGTTTTATGCTCTCTAAAAATCCTCTAAGAAGTTGGGAGCAGTCACCCTTGCTGCTCACCCCAAAACTGTCACATGTCACTGAGAGATTAGAAACCATGACCTCTGAATCAGGGTGACTCGGTCATGTGTCTGAGGGTCCTGGACACGTTTGCCCCATGCCTGGTTCTAGTCCTCTCCCTGCTCTGGGCCCCACAGGCTGCATCTCCTTCCTTACGCCTCAGCAGGCTCGGGCTGGGCTTGCTGCCGGAAACACCTGCTCTGAGCTCCGTTCTGCAGCAGCATTAGCTCCGTGGCTCAGCCCCCACTGAGCCTGGGTCAGGCTGCCAGATCCCAGCATCCACCCCGCGTTCCCCCGTGGGCCATGGGGCCAACACCTCCTCACTGTCTCCCTCCAGCCCCTGCTTCCTGCCCCTGCTAATCTCTAAATTACCTCATGGCCCCATTTGATTTCTCAGCATTTCGTCATCTGTAAACAAATCCCTTATATTTTATTTCCCCTATTTAGAGTATAGTGGTTTCTGTCTTTCTGGCTGGATTCTGACACACTCTTACTATGTGAATTCCTATTGACTATAAAACCCACACCTCATTCCCATACCTGGTCACTCATCAATCAACATTAACTAACATAATGCCACTTAAGGGAACCAGGAAAGGAAGCTAGTATTTCCTGCAAGAAGAAATGATAGGGCATCAGATTAAGGCAACATAAAATAATCGAATTACGTGTGAGCAGAGATGCTTTCAACAAAGCGACAGAGACACTCGTGCCCTGTAGGAGGCTGGTTGACTGGTGGGTCCCCAAGGTCATCAGGGTCACTGGGCCTCTTTCATAAATCGAAAAGGTCCGTTATCAAAAGGCAAATGTTGGTAATAATGTTTCTGGAGTCATTATGGATGGTCTGGTCCCTCTATGTTGAACGGTCTGGTCATAGTGAAATAATAAAAGAACCCAAAAAAGCAAGACTTGTTTATAAAACTTTCAGGAAAATAATCCCAACCTAATTGCATCTTGGAATGATAGCTACTGGAATTGAAAAGCACCTTACAGGAGTACCTAAGTCAGCCCCCTGCCATCTTTTAGTATAAACTTGCTTATAAAGTAACTGAGGTTTGGAGAGATCACGTGACCATCGAAAACCGGGGAGCTGGGGCGCCTGGGTGGCTCAGTTGGTTAAGCGACTGCCTTCGGCTCAGGTCATGATCCTGGAGTCCCGGGATCGAGCCCCGCATCGGGCTCCCTGCTCAGCAGGGAGTCTGCTTCTCCCTCGGACCCTCCCCCCTCTCGTGCTCTCTCTCTATCTCATTCTCTCTCTCAAATAAATAATAAATAAAATCTTAAAAAAAAAAAAACACCAGGATGCTACTGAGTCCTGAGGGGCACTGATGGGCTGGGCCCAGGCTGGGCCAGTGATAGAATAACTAAAAAGAAGTTCAAATCAAACCCCAAGAAGTAAGAAAATGACAGTAAAAAGGAGGAAATAGTGTCAGGTCTAAGGGCTGAGCTGGGTCATCCTGGACACCAAGTAAACGTCACATTGGCACATCCTCTCTGGCTAATATTTCATTTACAAGCTAAATGTTTAGTTTAGCATAGGTTACCCTAGTGCAGTTTCCTTCATTTAGGCATTTCTGTCCCCCACCGTATAAGGTAACAGTCATAGGTCCCAGGGCCTAGGACCTGGGTAACATGGGGGCCGTAATTCATCCTGGCGCATCCGCCCCATATGCGAATTACCTATCCCTCTATGTTAAACGGTCTCCTTTGAAAGCGAGCTGGAATTTTTGACACATTTGCTAACTGAGTGGCAGTTCTCCACTACCCTTGGGATAGTTACATCAGCCTTTCCTGGTTTTTGCATTCTATTATCTAGACTCAAAGATGTGACATTTCTGAATGCCTTAATTTGCATTGCCTGGTGGGTGACAGACACAACTTACCCACATACGTCCAAGATGAAAAAGTCATACTAAATTGTGACTGCCTCCACTTTTGGGAAAAGGATAGGCACATCAATTGATTGCCACTTTACAATAAATTTTTTAAGTGAATCACTCTTCCACCAAGAAATGTTTGCTTGTTATATTCCAAAAATTCTGTATTTTGGCTCTTTTGAACGCACAATAACTTCTCATTCAGGGCTGCATCAAAGTGTATCGTTTTTGAGTCATTTAAAGAAACAACCCAGAATCCTAACTTAAGGTAAAATTCAATTGCATGTGGTGCGACCAGTGGGAATAAATCAACTGAGGTGACAATCAAACGAGCAGATTCCTTTTACACTTGGTTAGGTTCCCAGATGCAGACTCGGTGACAATTTCATCAGAATGCACTCCTCTGCCTGGAGGCCGGTGCATTTCTTCTGATTCTGATTGTAAAACGCCTTCCAATTGCAGAAACTTGAAACTGTGAAACAGGGTGCCTGGGTGGCTCAGTTGGTTAAGCGACTGCCTTTGGCTCAGGTCATGATCCTGGAGTCCTGGGATCGAGTCCCGCATCGGACTCCCTGCTCAGCAGGGAGTCTGCTTCTCCCTCTGACCCTCTTCCCTCTCGTGCTCTCTATCTCTCATTCTCTCTCTCTCAAATAAATAAATAAAATCTTTAAAAAAAAAGAAACTGTGCAACAATGATCTTTTAAGCAAAAACACAATCATTAATGTGGGCAAGATTCCTCCCTGCTTTCACATTTGCATGACCTCATAAAATCATCACTAACGTAACGAAGCCATATTCCAGACTGAATTTGCATGACCTTTGCTGGGGTTTGTGTTTTATGGCCCCTCAGGCAAGGGTGGCCTGATTTGATAGTAAATAAAGTTGCTGTGCCATAAAGTTATTTCCAAAAAATCTCACTAATTCTAAATTCCTATTTAATTCCATCTCTGTTCAGACATATTTTTTCTAAGTCAAAAAGTCCCTTCAATCTGCATAGAACATTACCTTGGAATAATAAAAATGTCACAATTTTCTTAGCACCATAAATATTGCAGGGTAGTCGACGTTAAAATTCAACCCTGTGATATAGAGTTTAGACTAATATATTTCCTGTTACGTAGGAAAACTGTTTTTATAGATGTTATTAGGATTATTCTGTGATCCTAAGAGTTTCATGATGATGGGCCTTCTATGCATTCACTTATATGCATTTATTCCTCATTTAACAAACATCTGCTTACTTAGCATCTATCCCAAGCTAGGTCCTAGGGAGATGACAGGTTAAGAATTCAGGATCCATAGAAACAAATTCTCAGTCTAGATGGGGAAGAAAAACATGCAGTTAAGCTTTACCATTAAGATACATTCAAAGTCCTACAGGGGCACATAGGACCAAATGATTTACTCCATCTGGAAAAGTCATTAAAACATTTCAAAGGAAGCAGCTTTTTAACTGGGTCTTATAAAATGAATACAGAGTTATCATACGGACAAAGGACATTAATATGTATGCATGCGTGTTGAGTTTCTACTAGTAAGAGGCATCAGTAAGAAGCAGCTCAGACCAGAAATTGGGTGACCTGTGCTCTAGCTCTCTATGACGCTCGTTCATGACCATTTCATTTCCCTCTCTCTCTCTCTTTTTTTTTTTTTTAAGATTTTATTTCTTTATTTGACAGAGAGAGACACAGCGAGAGAGGGAACACAAGCAGGGGGAGTGGGCGAGGGAGAAGCAGGCTTCCCGCTGAACCGGGAGCCCTATGTGGGGCCCGATCCCAGGACCCTGTGATCATGACCTGAGCCGAAGGCAGACGTTTAACAACTGAGCCACCCAGGCGCCCCTTCATGTCCCTCTCTTGACATCTGTGCCGGAATAATCAATCAGGTGCATTCCATCTAAAACTGTATGAATCATGGGCTCCAAGCAAACACTGTTCCCTCCTGTCCCATCATCACCGTGACTCCTCCCACAAACGCTCTCCCCCAGCCCCCAGCGGATCATACAGAGGGAGAATGACAGGCATTACATTTAATGACAAGGGGTGATGCTCACGGCACCACAACCTCCCGGCCAGGGACATTCGGTTGGCCAATCAGACTGGTCTTCACCCTGGGAACGACACGGTCAATGACCATTTCTGCCCACAGCTGGAGAAAGGCTATGCCCCGAACTGCCCCATGAGGTCCTTCTCCCAAGCTTGCAGGTGCTCCAAATGGGATCTGAACACTGGAATCCACAGGAGCCATGGGTGGAGCCCATGGGGTGCCGGTCACATCCCCTTTACCGTATGCAATGTCCACTCCTCTGCTGGCATCTCTCCGACCTCTCTATAGTGTCCCTTTGTCTCATAATTTAAAGCTTCTACTTTTCTAGCTGCTTTCCAGATGCTTCAAAAATATCCTCACCCACAACATGCGGTGCTCCAACCAAGTTGCTCATTTAAGTTTTGATGGCTTATCTCACATTCCTTCTCTATCATTCTGCATAGACTCTGTTCATGCTCCAGGGACAAGGTAATGAAACCTCTCTCTGACCTCACCCCTACGTCCATCAGGTCTCAACGTCTGCTATAGTATCACATCCTCTACACAGGAGGTATTTTTTCTGTACAACAACCCTATGGCAGGGTTTATAGGGAGCAAAAGGGAACCGAAATTTTTGTTTGTTTTCATTTTGGGTTTTTGTTTTTTAAGGTTTATTTATTTAGAGAGAGAGAGAACATGGTGGGAAAGGGCAGAGGGAGAAGGTGACAGAACCTCAAGCAGACTCCGTGCTGAGCAAGGAGCCTGACACGGAGCTGGGTCTCACAATCCTGAGATCATGACCTGAGGCAAAACCAGGAGTCAGATGCTCAACGAACTGAGCCACCCAGGTGCCCCAAGGGGGCTGAAGGACCTCACCCAAGTTCTTATACATAGTAATTGGCAAATTCAGAAACTGGAGTCTATATGATTCTGAAAGGCACTTTCACTTTCTTTGATGCTTTTAAAAAGTCTGTAAAGCAAATTATCTTCTTCCTTTGTATTTCAGTAATGTGTGTTCCCTTTTTAGTCCCATTACTGTAAACTCCTTGAGGCTAGAGACACTGCCATATTTATTTCTATCCCCCACAGGGCTTCACACAGTGTCAGGCATAGAGTGAATGCTTAATATTTGTTAAACTGAAATTATCTGAAGCATGTTCCAACTTCCAGCTCGTAAAGAGCCTGAGGTTTTCCATGCAGGAGGCTAATGGCCCTTGTTTCGCTTTTGTTTGGACCAGAAAAAAGGTGCATCAGCCTTTGAGCTTGTGCAGGATGAAGCCAGAGAGCAGGTGATGGACCTGAGTGAATACCCACCATCATCACTGCTCTCCTTCTTCTTCCATCAGCTACTGGCATCCTCTTGAGTCTTCTGTTGCCGCTTATCATAAATAACCTGGCTCTTCTTCTAGTCCAGTCTAACTCAAACCTTGCAAATGCAAATAATAATAATAATAATAATAAGTGGCCTGTGCAGGAATCTCAAAAATGAGATGATCTATGCTAGAGTTGCATAGATCTGCTTGGTTCTGCTCCAAATATGAGTGATGTCACTGAGCATATGCTACGGACTGAATGACTGTGTCCCCCCAAAATCCATGTGTTGAAACCCTAACCCCAGTGTGATGGGGTTCAGAGGTAGGACCTCTGGGAGGTAATTAGGGCACCAGGCTGGAGCCCTCATGAATGGGATCAGCACTCTTAAGGGAACAGATGATCTCTTTCTCCACCACCACGAGGGGGGTGCAATAAGGAGGTGGTTGTCTATACGACAGAAAGAGAGCCCTCACTACGAGCCTGACCATCCTGACACTCTGATCTTGTACCACCAGCCTCTAGGTCCATGAAAAACATGTGTTTGCTGTGTAACCCACCATTTTTTTTTTTTTTTACAGCAACTGTTACTCCAAACTGACTGAGACAGAACGAAACCATGCCAGAGTGGTAGAGTCAGTATGCAAAGCATGAATGATTGGCCGCACAACAGACAGTGACGTTCACGGAGAATATACATCTCTGTAAATGTTCCATCATTTCAAGGTAAGGTGGAAAATGAAGTTCTCAAATAGAAGCATCATGTCAGAGAAAAGCTGAAGAAAGGAGACTATATATAATGAGACTCAGGAGACTTGCATTCTGAGGTGGGATACAGTGTTAATTAGCTGAAAGGGAAGCAATTGTGGGCAAGGTCTTTCTCCTCTGCTTCTCCAATGTCATGGGGGGAAGAAAACCTGATCACTTGTTTCTAGGCTCCCTCTAGCTCTATAGAGTTTCTAACCCCCGTCTCCAGCCAGACCATATTGAATGTTTTAAATAAATAGACCTTTTGGATTGAGGAGAGAGCAGAAGGCTAGTTGAAGACAAAGCATAATCTGACACCCTGCAACCTCTCCCCCCTTCCCCCAATGGGACACATGTGATATTCTTCCAGGAAGGTCCCAACTATCTCCAAGTTACTGCTTTATTGGAGGGGAAAAACAACCTTAACTTGACAATGGCAAGGCCTCAGGTATCTTGTAGATCCTCTTTAGCATATGAAAGTTCTTTTAAAACCTCCCTTTTCCCTTACCTCCCCTGACCCCATAGTATATTATCAGCCACCCCTCACAATCCTGGTGCAACAGCTCTTTCTGCCCACAGGTCGTGTCCCGTGCTTTAATAAACCACCATTTTTCACCAAAGATGTCTCAAGGATTCTTTCTTGGCCATCAGCTCCAGAACCCACCCCACCAAACCTCACCTATATTCCAAAACCACATCAAAATCACCAACAGGCAAAAACCATCTGAAGGTTTCACATACCCTTTTCTTCCCTATTAATGTAATTAATTGTATTAATGTAATTAATGTAAAGTAATTAATTACTTCAGTATATAACCAGAAATACTTTTACCTGTGGAAAATTCCAGTGGCCTGTGCCTTTGTTGGAGGTGCATGGTTAAGTGTCTTTACCATCCCAGTGTGGCATCTGCAAGGATGTGCAGGCACCATTCCAGCATTATGGTGATTCGTTCAGTACCTTTCCCAGGACAGAGATTAAAGCTATTGATTACACCTACCCACAGCCTCCCCAGGGCTTAATCCCTTTAGATTTTGCCTAAGCAAAGTCCACTAGGGAAATCCTATTAAACCTTAAATAAAGGGACAGATCTCCTTATATAGGTTAAGGGCACATACATCCAATAAGTGAACCCCCAAGATCCGAAAACTAGACAAACTTCAAACATAGAAATAAGTTATAAGAAAGTGGTGCAGAGTGCTATGGAATTTCTTGATTTAGAATAATAGATTACAAATTAAATTTTCTATTCCTAAAAGAAGAAAAAAATATTTCAATACCAGTTCTAAGTGAATTTTAGGCCCACCTAAAATCCACCTAGAGATTTTTTTTAAGGATCCCCACAATATAGTCTATGATTTTACTGGTATAAGAAACCACAGTAAGTGCACATATGAAGCTGTCTTCTTTGAAAATGTATCCCACTTAACATATTTACAGAAAAATACTTAAAAGCCACGCTCCTGAAAAGTGGAACATAACATCGGCTGGGCACGGTTAAGAGTTTTAGAGGGTCATGTCACCAAATTGTCCTCTTCTGTAGATCCTTGGGAAATGACCTTCAAGTCCAGCAGAGAATTTAAGGCCAGCCATATCCTTCCAGTCTACTGAGTAAAGTTCCGACACTTTCCGACGCTTGTTTGTGTTTGTAACTAGGTGGGCAGAGTTAAGAGCGAATACCGTCTGCCATTTATCTCTAAGGGGGGAGAGAAAGAAAAACTTGAAAGGCTACTCAAACAGTGCGTTTTTCCATTTTGAAAATTTTATGCTGCCATTTCTCGGCTGACACTATTTTAGCTGCAAAGAATAGGTTTTCTCATTTGGAAACATCGCCTACTGAACAATGTCTGAAGGAAAAAAGAAAGAATGGCTTTGTTGAAACAGAACTCTGCAGGGATGTGTGTCAGGTTTAATTAATAGAGATTTGGCCTGAGTCTCTGTAACATTGAAATATACCTAAAGCCTAGGAGGCGGAGCAAGATGGCGGAGGAGTAGGAGACCTGGATTTGGTCTGGTCTCAGGAATTCAGCTGAATGGGGATCAAACCATTCTGAACACCTACGAACTCAACAGGAGACCAAAGAAGAGAGTAGCAACAACACTCTGAACAGAGAAGCGACCACTTACTGGAAGGTAGGATGTGCGGAGAAGTGAACCCGAAGCGATATTCGGGAGGATAGACGGCGGGGGAGGGGCCTCCGTCGGCCGCTTCTGGCAAGTGCTAGAGCCGCGGAGCACAAAATTGGACCTTTTAGAAGTCGGCTCCGCTGAGGGACGTCGCTCCAGTGGCTAAGCAGGGGGTGGAACCCTCGCGGGACAGTGTGGTCTCAGGACCCTCGGGGTCACAGAAAGACCGGGGGAGCCTGAGTGCGCCAGAGCTCCCAGGTATCGGAGCGGGGAACCCGGCTGCGGAGACGGAGCCGAGGCGCGGGCTCTCAGCTCGGGGTTGCCATAAACTGTGATCCATGGCCCAGTCGGGCCACTGCTCCTCCAGCAGGGATCTAACAAGCGGCAGATCCTGGAGACTCCCCTCCCTCCCCTGGGAGGAGTGGCGCGGGAGCGCACCACAGGGATCTGCTGGGTTTGGAGACTCCACACGGGGTCGGGTGCCAGAGATAGAAATGCTCGGTCACAGGCCGGGTGAGCACGCAGTGCGGCCGGAGACTGGGG
>NW_027397079.1:6275405-6421480 GCF_003265705.2 Callorhinus ursinus
CCTGAATGTAAATGGGCTCAATGCCCCAATCAAAAGACACAGGCTATCAGATTGGATTAAAAAACAAGACCCATCAATATGCTGTCTGCAAGAGACTCATTTTAGACCCCAAACACCCCCAGATTGAAAGTGAGGGGGTGGAAAACCATTTCCCATGCTAATGGACACCAAAAGAAAGCAGGGGTGGCAATCCTTATATCAGACAAATTAGATTTTAAAACAAAGACTGTAATAAGAGATGAGGAAGGACACTATATCCTACTTAAAGGGTCTACCCAACAAGAAGATCTAACAATTGTAAATATCTATGCCCCGAACATGGGAGCAGCCAATTACATAAGGCAATTAATAACAAAAGCAAAGAAACCAATTGACAACAATACAATAATAGTGGGGGACTTTAACATCCCCCTGACTGAAATGGACAGATCATCTAAGCAAAAGATCAACAAGGAAATAAAGACTTTAAATGACACACCGGACCAAATGGACTTCACAGACATACTCAGAACATTCCATCCCAATGCAACAGAATACACATTCTTCTCTAGTGCCCATGGAATATTCTCCAGAATTGATCACATCCTAGGTCACAAATCAGGTCTCAACTGGTACCAAAAGATTGGGATTATTCCCTGCATATTTTCAGACCACAATGCTTTGAAACTAGAACTCAATCACAAGAGGAAAGTCAGAAAGAACTCAAATACATGGAGGCTAAAGAGCATCCTACTAAAGAATGAATGGGTCAACCAGGAAATTAAAGAATTTAAAAAATTCACGGAAACCAATGAAAATGAAAACACAACTATTCAAAATCTTTGGGATACAGCAAAGGCAGTCCTGAGAGGAAAGTATATAGCAATACAAGACTTTATCAAGAAACAAGAAAGGTCTCAAATACACAACCTAACCCTACACGTAAAGGAGCTAGAGAAAGAGCAGCAAATAAAGCTTAAACCCAGCAGGAGAAGAGAAAAATAAAGATCAGAGCAGAAATCAATGGAATAGAAACCAAAAGAATAGTAGAACAGATCAACGAAACTAGGAGCTTGTTCTCTGAAAAAATTAAGAAGATTGATAACCCCCTGGCCAGTCTTATCAAAAAGAAAAGAGAAATGACCCAAATCAACAAAATCATGAATGAAAGAGAAAAGATCACAACCAACACCGAAGAAATACAAACAATTCTAAGAACATATTATGAGCAACTCTATGCCAGTAAATTAGATAACCTGGAAGAAATGGATGCATTCCTAGAGATGTATCAACTACCAAAATTGAACCAGGAAGAAATAGAAAACCTGAACAGACCTATGACCACTAAGGAAATTGAAGCAGTCATCCAAAATCTCCCAACAAACAAAAGTGCAGGGCAGAGGGCTTCCCAGCGGAATTCTATCAGACATTTAAAGAAGAATTAATACCTATTCTCCTGAAACTGTTCCAAAAAATAGAAATGGAAGGAAAACTTCCAAACTCATTTTATGAGGCCACCATTACCTTGATCCCAAAACCAGACAAAGATCCCATCAAAAAGGAGAATTACAGACCAATATCCTTGATGAACATGGATGCAAAAATTCTCACCAAAATACTAGCCAATAGGATCCAACGGTACACTAAAAGGATTATTCACCATGACCCAGTGGGATTTATCCCTGGGCTGCAAGGCTGGTTCAACATCCGCAAATCAATCAACGTGATACAATACATTAACAAAAGAAAGAACAAGAATCCTATGATCCTCTCAATAGATGCAGAAAAAGCATTTGACAAAGTACAGCATCCCTTCTTGAAGAAAACTCTTCAGCGTATAGGGATAGAGGGTACATACCTCAATATCATAAAAGCCATCTATGAAAAACCTACAGCCAATATCATTCTCAAAGGGGAAAAGCTGAGAGCTTTTCCCCTAAGGTCAGGAACGTGACAGGGCTGTCCATTATCACCACTGCTATTCAATGTAGTATTAGAAGTCCTAGCCACAGCAATCAGACAACAAAAAAAATCAAAGGCATCCAAATTGGCAAAGAGGAAGTCAAACTCTCACTCTTTGCAGATGATATGATACTGTATGTGGAAAACCCAAAAGACTCCACCCCAAAACTGCTAGAACTCATATAGGAATTCAGTAAAGTAGCAGGTTATAAAATCAATGCCCAGAAATCAGTGGCATTCCTATACACCAACAACAAGACAGAAGAGAGACAAATCAAGGAGTCGATCCCATTTACAACTGCACCCAAAACCATAAGATACCTAGGAATAAATTTAACCAAAGAGGCAAAGGATCTGTACTCAGAAAACTAGAAAATACTCATGAAAGAAATTGAAGAAGACACAAAGAAATGGAAAAACGTTCCATGCTCATGGATTGGAAGAACAAACATTGTGAAGATGTCAATGCTACCTAGAGCAATCTACACATTCAATGCAATCCCCATCAAAATACCATCCACTTTTTTCAAAGAAATGGAACAAATAATCCTAAAATTTGTATGGAACCAGAAGAGACCCCGAATAGCCAGAAGAATGTTGAAAAAGAAAAACAAAGCTGGCGGCATCAGAATTCCGGACTTCCAGCTCTATTACAAAGCTGTCATCATCAAGACAGTATGGTACTGGCACAAAAACAGACACATAGGTCAATGGAACAGAATCGAGAGCCCAGAAATGGACCTCAACTCTATGGTCAACTCATCTTCGACAAAGCAGGAAAGAATGTCCAATGGCAAAAAGACAGTCTCTTCAAGAAATGCTGTTGGGAAAATTGGACAGGCACATGCAGAAGAATGAAACTGGACCATTTCCTTACACCACACACAAAAATAGACTCCAAATGGTTGAAAGACCTAAACGTGAGACAGGAGTCCATCAAAATCCTAAAGGAGAACACAGGTAGCAACCTCTTCGACCTCAGCCGCAGCAACTTCTTCCTAGAAACATCGCCAAAGGCAAGGGAAGCAAGGGCAAAAATGAACTATTGGGATTTCATCAAGATAAAAAGCTTTTACACAGCAAAAGAAACAGTCCACAAAACCAAAGACAACCGACAGAATGGGAGAAAATATTTGCAAATAACATATCAGATAAAGGGCTAGTATCCAAAATCTATAAAGAACTTGTCAAACTCAACACCCAAAGAACAAATAATCTAGTCAAGAAATGGGCAGAAGACATGAGCAGACATTTTTCCAAAGAAGACATCCAAATGGCCAACAGACACATAAAAAAGTGTTCAGCATTGCTCGGCATCAGGGAAATCCAAATCAAAACCTCCATGAGATACCACCTCACACCAGTCAGAATGGCTAAAATTAACAAGTCAGGAAATGACAGATGTTGGCAGGGATGCGGAGAAAGGGGAACCCTCCTACACTGTTGGTGGGAATGCAAGCTGGTGCAACCACTCTGGAAAACAGTATGGAGGTTCCTCAAACAGTTGAAAATAGAGCTACCATACAATCCAGCAATTGCACTACTGGATATTTACCACAAAGATATAAATATACGGATATGAGGGGGTACGTGCACCCCAATGTTTATAGCAGCAATGTCTACAATAGCCAAACTGTGGAAAGAGCCAAGATGTCCATCGACAGATGAATGGATAAAGAAGAGATGGTATATATACACAATGGAATATTTTTATGCAGCCATCAAAAGGAATGAGATCTTGCCATTTGCAATGATGTGGATGGAACTGGAGGGTGTTATGCTGAGTGAAATAAGTCAATCAGAGAAAGACACGTATCATATGACCTCACTGATATGAGGAATTCTTCATCTCAGGAAACAAACTGAGTGTTGCTGGAGTGGTGGGGGGTGGGAGGGATGCGGTGACTGGGTGATAGACATTGGGGAGGGTATGTGCTATGGTGAGCGCTGTGAATTGTACAAGACTGTTGAATCACAGATCTGTACTTCTGAAACAAATAATGCAACATATGTTAAGAAAAAAGAAAAAGAAGAAGATAGCAGGAGGGGAAGAATGAAGGGGAGTAAGTTGGAGGGGGAGACGAACCATGAGAGACGATGGACTCTGAAAAACAAACTGAGGGTTCTAGAGGGGAGGAGAGTGGGGGGATGGGTTAGGCTGGTGATGGGTATTAAAGAGGGCACATTCTGCGTGGAGCACTGGGTGTTATGCACAAACAATGAATCATGGAACACTACATCAAGAACTAATAATGTAATATATGGTGATTAACATAACAATAAAAAAATTTAAAAAAAAAGAAATATACCTAAAGCCTAAAAAAACGGTGTTTGTTCCAAGAGATGGAAGTATTTTCTCCATCAAGAGTAGATCTCAAATTTTATTGACATCAGAATCCCCCGGGCTCCTTAAAACTCAGATAGCCAGACCGCTCCGGCAAAGATTCTAATTCAGCAGCAAGTGGGGTGGAGCCTGAAAATTTGCATTTCTAACAAGTCCCTCCTTGTTCCTGCAGCTCTGCCCAGGACCACACTTTGAGAACCACTGGGGCGTGGCTCCCACCCCGACTCAGGATTCTGGATGCCCAGAGTCACTCCCTGGAAACTGCCTTTCCCCGCTGGGTATTTTAGTCCTCTTCCACGTAGAGAGGGCTCTTGAGGTCCCAAGATCTTACAGTTTTTCAGCAGACTCACCCTATAAAATGGTCACCATA
The DNA here is from genome assembly GCF_003265705.2 of Callorhinus ursinus. NCBI lineage: Eukaryota > Metazoa > Chordata > Mammalia > Carnivora > Otariidae > Callorhinus > Callorhinus ursinus. Next base: position 6,280,061 of record NW_027397079.1, read on the forward strand.
TTAAGTGGAGCTTATTAAATATAATGCAAACACCCTGCATGCAAGCCATCTGCTTTTCAAGCCTGACTGGTAAGGGTTAGTGGGAAAAGTGTTCCAAATAGCTACCTAACTTCTACTTCTACATTGTCCAAGAATTATCCAGAAGTATGTCTTCTTCTCCACCTGCTCACTCTTGCATTTAAATTGCCCTATAAACTTTATACAGGGAATTTTTAAATATGCTTCCATTTTTACATCAGAAATACTCGAGAAGTTTTCCACCCTGCCCCACTTCCTGCTCCTTAGGAGCCATTAGATTCTAAGCAGATTAAAAGTTGAGTTTTGATTTACTCAAGTTGTTCCCTCCTGGTTCATGGAAAATAACCCAGTAATCCCAAGGGTTAATTGATACCTCACCACCTTAGAACCGTTTACCAAATCAAAGCATATCTGTGCGTCTGAATTCTTCAGTGGCAGAGATCACCTTGATTGATTAGGTCTCTACTGTTATTGATCATAAACAAAACAAAACAAAACGGGATATGGCATCCTCCAGGAGGTCAGGAAGGAGGGTGTAGTGGACCCACTGTTCTAAATCAGATTAAGCAAAGTATCCTACCTACTGAGTAGATGCAAAATTTGGACTAGTTGCTGGTGTCAAATCCAGTTTGGACACCATTTTGTCAGAGTTCCCTATGAGCCAAACTTAATAGCAAATAGAAAGACAAATTCACCTGCAATATGGTGCTGGAGGACGATCACCCCAGCAGCCACGGGGCTGTGCTGGCTGCAGTTTAACTCCATGAGCTGCTTCGTCCTTGGATTGAGTACAAGTGGGACAACTGCTGACACACATCATAGACCATCGGAGCTGACTGCAGGAACAAAAGAGGAATTGAATGAAAGAGACATGTCTCACTTTATGACAGAGCTCCACGCTGTTAGACCACACATGGGACACACTGAGGCATCTTCATGGTCCAGAGAATTGCTGAATTTTGCAGCTGCCAAGGACCCTTAGCCGTCATGATGCTCTTTCTGCTCTTTCTCAGCCTTTGTCCACTGTCTCCTTTCCTACACCTGCACCTGAAAATAGGTCTTTCCTTGCACTCTGTCCTTGGTTCTTTACTCGCCACCATCTCTCTGGATAACTGTATCACTTTATGTGGATGACTCTCACATTTTTATCTCTAGTCCTGATTTTGCTCCTGAGGACCAGACTCCAGCATTAAAGGATTTACAATCACCTCCCTAGAGATGTCCCAGTAGTTAGTTCAGCGTGGACAAGCGTGAGCTCATGCAACAGCCTCCTCACTAAGCCTCACGTTCCACTGCATCTCATGATCGGAGTTCATGATAGCTTGCACCCTGCTGGCAGCACCAGCACCCCTCCACCCATTCTTCTGCCTTGCTCACCTCTGCAGTGTTTCCCCAACTCCCTCCCATGGCCATGCCCATCATTGGGATCACTGCCATTCTCCCCCTTGGATACCTTCCACTGCCCAACCTCCTTTATACCCTGGACAGAGGTTTTCCTAGGCTACAGCTCAGGTCTGAGGTCACCACTCCTCTGGCTTAAGAACTCTCACTGTTTCCTCTTTGCTGTGTAGTATAGAGTCCAGATTTCTGAACGTGGCAATTACAGGTGCCCACTCTGTGATCTCAGTCTTTCTGGTGGTGTTTTTTCTCCTGCTCCATCCCCCACTTCTTTCCTCCCCTTGGCCCCAAACTCTATGCTACTCAGAGATGCCTAAATACATGAATCTGAGTAAACAATTCAGAGAAAAAGAAATACAGATTGATTACATTGAAAATAGTAGAAATGGAAATTTAAAATAAGCCAAGATTATATCCTCAATTACCAAATTAGCAAAAATCCAAAGATTTGCTTACATGCTCTGTTGGTGAAGCTCTGGGGAAGAGACCTTCATGCATTCCTGGCAGTAGGGTGAATTGATAAACTTTCATGGCTATTTTACAAAAGCTGTCAAAATTCTAAATGTACTTCCATGCCATGGTAGCTTGAAACAAATGGCCTCCAATGCTTCAGTCTTCTCTGTGCTTCTCCATGCCCTTAACCTTGCCACAGGTTAACATATGACCAATTTCAAGGTGACATTGCAGGTATACTATATGACTCCTATCACCTGACTACCTTTAAGCGATGGATTTGGGCTGGTTTTGTGATTGTCTTTGACTAACAGAATGCAGTGGCATGCAGGTTTTGAGATAGACTTCAAGAGGTCTTGCAGGTTTCTGCTCTCAGAACTTTGCCATCTTCATATGAGTAAGCCCAAGCCAGCATGCGGGGAGGATGACAGGTATGTAGACCAGGCACCAGAGATGTGAGTGAGACCATCCTAGGTACATCCTAGACTAGCCAGACCCAAGTTAACCCATCAGCTGACTGTAGGTACTGACCAAGCCCAGGTGATTTCAGTAAAGCCTTGCCCGTACATGTGGAAGCAACCAGGTGACCTATAGCCTCATGATTAATAATAAATGCCAAATGCTTATTATTTTAAGCCACCAAGTTTTGAGATGGTTGGTTTTAAATCAATCGCTCATTGTGATTTACACACTGAGGGAGAAAGTCTGCTTCTAGAGATGTATTGTATAGAAAAACTGGCCCAACTACAAAATTACCCTACGGCTATTGTGCGAAATTACCTCTGGCTATTGCAGATTGTTTGTAACTTTGAAACAAAGGTTGTTTGGAATCATCATAGAAGATTATTAGTTAAATTGAGGTAGAGCCATACACCAGATTACAATGAAACTATGGAACAGAGAAAGGTAGCTTTGTATCCACTCAGACAAACATCCACCAAGACAGACTAGCATATAAAAAGGCAAATTTCAGAGCAATGTTTACAATATGCTACTATTTGTGTAAGATAAATGCAGAGAAAAAGGATGTGTGAGTTTCACTATATGTACAAAATAAATTATTAGAAAAGATACCCAAGAAACTTAAATTGTTGCTTGCCTCTTGGAAAATAAACTGGGTGAGTCGGAGCAAGAGTTATAAAGAGAATTTTTACCATTTTTTCCTATCTTTTGAACATTGAGCCAGATTAACCTATTACGTATTTAAAAAGTAAGTCATTTTCTTAAGTGGCCCAACAAACTTCGTACTTGCCTACATCTGGGCTTTTGCCCACATAGTTATCTCTACCTGGATAGGACTTAGGATTTTGTGAAGACATAGTTTAATAGAAAATTTGGTCTGTGCTACAGCCATGGAAATTGTCAGGAACCTTTGAAGTCAGCTGAATTTAGCTTTGACTCAGTGCAGGAGATGCTAGGTGACCATGTAACCCCTGCTTGGCCCTCTGCTCTGATAAGGAGCTCTCTCCAGCACATCCATAGCAGAAGTGAAAGAAAAACAAGTGTGTCTCTAAGGACAAGTGATCTGGTGAGTTTGAAGTGATTTCCTTACACAAAGAGCCTTCTCGGATGAAGACACTGTCACTGCACTGTTTTGTTTGTTTATTTATTTATTTTTATTTTATTTTATTTTATTGTGTTATGTTAGTCACCATACAATACATCATTAGTTTTTGATGTAGTGTTCCATGATCCACTGTTTTTGTATAACACCCAATGCTCCATGCAGGACGTGCCCTCCTTAATACCGATCACCAGGCTAACCCATCCCCCACCCCCCTCCCCTCTAAAACCCTCAGTTTGTTTCCCGGAGTCCACAGTCTCTCATGGTTCATCTCTCCCTCCGATTCCCCCCCCCTTCATTTTTCCCTTCCTTCTCCTAATGTCCTCCATGTTATTCCTTATGTTCCACAAATAAGTGAAACCATATGATAATTGACTTTCTCTGCTTGACTTATTTCACTTAGCATAATCTCCTCCAGTCCCATCCATGTCGATGTAAAAGTTGGGTATTCATCCTTTCTGATGGCTGAATAATGTTCCATTGTGTATATGGACCACATCTTCTTTATCCATCATCTGTTGAAGGGCATCTCGGCTCTTTCCACAGTTTGGCTATTGCAGACATTGCTGCTATGAACATTGGGGTGCACATGGCCCTTCTTTTCACTACATCTGTGTCTTTGGGGTAAATACACAGGAGGGCAATGACTGGGTCATAGGGTAGCTCTATTTTTAAATTTTTGAGGAACCTCCACACTGTTTTCCAAAGTGTCTGTACCAACTTGCATTCCCACCAACAGTGTAAGAGGGTTCCCCTTTCTCCACAACCTCTCCAACATTTGTTGTTTCTTTCCCTGTCCATTTTTGCCATTCTGACTGGTATAAGGTGGTATCTCAGTGTGGTTTTGATTTGAATTTCCCTGATGACTAATGATGATGAACATTTTTTCATGTGTCTGTTAGCCATTTCTATGTCTTCTTCAGAGAAGTGTCTTCTCATATCTTCTGCCCACTTTTTGACTTGATTATTTGTTTTTTGGCTGTTGAGTTTGAGAAGTTCTTTATAGATCTTGGATACCAGCCCTTTATCTGTAGTGTCATTTGCAAATATCTTCTCCCATTCTGTGTGTTGCCTCTTTGTTTTGTTGACTGTTTCCTTTGCTGTGCAGAAGCTTTTTATCTTGATGAAGTCCCAAAAGTTCATTTTTGCTTTTGTTTCACTTGCCTTTGGAGATGTATCTTGAAAGAAGTTGCTGTGGGCGATGTCAAAGTGGTTATTGCCTATGTTCTCCTCTAGGATTTTGATGGATTCCTGTCTCACATTGAGGTCTTTCATCCATTTTGAGTTTATCTTTGTGTGTGGTGTTAGAGAATGGTCGAGTTTCATTCTTCTGCATGTGGCTGTCCAATTTTCCCAGCACCATTTATTGAAGAGGCTGTCTTTTTTCCATTGCATATTTTTTCCTGCTTTGTCAAAGATTATTTGACCATAGAGTTGAGGGTCCATATCTGAGCTCTCTATTCTGTTCCATTGGTCTATAGGTCTGTTTTTGTGCCAGTACCATGCTGTCTTGGTGATCCCTGCTTTGTAATGTAGCTTGAAATTGGGCAACGTGATGCCCGCAGCTTTGTTTTTATTTTTCAACATTTCCTTGGCGATTCGGGGTCTTTTCTGATTCCATACAAATTTTGGGATTGTTTACACTGCACTGTTTTTTTTTAAATTGTGAGGAAAGCTGAATAACTAAATCATCAGTATCAAAAGTTAAGTAAATCATGGCACACCCAGAGGATGGATGGTGTGCAGCGGCTGTGATGAAGACTTTTTGACATCGTGGAAAACACCTGGATTATGTCATTTGGTAAAACAGAGAAAGTAAAGATGCAAAATCATGTATTCAGTTAGATAACAACTATGTTAAAGAAAAAGAAAATCCTCAAGAAACAACAGAAAGAAAGAAACAGAAATGTACCAATGTATTAAGAGTAATTGTACTCATTTCTCCTCTTCCTACTTTTCAGTAGTTGCCAAATTTTTTAAATGCTTGCACAATACCTTAAAAGTGAATGTACATAATAAAAAAGTTACACATGCACTATCTCCAACAATCTATTATGTCTAATTAGAGGGGATAGAGGAAAGAAACAGATAAGACATAAAATAAAGCCTCATCATCAAGATTTGCTAAGTGTTTTAACAAACAACCTTGATAGCTCAACAGAATAAAAGGCTTTCACTGCCCACTCAAGACCCAGCCCGGTGGGCGGGAGGTGTGGGTTCCATGCAGTCGGTGAGGACGCAGGCTCCTGCCCACGTGCGGTCCTGCCTCCATCGGGGTCCTCAGGCCAGAGGCTGTCATGGTGCAGACCTGGGACTCACAGGCAGGCCAGAACTGAGCCCATGGCCACAGGGACTGGACCACAGAGGAGACAGACAGTGTGTGTGGCTGTTTGCCTGGGAGGAAGGAGCTGCTGCCCTGGGGACGTTTAGCCCATCTCCGACACAGCCATCAGAGAGGCTCATGGAGCAGGAGGATTCTGAGCCATTTCTTAAAATTTGGGAATGATGCCAACTGGAAAAAATTCTCAGAGACTAGTCTAGCAGTCTAACTTGGCATGACGAGTGCAGAGAAAAATAATTAGGTAAATCATTTTTCAAGAGCCAAGAAAGAAAGAAAGAAAGAAAGAAAGAAAGAAAGAAAGAAAGAAACGAAGGAAGGAAGGAAGGAAGGAAGGAAGGAAGGAAGAAAGAAAGAAAGAAAGAAAGAAAGAAAGAAAGAAAGAAAGAAAGAAAAAGAAAAGAAGAAAGAAAGGCCATTAGAAGACCAATCTCTACATTTTGTACTTTCCATCCATCAAAGTCACGAAAACGGGTTTTAGAATCTAGTGGGGTCATACTGCCCTTTCAGCTCTGCCTCTTCATGCCTGTGTGGTCTTGGGCAAATGGGCATTAAAACTTAGTGATCTCATGTGTAAAATGAAGGTAGTAGCGTCCAACTCACAATACTATTGCACAATGTCAGCAAAATATGAAGTGTGTATTCAACAGATGAGAGCTGTTACCATCACGTATTCTCATAATCCAAGAATCAATTGTGATCCAAATTTTCTAAATGTTTAGGACATATAAATATCTTAAATTTATAACTCATCATCCTCCGCCCCTACCTCTTAAGAAATTTAAAAAAAAAGACAGGCCAGAAGAAATGAAATCATGATTTTTCCACATCAGTCATCAAAAAGGTGATTTACTGAGCACATCAAGTGAGCATGCTTGCCTTATTAATTTAAAGAAAAGCTTAATCAGACAATAATTACAACTTATTGGTTGTTGTTCTACTGCATGGTTTTATAAAAATACAGCTACCATTTGTTTAACTAGGAGAATTTAGTATTTCTAAGTTTTGATCTCTTGTAAGAACAACTTAAGACTGACACTATAGTAAAGGAAAATTCTTGCAGGTTCTTAAGCCATCACAATGTCAAAAGGCATCAGAAACATCAGGAAAAGAGAAAAAAAAACCACAATTCTTTTTTGGCTATGACTTTTGCCAATACACTTGCATCCTCGGTTTTATTTTGTGACTCCTTATTATCAAATGTTTCTGTTCTGGCTGATACTCCATTTTGTCCTTGAGCCTCGGCTGGGTGACAGTTGAAGCTCCTGCATTATTCCCTGACTGGTCACCCATTCATGATGTTGCGGGGGACCCCGCTGTGCCCAGCACGGGGGTAGAACGTGGGCAGCAAACTGATGGCAGGCATTCTCTGCCCGCACAGACCTCACCAAGAGGTGGGACAGCTAGCAACCCTAATACAATAGGTGATGTCCAAGGTCACCTGCCTCGACCCCAGGGAATCCGGGAGTGTTTGCTTCCATTTCTTGTAAGTACAGTATTGACAAATAGAAACCAGCCCCGCCTTTATATCACAGCAGATGGAGAAACCCAAAGCAAGGGCAAAACACAAGCAAGTGGAAGTTGTCCTTGTGTTGCCTTGACAGAATTTTGTATTCACGACCTGCTGGTTGGAAATGTCCCAGAACTGCCCCATGTCTGGAATACTTGAAAGCCCCTTTCCAGATGCCAAGTTAATCCCAGGTCACACTGCCCTGTGGATCCTACAGGTAAAAGAAAAATATGCTAGCAGACAAAGCTGTACATAAACATAATCCTTCCTGCACACGATTCCATTGAATGCGTGCCCACTGAAGGTCGAAGCACCTTTGCCACTAGTAAAGCAGCCTTGAGCCCTGCACCCCAGAGGTGGCAAGCAAGCTTATAGACGGAAAAGTGAAATGAAATGGGAAGGCTGGTTGAGGCTTTCTGGGAAACAAAGCGAGTGTCTGGGAACAGGAAGCTCCGGCTCGCGGTGATCTTTTTTTAATGTTTCCCATTGCGATGTTCAAACTTTTACACCCGTGGTGATGTGAAAAACCATGTTAAGCCTTCACTACACATCAGGACTTGAACATTGATTTTTAAGACTGAGTGAGTCAAGTCAAGTCCTTAATGTCTCAAATCTCTTTCCACAGCTGGAAATACCCAGAAAGAGAAGGGTCTGTTGCGGAGACCAGTGAAGGTGTTTGAGGCTGGGATGAGACCAAGAGAGGGGGAGAGCTTCCGGAAGGGAAGGGCAGAGGGAGATGGAGAGTGAACGTGGGGGAGGGGGGCGGGGGGGGCAAAGCAAGGGGAAAGGTCATGCCTGCTGAGATGGTGGTCAGCTTTTGCTAGGGGTCAGCTCTCGCTCCAGGGGGCTTGTAGGTGTCCATTCAATGTCTTCTCACCCATGTGTCTAATGAAGCACACACCGCTATCCTCTCCTTCCGAGGTCAGAAGCAGAGAGGGGGTTCACGGGACAGTGACAGACCCAGCCTACACAGCCAGCGAGAGGCTCCAGAGCTGAAGGTGGGGTGGCCCGTCTCCAGCATCGGTATTTACTGTACCCATTATCCTAGCCCTGCTCCGACTGAATTTGTCAGTTAATCCTCCTAGCTGTAGGTTCCTTATTCAGAACTGACTATGGAAAGACATAAATCCTAGTGGGAAACTTGAAGAAATATCTAAAACACACACACACGCAAACAAGGTACAATGGGGCACATTTAACACTTGGTTTAATTAACTGTATTCCTCTGTTGGGACTGAGAAACCCTACATCTCTTTTTAATGATAAAAATAGTAATTATAGTGATAATAATAATAACAGCAAACATTTCCGAGGTGCTTATATACTATTTGCTAGGCCCTCCTGTAAGCATTGAGCATAGATGAACTCATTTCATCCTCAGAATAGCCCTGAGAGGTTGTGTATTGCTTAAAATAATGCTGTAACAAACCCATAAAGACAGGACGACTCAAATACAATAGCGATTCACTGCATGCCCCCATATAACCCTTATCAGGGGTTCCCAGCTCTCCTCCAAGCAGTGACTCGGGGACTGAGGCTCCTTCCATCTCGGGGCTCTGCCTTCTTCAAAACATGATTTCCAGGTCACTGCTTTTCTGCATTATGTGGACAGCAAGGAAATCGGCTTGTGAGACCATGGGACTGGAGCATATCCCTTTATTCTTTGTTTTTGTTTTCTGTTTGATTTGGCTATCACTTAAAGCACATGGCAACAACATCTATCTAAAAGGAAGGCTGGAAATGCCATCTTGTTGTCTGCCCAGGGAGAGGAGTAACTAGGGGAAGACGATGCCAATATTTGCTGCAGATAGTATATCATCATTCCCATTTCATAGATGAGGAAACTGAGGCACAGAAGCTCAAATACGTCATCCAAGTCCTACACTGGTAGGTGGCCAAGCCAGGGTGTGAACCCTGGTGGTGCGGCTCACAAGCCCCGATTGATCTCCATGACCACGTCTTACTGTTGCCTCGTGGAGATGCGATGGCCCAAACTGTGTACGTACAGGTACATGATGTCACATTTGCCAGCCAGGCGGGGTGGGGGGGGACACATGTGGAAGTTACACCTTGTAAAATCTTATTGCTCCTGTGTTCTCAACTCCACCGCCTCACTGGCATTTAGCTCATGGCTTAGTGGATTCTGGTGCAAGATTTCTTATCGAGAGCTCCTGCCAATACCATGGAATAAAGGTTTTAGTCCTGGATTCTGAATTTTTAAAATCATATTATAGCCTGAACAGAAGCAGCGTTATCAGGGCCCTTGAAAGACAGTACTTGGGCCCAATAATTCCTGCTACTCGGAGATAAAAAGGGTCCTGGGCTAGAGCTCTTTTCCTGGAACTTGAAAATGCAGAAGGTATTTTATCAATTATAAATCTCTTTTTTTTCTGGCTATGAAACAAAATATGATTTGATTTTGTAGGATTTTTTTTCCCCCCTAAATGTTTTCGTGACAGCCCTCGGGCATCTACTTGCTTTGTAACGCTGGGATTCACACTGAGTTAATATTTTAATACCATAACGAGTCTCATAAAGGAACCAAGTTTTACTTAAGGAAGAGCTGTTGGATTTCAATAAGAAATCATGGTGGTTGGTAGGAACTGTTCCTTCAGGGGACACACTCAGTCAGGGCACATCGGTCTCTCTACCCCCGACCCGGCTCACCCTGAACTCCATCCAGTCCCTGTGCCAAGCCTGCAGGGGGAGGAGCAGACCACCAGGCACCTGTGGCTCCAAGCCCCTCCTCCAGCAGAGCTTGGTCCAGGTCCCCAGTGGGAGCCGGCACCCTCTCTCCAGGGCCCTCAGACCCCATCCCCAGGGCTGCAGTGAAAGCTAAAACCCTGGCGCATCTGTACACTAACCCCCACCCCTTGTTCTGTGACAAGCACGACTCTAAGGGACAAGAACCCAGTAGGGGGGAGGGAGACATGAACGGAGCAGAACTCCTACGCAGCATGATCAGGTTCCAGAAGACCTCGCCCAAGGTAGTCTGGGTTTGTAGAAGAGCCACATCTAGGCAGCCACGCCAACCATGCAGGAAGGAAGACCTAAACTGACTTCACACCCTGCTCAGACCCACAGGAATCAGCCAGGCAAACTGTGGGGAGGTGAGGTGGGAGCGAGGGCCTTGGTGAAGGGAGGAGGGAGCTGAACCACGCACACGCAGGAACCACGCGCCGCTCGCCCCGACCACAGGACAGTGGCAAGAGTGGGTTGCAGGCAGAGTCCACACAGAAGACAGCCAGATGTGTAGCTAGCGGATTCGGACCTCAGACATGCTCATGGAGCTTCCGCAGGAGGCAAACGTCCTGGGACAGGAGGAGCTGAGAAGTGATGGGCATCAGAGCCTGTCGGTCATCGCCCTGGGCCCCCCTCATCCCTCCCTAGGTCCCAGGGATAAGTCTCCCAAAACACAGCAGCTCCCTCTCACTGTAAATGTCCCCATTAAGATTTCTGCTGACCTGAGACCTGCCATGGGCACCACAGATCCTTGCTTCCTCCTCTCCTCTCAACACATCCTCCGGGAAAGCTGATAGCTCCCCAGCCTCCTGGATTTCCTCACAAATACATCCAGCCCTGTTCCTCCTGACCTGCTCCGGTGTTGAGTTCCCAGCCCCCCTCACAACACACAGGCCTTAGCATGGAGTCCTTGGACATCGGTGGGAAAGGAATACAGGAGTCCAGATATCTAGGTAAGCCACACTCAGGCTGTATTCCCCCCAAATTCCTCTTTTCTTTGGGCAGCCAGCTAGTCCATATTCCCCAGCCTCCCTCTTCCTTAGGATGGCCATGTGCTTGAGTCATGGCCAAAGGAAAGAGTGGGAGTGATCTGTAGCACTCTCATGATCCCACAGGCTAGTTTTGTCATCCCTGTGAGGCAGACAAGCATGTGGAAGCCACAATTTGAAGAAGGCAGGGCCCCAAGATGGAAGGAGACTGGGTACCTGAGTCACTGCTTGGAGGAGAGCCATCACCTGGGGGAACCCCTGAAAAGGGTTATACGTGAGCACGCAGGGAGCCACTGTTGGGTTTGAGTCATCCTGTCTTTACTAAAACAGGATCTCATGCACTTCATTTGTGTGTGTGCGCCTCCTATCTTTATTAATAATTGTAATTACGAAGGAACTGAAATGGGTTAATCTATGCACAGTGCCCAGAGGAGAGCTTAGCAAATAGTATGGAAACATCTAGGAAATGTTTGCTACTATTATTACTATTTAAAAAAAAAAAAGATGTACAGTTCTCAGTTCAAACATGAATATAATTAATTAGAACAAATCATGAAACAGGATCTCATGCATTTCCTTTGTGTGTGCATGCTCCTCAAACAATCGAGTTTCCTGCTGAGAAAGCCGCAGGTGAAGAACATCCAGTATCATTCATTCCACAGTCAGCAAGGCTTGGCTGAGCACACACTGCATGCCAAACCCTGGGGTTCATCGATAATAAAGCCGTGTTACTTGAAGTACGGCGCTCAAACAAGCAATGTCGGCATCATCATGGAATCTGGTTTAAAAACTGTGGACTCTCAGACCTGCTGAATCAGAACCTGCATTTTGGCAAGATCCCCAGATGACCCAGATGCACATTAAAGTCTCAGAAGCATTCTGTCAAAGGGATATAATGTCTGCCATCAAGGCATTCTCCATCCATGGAAAGGAAGAAGAAAGAGTAACTCTGGCAGGGAAAATCAGGAAAGACTTTACAGATAAAGGGGCTTTTTAATCTAGACCCTGAGGGATAAGTAGCAGTTCACCAGGTATAAAAATCGGTGCTGGCCACTTCAGCAGAGGGACTGGAATGTGCACTGAAAGAGCCATGAAAGATCTGGGGTGGTTCCCTGGGGCTCCAAAGGTCGTTTTGGGGCTGATTGTGAGGTTAGAAATAGAAAACATTTTTGAATTTAAGTGCACAAGGGAGTTGGGTTCAAGACCCCCCAAATCAGCACTTCACACCCTGATCTCCTGCACACTAGAACCTAAGTAAGCTTGGATCAGGAGTGATAACCTGCTCATGAATATTGCACAGGATGCCCCCTAACTGTAGGTGGCGCTATTTCCATGGCCCTTCTGGGTAAAGATGCCTTGGAAACTATGTGACCCCTTAGTTCTATACCCCCAGTTTCTGAGTCCCCTGAGGAGACAGACCGCTCATTTGCCTAGTGCCCTGTGTACTCAGTACAGAGGGAAAGTCTCTCAGCTGGAGCGGGGGCTGGTCCAAAGCATGGCGATGCCGAGCTCACCAAGTGAGTAAGGCAGTGACTACAACTGTCTGGGAGGGCTGTGGGACGCTGGATGAAAATGGGTTCTTGACTCAAGGCAAAACATGGTATCAGCTGCCTAAGGCAAAGCAAATATATAACAATATCAAAATGAGGGCACCTGGCTGGCTCAACCAGTAGAGCAGGTAACCTTTGATCTTGGGTTTGTGAGTTCAAGCCCCATACTGGGTGTAGAGATGACTTAAAAATAAAAATTATATTAAAGTTAAAAAATAATATAGTAATAGTATTTTAAAGTTGTACTCTGCAAGTGTTTACAAATAAAACAAGTTTCAGGATGGCCGGGCATCCCCTAAGGGGTGGGGGGTGTCTCCAGTCTCCCTCGGCACAGGCATGATGACAGCTTCTAATGCTCCCAGTGGTCGTACAAAGTAGTTGCTCTCAGCTCCATTTTCTAGGCGAGGAAACAAAATTAGAGAACCCAGACTTCCTTACAGAAAACCGGATTCCATTCCAAACACACACACACACACACACACACACACACACACACACACACTGGAGTATTATTCAGACTTAAAAAAGAAGGAAATCCTACCCTTTGCAACAACACAGCTGACCCCGGAGTCCCCTGTGCTAAATGAAATAAGCCAGATATAAAAAGAAAAATACTGCATGATTCCCCTTAAGGTGTGGAATCTAAAAAATACTCAGAAGCAGAGAGTAGAACAGTGGTTACCAGAGGCCAGGGAGAGGGGAAATGGGAAGACGTAGGTCAGCCAGCACAAACTTCAGTAATGCAAGCAGGATGAGCTCTGGAGAGCCTACCGCATGGTGGTGAGGGTTAGCCATACTGGACAGTTAGCAGTATGGGATTACTATACTTGAAATCTGCTAAGGGGATAGATCTTAAATCTTCTCAACACACACACACACACACACACACACACACAGGCACACACATAAACACACACACTAACTGTACAGAGGTGATGGGTAAGTTATTTAGCTTCATTGTGATCCTTATACAATGCAAACTTCTATCCAAACATCACGTTGTACACATTAAATCTATACAATTTTTAGATGTGAAAGAGATCTCAATAAAGATATTTTTGAAATCTCTATTCCACTCCTGAGTCTGGAGGACAGTTAACCCCAGACCATTCATGTTTTATGAGCTTGGAAATGTAGCACACACTTGAAGGCTTTGTACGTTTAGCATTGTCGATGCCCTTGCATACGCATACCATGGATGTGGACACTCCTACACACTCCAGCCTGGCTAATGACAAGCCTAGGGAGTCACACAATACATTTTACCATATTGAAAATTCTGTATGGCTTGTGCTCACATTTAGCTGGTTAAGTAAGTAAGCACCCTACTGACCTGCCACTGGAATTGAAAAATACCCCCTTCCCTCCCTGCATCTGTAAATAAGCTTGTCTCCTAATGAAAGGATTTGTGATTTAAAATTTCATTTTGCCTTCGCCTACAATCTACTATTTCCACAAGAGCTCTGGGAATACAAAACCAGAAAGCAAAAGCCATCTTGATCATTCTCTCTCCAGCTGGCGAAGCTCTCTCTGGAAAGATCGTACCCTCCAGCACTCATCAAAGTAATTACCCTAGAGAGGGAACAAGGCTTGGGAAAGTGAGACCATTTCTATTATTACTTTCCTGTATTAAATAATAAATATTTAACATGATAAAGTAAAGCATACAAGATGACAAATGACCAAAAAAAAGGAAGAGAAGCAAAGAAAAACTACCTGCCCCCAGGGAGCTGTTTCTAATTAAAACAAACAATAAAATAGCTGTTATTCCTTTAGTGTTTTCTTTAAGCTTTATTTGAGAATTAAATTCTCCCAGTGGATTTAACCTGAGACCTGGTCTAACATGGAATCTTCAATGTTCGGCTTCAACCTGACACAAACTCGCATGGAGAAGCCAAGGTTTATGAAAGCAAGAGTGAACCCAAGTGTTTACAAGAAGGTCCAGATTCTAATTCTTCTTAACATCCTAATTTTCTCTGCCATAAAAGGAATTTATATTGTGGTGAGCAGGCATTCTGCATACAGAAATTATAAACAGAACAATAACACAGTTCTTAGCAGGCCATGTCAGGGAAAAAAAAAACAAAACTATGCTAATCCAATAAGAAATGCTGAGCTGATTTTTTTAAATGATTTTCTTAAAGCTTCTAAAATAGTTCAGTGATTATTATAATACAGTTAGTACCAACTCTGCTTTATGTCCAGGTATACAAGACAAATTGGGATCTCAAATCTGCACAGGGAGCTTACAACCAGTCTGCTCTCCAGCGATGGGAGGGGGCAGCTGTCTATACGATAGGATTTGAAGAGCCTAGATTTTGTTTCCCCAAATAAATTTCCCAACTTTGTTGCCTGAAATCCCACCAGGAAAGCTCTTTGTGTCTGGGAGGGGAGTCGCCTGAAGATCGGTAAATCGCCGAGAAGGGAAAGCCATGGAGAGTTTGATTTTTTGAGCACTTAACTTTGTCCCAGCCTTCAATGTGGGACTCATTATGTGACTGAATGCTCCCTGTGGTCCAGTACTGAGGAAGAGCAGATGAACCTCATTTCCAAACGGACACCGATCTCACAGGAAGGTGAAGCATCTGAGGTCCCATGGTTAAAGAACGAAGGACTTCATACCTGGAACCCTTGGCCTTGGCTAGCATCCACGCTCACCTCCCACCACACTCTGCAGCCGCAGGGAATGCCCTCACAAGGCTTTACGGCCAGCCTCACGGCAGACTAGTTGACATGTTTGTCAGGTAGCTGAGGAGATCACCTGTCTTGGCTAGGGGCACCTGGGTGGCTCAGTCGGTGAAGCATCTGCCCTCAGCACAGGCCATGATCCCCGGGTCCTGGGATCGAGCCCCACATCGGGCTCCCTGCTCAGCGGGGAGCCTGCGTCTCCCTCTCCCTCTGCTGCTCCCCCTGCTTGTGCTCTCTCGCTCTTTCGCTCGCTCTCGCTCTATCTCAAATAAATAAATAAAATCTTTAAAAAAAAAAAAGATCAGCGGTCTCAGCTGGACACTTCGGGATGAAATCTAGAAGAGGACAGAACCTGGGTTGAAGCCTGACAGCAGCTCTGTTCAGCAGCACCAGGCTCGAGCATGCGTCAGAGCCACGGTGTTCCCCGGGCTGTACCCTTTGTACCCACAGCCCCTTCAGGTGTTAATGCCCCGATGGCAGCTTAAGATCCAGCATGCCTGCTAGATCAGGAAAGGAGCGTGTAAACTTGAGGCGAGGTTGAATGCTACCGTTTACAACTAGTTTGTGGATAAAAGTCCCGGATGGCCTGGCCCAGGGCGGACCTCACTGACAACCGCGTGGGTCTCCTGGATGCCCAGCAAATCCCAGGCAAAGCCCCCTTATTCTTTGCTAACTAAACTTTTATCAAGGTCCCACAGTAAAGGGGCTGTTTGCAGGTTTTCCCTGAATAGTGAGATAATTTACTCAGTATAGATTCCGGCGGAGTTTTGAGGGTCTTCATAAAACATTTGCAAAATGAGTGAAAAGTTGATGGTTAGTAGTCCCTGAAAACTGCCAAGGGAGTGGATAAATGCCTCTACGTGTGGAAGGGTTAAAAAGAAAAGAAACCAACTGTCTCCATAGACATTCTAATTATCCCAGAGTTTCTGGAGAACATGATTGTTGACAGGTTGTAAATTTTTTCATTGTGCCACTAATTGCCACTGAGAAGAGCCCTTCCTGCTGGCTGGGAAAGCCTAGGATGAGATTCTCTCTAGTCCTCCAGGAGCTGGGCTGTTGGTGAGTTCTAAAGGGATCTCTGAACCAAGAGTTAGAGGTGGCTTCTGGTGCTGTGCATCCATAATTAAAAATCTAAATTTTTAAGACCCCTTCTATCACAAGCCAATTTCTATCAAACCGATGATGTTATGAAACTTTAAAGTTTCCGATGATAGCTTAGTGAGAGAGGGAAATGATACTTATTATCTACTGTTTCTAGGTGCTTGGCTAGCTCATTCAAGGCTTCAGTTTCCATGGAGACAGCCTGCAAGATAGTGTGTAGTTATTAGAAAGATTTCCTTTACGGTTCCCCATTGCTCTCAAAGTATTTGCAACCAACAGAAGGGTTTATAATCGTAATCTTTACAATTAGATTAGTATTTATTGAAAGCCCTCAGTAGATGAGTGGGGAAAATTCATAAGGAGAAAATAAACGTATGTCATTCATCCCACCAGGATGATCAAGTGCACCGCAGCTGCTGGGCACTGAGCCAAAGTCTGCAGGTAAAAGGGCAAGTGAGACACACATTCTGCCCACAGGACCCTTACACTCTATAGACTGTGTAACTGAATAATAAACACCGAGAAATGTCAGCCTCACCAGGAATAAAAGAACAACAGAGGCTCCAAATAACAGAACACCATTCTTCAAGTTTCCAACCCTGGGGACTCTGGTAGAACCAGTGTTTGTAAGAGGAAGCAGGACCTCAAGGGGCAGATTTCTGGAAGGGGATATGAATAATTCCTTGAAATCACCACACCCTTGGATGCAGCTATTCTACTTCTGAAAAATAACTCTAAATGTGAAAATATGTCATGCACAAATATATATATATCTAGTACCATTTCTTGTAATCTTGGAATGCTGGGAAAAAATGACCCAGCAGTAATGTTTAAATAAAACTTGGCTATGGCCCCATGAGGGAGGGAACCATATTCAGGGACAAAGACACACTCCCTGACCTGTCAATTCGGCTTCTTCCTTGGACATGTCCTCAAGAGCCCAATGTTAGCAAGAATCCCGCTATGTCAGGTTAGCCAGAACCCAGACGCTCAGGATCTGCTCTCCTCCCGCATGCCCTCCACCCCCAGGAGATATCTGATCACCTGGCCTGCCTGCAGCAAGAACCCTGTCAGGCTAGTTGAGCCAGAATAACCCTAACCTCTCAGTAATTTTCATCCACCAACCTCCCTACTCTGCTCCTTCGCTATAAATCCCCACTTTTCCTGCTCATATTCACTGTGGAGCCAAATCTCTCCCCACTAATACAAAACCAGATTTCAGCCATCAATATACCTATCACAATAATCCTGAATAAAGTCTGCCCTACAGTTTTAACGAGTGTCACATGTGTTTTTCTCTTTAACAATAGCCATTAAAATAGCATTCATGAAGATTATGGAAATAACTGGAAAATTTCTACTTATGTCAAACCTGAGAAGGAGCTTGTGTGCAGTTTGACAGTTACCATAAAAAAGTTTGCATTTACATAGAGACTGAAAATGAATATTCCAAGATATTAACAGTGGTCTTGCTTTCACAGTAAAATCCTGACATGTTTTTCCTTCCTTTCAACTTGTCTATATTTTCAAATTTAATAAATAGAGTATTACTTTTAATTGCCCCGTAAAACAAGACTATAGAATCTCTGCCAATATCTCTTCCTTTCTCTTCTTATCCTTCAATGTAAAATGGCCAAGAAAACATGAGATTTATAAAACAGGAAGCCGTGCTCCTGGAAGAAGAAATGAGAGGAAGAACGCAAGTAAAATTTAAACAGTACAGCCATAGGTCCTTTCAAAGAAGAAATGTAGCATTAAGTTTTAAGATGCGATAGTCAGGAAGGACCCAAGATTAGTATGATTCCTGCAGCCCTGAAATAATTCAGGATAAATCCAATAATAAGGAATCTTTGGGATTTCAGGTACATAGGAAGTTATAATAAGCACACTCCACCACTCATGGCCGGCATGAAAATTTCTTAGCAGGTCATGTGCTGAATCTGCGAACAATCACCTAAGCAAGAGTTAGGAGTCCAGCTTTTCCTACGACCGAAAGTGACCAGCCGGACGTAGGATTTGCTCTGTCGGTGGCTTTATTTTCTCATTTTTAGGTGGATTCTCCACCTTATTCCATTATTTGAAGGATTTACTTATCCACCGATGATGGTGAAGTCATCTTAGAATGTTCCACTTTTCATTCTTTTTGGCCACCCAGATTTTGAGCCCTTCTCCTAGGCTTGGAGAATTCCCTTCCTAATGAATCCTGGTGGGAGGAGAAAATCTTGCCCTCTGCTGATACAGAAAATGAAATGCACTTGCTTCCACTTTCTCCCTGGCAGCTAGGACACAGGAGCTGACCGGGCTACACCATTCAGAGGCATCTAGTCTGGACTTTGGATCAGGAAGCCAGAACTGCAGCCTGTCTCAGCAGGTACAGTGCGGCCGGCTGTGTAAGAGGGAGAACCAAAGCCGGCAAGATCCAGCAGCCCCACTGGCTCCTGGAGCCTCCTGTGCGGTTAAAAGAGACTGGCATTTGAAGCTTAGTGGGAGCAGCAATGACCCTTCCTTCTGAGCAGCTCTATGGCACGATTTGGGGCGTGTGTGCCTCAGCCTGATTCTTCAACATGCCTGGTACTCGTGTAACCTACCCAATATTCTTATAAAAAAATATTGCCCTTTTTATCCCCCTTAAAAATGCAAGAGTTGAGGAGCACCTGGTTGGCTCAGTCAGTGTAGTGTGCAACTCTTGATCTCGGGGTCATGAGTTCAAGCCTTATGTTGGGTGTTGAGATTACTTAAATAAATAAACTTTAAAAAAGTGTTGGAATTGAGTGTGTTGCCTGTAACCAAAAATAATGACTGAAGGAAAGGATAGACAAGTAGTATTCTCCTTCTCAAATGCAATATTAATAAGTCAACCTTAAAAAAAAAAAAAAGTCTTGGGCGCCTGGGTGGCTCAGTTGGTTAAGCGCCTGCCTTCGGCTCAGGTCATGATCCTGGAGTCCCGGGATCGAGTCCCGCATCGGGCTCCCTGCTCAGCAGGGAGTCTGCTTCTCCCTCTAACCCTCTTCCCTCTCGTGCTCTCTCTCTCTCATTCTCTCTCTCTCAAATAAATAAATAAAATCTTTAAAAAAAAGAGAGAATTTAAAAAATAAACAAATAAATAAAAATTTAAAAAAAGTCTTGCTTTCAACATCTTGTATGTTTAAACACATGCTTAGACAGAAATTTGCTGCAAAAAGGAATTTAAGAGATATTGCCACCCTGGTTTAGACCTAAGTGTACATTCTCAGCTTCTTCATTCACTAAGCTACTTTAAATATTTTGTTAACATTAAAGAATTAGTGATAAGTACAACTAAGATTAGTAGTTAATATAAGTTTGAGTTTTAATTTCAGTTGAGGAAGTTTGAATGCTTTAACTAAAAAGTATTGACTTTTTAAAGTATAAAAAACCATTCTATTGACTAGATACAAAAAGCCTAGAATATTAATATGTAGAGTTAAGTTCATGAGCTAATGTCCAAATTATTTCTGACGTTCAACAAAATTCTCATAACAATGTTTTGACAGGAAAGGGAGATTTTTCAGTCTCTGGAGAGCAAATGACTCTGCATATAATCTCTCTCATTGCCTTAGTCAGTAAATTGCCTAAATCATGGAAATTAAATAATGTTAAATTTTCTGCTCAAACATGTCTTCTGAACTCATACTTCTAGGTTTTTAATAATGGGTCAGAGGAGCTCACTTGAAAAATAAATAAATAATTCTGCTTGGAATGTAAGATTACCATACTTGCAAGATGCCCAAAAGAGGAAAGAATACTTTCTTAAAACTCAAGTCAGACCACAAGCAAGCTGAGAAAGGTACAAAATAATTAAGTCGAGGTGGCTTGAATGTTACTCACAATGCAGTTTCAGAGGCTGGTGAAAGTAGGTTTCTGCCCCCCTCCTATTATTGATTGGCTGATAACCCAAACAGACAGACGCCTACTGTGACATTGTGATTTATAATAAGAAACGTATATTTGGTTTTCATCCGTTCCTGGCACAGAGCTCCTAAAGCCCTTGGAATTTCCGAAGTGATAAGAGCCATAAATGTGAAAAGAGACTCTTGTTATTCCTGACAAGCCCCTTTCGACCACACCTGAGTTTATGTTAATAAATGATGTTTTGAAAGCCCCTAGATAACGGGCACAGGGACTGATCGCCAGAGGAACCAACCTTCTGATTAGGGCTGGGACTTTCTTTTTTTTTTTTTTAATTTTTTTATTGTTATGTTAATCACCATATATTACATCATTAGTTTTTGATGCAGTGTTCCATGATTCATTGTTTGTTCATAACACCCAGTGCTCCATGCAGAACGTGTAGGGCTGGGACTTTCAGCCCCACCCCACTCCTACCTCCTCTGAAGAGGAGATGGGCTGGAGGTGGCATTAATCCTCAGTGGCCAGAGATTGAATTCAGCCATGCCTATGTAATGAAGCCTCCATAAAACTTCCTGAGCTACAGGGGTCTGGGGAGAGCCTCCTGGGTGGTGACCATGTGCAGGTGCTGGGAGGGCAGGGCACCAGGAGAGGCAGCGAAGCTCCACACTCCTAACCATTAACCAGGCCCTATGCATCTCTTCCACCTGGCTATTCCGGGGGTATATAATCATCATATATTGACAATCTAGTAAGTAAACCATTTTCCTGAGTTCTGTGAGTCACCCTATTACATTACATGGAACCTGAGGGGGAGGGGGGATCCCAGGAAACTCCAATTCATAGCTAGTTGGTCCGAAGCACAGGTGACAATCTGAACTTTCGACTGGCAACTGAAGTGGGACGGGGCAGTTTTGTGGGATCTGATGCTATCTCCAGATAGATAATGTCAAAATGGAATTAAATTGGAGGACACCCAGCTGGTGTTACAGAATGACGTGGTGCATGGGAAATCTCCACATTTTGAATACAGAGTATTCTGTAAATAGAAAACACAGAAATTTTCCCAAACATACATGCACACACACACTCAACATACATACCACACCCTACATACCCAAAGACAAATAAATGGCTGGATTTGAAAGCTCTCATAGCTATTAAAAGCATATAAATAAATCAAGAAAGGGACACCTGGGTGGCTCAGTCGGTTAAGCGTCTGTCTTCAGCTCAGGTCATGATCTCAGGGGTCCTGGGATTGAGCCCCGCATCAGGCCCCCTGCCCAGCAGGGAGTCTGCTTCTCCCTCTCCCTCTGTCCCTCCCCCCTACTCATGCCTGTTCTCACTCTCTCTCTCAAATAAATAAAATTTTTAAAAAATTAATCAATCAAGAAAAATAGATACCATTGCCATTCATATTGTGTCCTCAATAAAAGAAACATTAAAATGTGCACATTAATTAAGGAAATAAGTTTTTAGAGGTTCCCTGGTTCATTGGCCAGCCTCCATATGGAACACATGACTGTTTGCCCCTTAAAAATGTATGTATTCTTCTTTGCTGTATACCTTCCCCTTTATATTTCCACTACAAAACAAAACAAATTCCAGGAATTATCAAAGCATTTATACGTGGTATAAACCTTTCTTAAAATGAAAACATTAGGTTCTTTTGCCTGCGTGTGGATATGAAAGTGAATGTACGATTTCAGAAATGATCTAAGGATTGCAGAACTGCTGTCCTCAGCACTTTCCAAGGTTGACAGGTCAGGGAAGTAGACAGGCAGTGGCTGGAGCTTGGACACCACCATTCACTCTGGGGAAGGTTCATCACCACCCATGGTCCCATCTGCAGGAGTCAGGGAGAACAAAGTTCCCCCGGCGGTGGGGGGGTGGGGGAGGTGGGGAGGAGATCAATCAGCCCAGAATCTTCATTCCATTCCACACTTAGGCAGAAGAAAAGAGGCTCAGCACTTATTTAATTAAACCCGCTGTCTGTCAGGACTGGGACAAAGCATAATGCTTTATAATAAAAGAGTTGCCTGGCAGTCCTGCACCTCCCGCTGGGAAACTGATGGATTTGTGCTTAGGGGACAATGAAGATGTTTAGGCACAGGAGAAAAAGTTGTGTGTGTACTCATGTGAGCATTTGTAGGCACTGAAGAATACAGAAAATATTCTGGCCAAGGGTACTTACTTCCCAATCTTCTGGTCAAGTGTGTGGGCGGGAATGGGGACATGCGATCTCTCTGAAAACAGTGTGGAGGTTCCTCAAGAAGTTAAAAATAGAGCCACCCTACGACCCAGCAATTGCACTACTGGGTATTTACCCCATAGACACAGAGGTAGTGAAAAGAAGGGGCACCTGCACCCCAATGTTCATAGCAGTAATGTCCACAATAGCCAAACTGCGGAAGGAGCCAAGATGCCCTTCAACAGAGGAATGGATAAAGAAGATGTGACTCTTATACACAATGGAATATTAGCCATCAGAATGGATGAATACCTACCATTTATACTGACATGGATGGAACTGGAGGGGATTATGCTGGATGAAATAAGTCAATCAGAGAAACAAAATTATCATGTGGTTTCGCTAATATATGGAACATAAAGAACAGTGCAGAGAACAACAGGGGAGGGAAGGAAAACCGAATGGGAAGAGAAATCAGAGAGGGAGACAAACCATGAGACTCTGGAATCCGGGAAATAAACTGAGGGTTGCAGAAAGGGAGGGGGTGGGGGATGGGGTAATTGGGTGATGGGGATTAAAGAGGCACGTGATGTAATGAGCACTGGGTGTTATACTCAACTAATCAGTCATTGAACATTATACCAAAAACTAATGATGTACTTACTATACCTTGAATTTAAATTTTAAAAAAATGTGAAAACCTTTATAAAAAAAGGTTCTTCACAGCTAACAAACCAAGTCTATGGGTACTTAAATTCTGGTTCTGTCAAACTGTGGTGCTCACTGTTCAACCTATCATCCCACACAACTCTGGTTTGTACCCACTATTTTCTATAGGATTATTTAATTCTGCTAAAACTCACGGTCCTTTTTTAACATTTCTTGGCTTCTCACCTCTCCATCCTCACCCTTAGAGAGAATATCCCCCATTCCACAAACACCCGGCAGATACAAAGAAAAACTAACGTAGTCCCTGCCTCTGGTAGCAAAGGAATCGAAACCAGTTTTCTTGCTGTATTTCATATGCCCCTCTCTGCCCCAACACTTGAAACGCCATATAGTTCCGCTGTTAGCCACTGATACCCCAGGACTTTCTGCCTTCAAACCTTGACCAGAAGAAGACTTGAGTCACCACATTTCAACCTAAAAGCAGCCACTCCACTAGACCAGTGGTCCTCAAGTGTGGTCTGGGACATGTGAGGATCCCCAAAACCTTCCCATGACAAACCGATTCACACATGAATACTAAGACGACATTTGTCTTTTCCACTTTTCATCTCTCCTGGGTCCGCAGTGGACTTTTCCTGAGGCGACCTGGCATCCAATATTACAAAAGCTTGAACTCAGAAGCAGATAGAAGAATCTGCCTGATTTCTATTAAGCCAAATATTAAAGAGATTTGCAAAAGAAAGATCGGGAAATAAACCACTTTGTACTACATTTATTTTTGTTTTGGAAAATGCAGTTATTTTCATAAAATACGTTTTTCTGTTGACATGTCATGGGCTTATGATTGGTCTTTCTAAATGCAGTAATAAGTACATGTTTTTAAAGATCTCTGTCTTCCTTTTGAATATGACAAATATCAGTAAATAGAACCCACATGAATAAAAGCTGGCTGGGTCCTCAGGAGATTTTAGGGTGTCCTGAGAAAAACAAGTAAGAAGTGCTGCGCCCAAATACACCACAACCTCCAGCCTGCTGCAGCCCACGTGGCCATCCGCTGCCTGCAAACAGTGCTCTTGCGGCAGCGACAAAAAAGAAGGGCTAAGCTCATCATGTAGCCATGGAAAATCCTATGACTTCTGTGCCGCAAACACTGAATGACTGGACCGAGCTCAGGTGCCGGGCTGATTCGTGCTCCTTCTGTCATTCAGAGTTTGACTGAAGAAGCAGAGCCAGGAGGAGTGTAAGTAATGGAGGATTTGTTGTAGAGAATGGAATGCAAGCAGCTACGAGTGCTGGAAACAGTCTACGCAAGGATGCTGCTTTTCTGTCTGGTGCTGGAGCCTGACATCACCAGGGCAGGGAGCAGTCAGGAAGGATGGACTTGGCGTGTGGGGCCAAGGGCAAGCTGTGGCCCCCGAGAATGGACTGGAGGCTGCTTCCATCTCTCACCTGCCCCAGGCCTCCCACATGGTGATGCTGATGTCCTGTAGGAGAGCTGGTACCCTTCATCGTGAAGCTAAACATGGAACTCGAGATCAGCAGGACCAGAGCTGAACTCGCAGGTTAAGTTAAGCGCTGATGCACCACAGCCAGAGAAGTCAGAGATCCACAACACGCTTGTAGCTCAGCAGAAACACGTGCACCTCACTGATCTTCCCCACACCAAACGTGAGACCAAGGTTTCACTTTGTCTCCCAGGTCTCCTGGAAAATCTTGTTTGACCCAGGCGAACCTGCATTTAAGCAGGGAAGGAGCCTGTGAGAAACACAGCACCACCTTCCGGACACAGCATAAACACCTCAAGGCTGCTGGTTGGCACTGGCATCCTTCCACATGGCCCCCAGATACGCTAATCTTCCAAGGGGACTTTGGTCTCCAACAGTGGACTGAAAACCCCTCTTAGACCCTTTATGGCTTTCAGTTCCCCAAAGTGCTTCCAATACCTCTCCAGCCTGCATTTCTCATGATAGCTGATCGACTGATCTTTGTAAAAGGAATAAAGCCACTCCATGTGAGTGGCCCATGGCACTAACATGACCTCTCAAACCCACTTTTCTCCTGCCCTATCCTATGGTCTGGCATATAGTAGAATCTCAATAAATACATGTGAATTACTTTAAATAGCTACTCAATGTCAGTGTGGTCATCTGCATCATGAGAAGCACCAGTCCCTCTGCCCACATCACTCATCCCTGTCACCTTCATTCACTCATAAACCCCCTCTGTTGTTCCCTTAAATATAGCAAACACAATCATTTATATTGTTTTTAATAACTGTATTATCTGAAGTCTCCTGGGTCT
This sequence comes from Callorhinus ursinus, assembly GCF_003265705.2. Classification (NCBI taxonomy): domain Eukaryota; kingdom Metazoa; phylum Chordata; class Mammalia; order Carnivora; family Otariidae; genus Callorhinus; species Callorhinus ursinus. Next base: position 6,305,440 of record NW_027397079.1, read on the forward strand.
AATTCTGCTGTCTGTTGCTTCTACTCACACTCACAGTAACTGCTTTTTCTTGTTTTGTTTTGTTTTGTTTTTTAAATAGTAAACTCGTATGCCTTGGAAATTCATCCTTGGGAATTCATTGAGGCCAGAGTTGAAGATGGGCTCCCCATAGAGATTTTGATTTTGCTCTGCCAGGCACCTGGAGGCACATCAACCTAAACCAAATCCCAGTGCTAACTGAAGTATAATGGACCACTTGTGTAGGGTGCTACATGATTGGGAGTTATATAAACCCAGATCATCATTATAAATTCATCAGGGAAGAGCCTTTCATTTCCACTGGACAGCAAGACATCAGACATGCAAAGTTCTTGCTCCCTCTTACACTGATGGTGGACCCTGTATGATGTCGGAGTTCGTCAGTGGCCCTGACTCAGACTCTGCCTCCATGGGCTTACACTTTGGGTCCTATTCCAGGCGCCATGCCACCCTGTCTGTACAAGAAATAGATCAGTCTTCTGAGTTCACCAGTTGCTCCCTGGGCAAAATTTGGCTTCACAGTTCTGATGATCTCTTTGAGTTCTCAATTTTCTTGTTATTTTTAACGTCTAGGATTCATTATTTCCCCGCTAGAACATAGATTTTTTTTTCCTATTTTATCTGCCAATTTTAGTTGTTCTGAGTGGGAGGGTCAGTCAAGATATCTAATTATCGGTATTGCTAGAAATATAAGTTTTCATTCATTCATTTTTTCAATAAGCATTTTTAAAACACCTATTACATAGAATGCAATTATAAGCACTGACATAAATACATATATACGATATATTATTTATTCCCAAGCAACATAGAGAAGAATGAGAGGCATAAAAATAGATCAATAGTATAGTAATGAAAAATATAGAATCATATAATTGGTGCTATATAAATATGAGCACGAGGGACTAGGGAGTACAAAGGAGGGACACCTCACTCACTGGGTTGGGAAAAGGGCACAGGAGAGGGCAATCAGTCAGCATATGCCCCATTTTTCAGTAACCTAAAACCATAATGATTTATTTCTCACTCACACATGTATAAATGGGCTGGCTTCAGCTCAACTTGGCTAGATTTGACTGAACTGGCTCAAGTTTAGGTCTGCTCCATGTGTCTCTCATTTTTCTGAGACCAGCAGCTATATGTCTTCCTCACACCAGATATTTGAATCTCTCAGAGCAGTGAGTGGAAACACACCATGCCCTGTGCCCCACCTAGGCTCCAAACTCACACACAGTAGTTTCTGCCCACATTCTATGGACACAGCTCAACATCATATGGCCATATTCAACATCAGCGGGATGAGGAAGTATACTCCTCCCATGAAACTGAAGGTTAGTGGTGGAAAGGAGTAACTATTTGTTGAAAAACAATCTAATCTAAGAAAAAGTTCTGGGGATTAATATTTAAGATTAGTTTTAAAAGGAGGTAGAAATTCAGAAGACTGTTAATTCCAGAGAAAAAAGAAAAATGCACAAAAAACAGTTTCATAAGCAGGGTTAATAAACTCAACAAGGAGATGATATCAGGGAAGTAGAAAGGGCATTGTGTGCTTTAATGAACTCTCTTCTCTATTTAGCTTTTTGCTACATAGAAGCCAACTGAAAGCTTTTAAACCAAAATGATATCATCAAATTGGCATTTTATTGAGATCACAGTGACATCTCACTAGATAAGCTGATAGTACAGGCAAGGGTGTGATGAAAAGACTCAGTAAAAAAAGAAAAGAGGTGGACTGGGGTCCATGGTTGTAAGAATAATACAGTCAAGTTGGAATCAAGAGCTATTTGAGTGGTAGATCAATAAACTAATAAAATTAAAGTGCTTAGCAGTGTCTGATACAAAATAAGTTCTCACCAAACATTAGAAGCTACTATGAAAAGCAATAAGTCTTGATAATTGTGTGAGGAGGTGGGATGGCAAGATGAGAGCAAAGGAGGAAATTAAGATGCCTTTCAAGGATCTTATTTGAATAACCAGATTATCTACATCATTTGCTGTCATATGGTCCAGAATAGGAAGAATATGTTTGTAAAGAGAAAAATGACAAATTCAGTGTTGGACATGTCATAAACACAAAGGAAAAATCTCAAAATAAATTCTAAATGAGCTACAATCAGACCGACAGCTGCCTTTTCAAGAGGAGTAATGGAAACCAGAAAAAAGACAATGGAATATTACTTTCAAAGTGCTCAGGAATACCAATACCTGCCACGTTAGAATTCTATACCCAGCAAAACTATACTCAACAATGTAGGCAAATAAAAGCCAGTAGATAGGTACAATTATGTTCGCATGTGCACTGTTCAGAATAGTTTAAAACCAAAACAACCCAAATATCTGAGAACAATAGAATTAATAAAGTATGGTATATGCATATTATAAAGTTACTATACAGCTGTGGTTCTCAAAGTGTGATACCTGTAACAGTAAGTAGTGTCAGTGTCACCTGGGAACTTGTCAGAAACACAGATTCTCAGACCCCACCCCAAATTTACTAAATCAGAAATTCTGAAGTATCAGCAATGCGTGATTGAATGAGTCTGAGTGTGGACAAACTACAAATTCATGTCACAACAGGACTGAATACTCAGAGCATAATGTTGAAAGAAAGAAGCCTGTGTCATAAAATTCAAACTGTATATTCCATTTACACAATGATAAAAAAAAAAAAAAAAGAAATGTAATTCAACTAAATTTTTTAGGGATACTAAACTGAGAGCAAAACTATAATGAAAAGGAGAAAATTATTAACATAAAAGTTGAACTACTAGTGATCTCTTGGGTAGGGAATAAGAAGTTTATATAGGAAAGAATACTTAGGACTCTGGGTGTTGATGGTATTTTATTTCTTGGCTTGGGTGGTAATTACATAGCTGTTCACTTCACAATAATTGAAAATATATATAATTATATAGTATATATATTTTGCACTTCTCTGTACATGTTTTATACTTCACAATAAAAAGTGCTTTTAAAAAAAGACAAGAGAAAGCTAGTAGGAATGTCGATCACAAGGAGGATCAAATCCGGGGAAATGGGTCTTGAAAGAGATAATCTGGAAGGAACTGCAGCTCTGAGAAATGGAGTAAGAAGAAATGGCATTAAAGTGTGGGGGCAGGGGAGACCACTTTGTCACCTATGTCCCAAAAGGTGTATCTCACCCATACCCAGGCCTCAGCTGCAGCTTCTGTCTCTCTCGGGTCCTCTGTCTTCTTTTTCAAACCTTCCCACCCTCCTAGTTCTAACTTCTAACTTCTGCAAGCTTGTTGAGAGGTCCCACTTCTGCAGCCATCCCTCTATGACATAGGAGCCTGGGACTCAGTGATCATTGGCCCAGGAAAGCCCAGCCCCCGGGCACATGATAAAGGAAAAACAGAAATGCTAATAAAAAAGCACTTAGGAGGATTTTTTATTTTAATCCTCAAGCTCATCAGCAGATATAAATCAGACATCCTGCAGCATGCTTTTGTCTGTGTTTTCCAAGGGTTTTGTGGGCAATCTTTTTGGAGATGCCACCCTAAATATGCTCACATTTTAACTGACATGAACCTATTCTGAAACTACCTACAGATCTCAGCCACAGTGTTCCCTGAATCATACCACTTTGTTTCTCAGCTCCTTCCATGCCCGGGAACTGTGCCAAGGGTAACAAAGGCCATCAGAGTCCAACAAAAAACGAAATTGCCTAAACTCTTTCTATCTTGACTTGCCCAAATGAAATCTTTGACTTTTGTCACGGTAGGCTCTGATGGCATGACGTCCCCACACCATGACACTCCACACTAGTCAAGGATTCCAGGAGTCCAGCTAAGGCACCCAACGGTCACTTCCCCAGCAGAACAAACTCAAATGGGGACGAGGGTCCATGAGACACCATGAGGCTCACACCAGACACCGCATGCCAACCCAAGTCTCTTGGTGACAGCCGCTAATTGTGAGGCATTACCCTGGCCTGCCCAGTTCCCTAGTACCCCAGCCTGCAAACACGGCCCTGCTGAAAACATGACAATGTGTTTATGTGTTTTATTGAGCTACAGAATTTCCCAGTGGATCAGTTAACTGGTGTTTATTGTTTTATATTTTAACAGTCTTTCTACAAATTGGGAATCAGGAAGCAAACATATTCATCCCGGGGTAATTCGCTTACTGCCCATGAATGGCACTTAAACAAAAGCAACAATGCACTTTTCATCGAAAAGCATTTGGTTTCAGCCTTTTGGCAAGAAACCCAGTAAACCCTCCTGCTTCCTTCCCAGAATATAAATCTCAATCCCGGGGCCCTGTGTTTTGGTCAAATGAGGAGGGAAGGGGGAAGGAGCAGTGTTTCGTTAACAAGTTGCATTTGGAAGAGTGATCAGTGCAGGCATCCTTTCATCCCTGCTTTCTCTCACGGGTCCATGCTGGTGATCAGAGGGAGAATGGCTCTAAAATGCAAATGGGGTGTCTGATAGGAGAGGATGCTGGGGGGAGAATCTCTATTAGAAACATGACCTTCGCTAAAATAGTTGGAGTAAGTGCAGTTTCTCAGAAGAGTCCCAGTGTTACGCCACCGTTCTTTTGAAAGATTCAGGACACACAGAACCAGTATATCTTTGTTAGAATAACAGCTTGTTCAGTGAAACTCTTTGGCTTTAAATCAAGAGTGTCTTTAATGCAAGGCTGGATAGTCCCAAATGGAGTTGCTCAACCCAATAAGGTACATAATAAACAAGGGCTTGGAAGGAGTCATCCAGCCCATGTTCCTATCAGCCAGACACTGGGTTTCTTTGGGAGAGCATTTCTTTGGTGTTAAGATCACCATAAAGCATTGTCAAATTGCCCTGAAGTTCCTCCACACTCATTTCAAAATTCCATGGTATTCTTTGGAGGTAGGTTAGAGCTCAGGAATCACACATTTGGATGAAGAGTGTCCTCCATGATCTGAAGGCGTACAGTTCCCTGGTGTGTCTTCTTCATGCCCTTCCTCCTCTGCCTCCTTTTGTTCAGTGTGTCCACCACTGGTAACAGTAGCTTTATCAGAGGTGTGCTAGGACAGCCACGCTCTAGGCTGTCCCCATGGAATTCACACATACTCATTCTTTAGGATTCTACCCTCCGTGCCACCTTCCACGCACAGCCTTCCCAGGATTCCCCTTACACTGCTAACGATCTAAATCACGAATCCCAAAACTGGGAGCCAGGACTCAAAGTAGGCTGGGGTGTTAGTTATTGAGAGGTTGTCAAAGAGCTTGTGCTATCTACATCTAAATTTTCAATTTGAGTTAATTGGTCTCCCCGGTTACTCACAAGGCTCACGCAAGGGGCCATAGGCTTGACAAAGGGAAGGACCTACACAGAGGTTTGGAGGGAAATAGCAAAGATGAGAAACCAGATGGAGGTAGATGGAAAGAGAAGAGGGGATGGGTTTACAGACTCTCAGGAGAGTAGAACCTTCTGATGATGGTCCTTCTGATGAAGAAAACAAGTGAATGGGTAAGCGCCATGTGGGAGAGGGAAGAGGCCACGAGTTTGATGTGGGCCAATGGGTGCGTGGCAATGTGATTCAATGAGAAAAAGAACACAGTGGAGTGAGCGTGTGGAAGTCATGAGTTGTCTTCAACTTTCTTTGCTTTAATGGAATTCTACCTGAAGTTCTCAGAAGAATGAGGCTATAGATCACTTTTTAAATTAAGCATAATAGTAAAGAGATCGCACCACCCTGTAGGAAAGCAGTCTCCTCTCTGACGGGTGAGAGACTCGTTCTCTGACTCTAGGACAGTGTCTGTTCTCTCCTCACACCAGCATCTGAGCAAGGTGGAACGGGGAGGCCGACGGCAGAACGCTGCTTTGGAAATCTACACTTAAGAAGCATTTCTTCTCTCCCAGTTCCCTCTGCGCTGGCTTTTACAGGCGCCAAGTCTTCCAACAGTGGTGCAGCTGACCTGAAACTGGACAGACTGAAAAACAAAGACCCTGTGGCACATTCCCAGACACATACCAGTTTTTTCTGAATGCAGGGTGCCTCTTAAAATGCTCAACACCGAACTGATGGCGTGATGCCCAGCCTGTCCTCTGGGAAGTCATCTGATGAGGGAGGGGATGATGGCTGGGTTTGCTTTCACAGACCGGGCTTAAAAACTTGAACGCTAACATCACACAAATCAGGATTCAAATCCCCAACCGTCCTGCTCGTCGTTTGTATCAAGGTGAGCAGGTAACTTAGTTACATTTATTTTCCTTTCTGAGATACGGAGACTAATAATATAGTACCGGCCCAATTTTTGTGGTGAACTAAGGGATGTGATGAGTGTAAATTGCTTACACAGTGATCAGCTCATAAGAAGTGCTGTTAACAATAGTTGTCACCTAAATTCATGCACCATAATCTCTGTCAAAATGAGCTGCTAGTTTCTAGTAGGAAAGCCCACTTCTACACAGGAAAAAAGACATCCACTGGTCACCAGAATGTTAAAGTATATGTTTCGCTTCATTTCAGTGACGGAACCGTGTCCTTTTTGGAAAACTTGGCCCCGCATTTGAAACTGCTAGCTAGGAGTGACTTAAATTAGTTGAGCATTCAGAGCCAGGAGAATCATCCTAAACTACTGATGTATCAATAGAAAGCTCTCAGTTCATTCATGCTACCTATTCTTCCTCCCTGCATCCTGCAGTCCTGAGGCCAGAATGGGCAATGGGGGGACAGGAAAACCAATCAGGGGCACGTGCCATTGGCCTGACAGGGAGAACAGCCATTCTGGAGCCCTGAGCATCTAGACCGTGATGCTTCAGCTACAAAATCATCTCCAAAGCCTCTCCAACCTCACATTCTACCACTTCAAGAAGACAGGTTTGCCCTGCAAGGAGTAGGCAGTGCTTCTCAAACTCCTTGGATGGTTCATCTGAGGTGCTTATTTAAATACAAATTCCTGGAACGCCTCCTCTGAAACTCACCATGAGTTTGAAAACCAATGTGGACTCTATAAAGGACTAAGGCCCCTCTGTCCTGGCTCTTGAAATGACTCTCCGCATGCCTCAGGCTCATCTGTCACCTCGGAGGCCCCCGTGTGGCTGCTTCCCACTCTCCCACTTGCTTCTGCAATGGTCCCAGACATGGCTTTTTTTTTTCCCCCTTTCTTTTCTTTTTTTTCTTTCACAGCTAAAATAAGCTATAGAATTAAAAATAGGTGTGTTACTTCAACAAGTAATTATTTTCCTGAAAATGAAAGCTAGTGGGTCTATTTTAAGAGTTAATTAGCTGACAGGGGGTCGAAATCCACCCCACAGTGCGTTTCAACATGCATTTCAGAAAAGTAATAGGTAAAAGCGTGCCAAGCTGCCAAGAATTTGTGAAAAGAGGGGCAAGACGGGCATAGCCATCTCACCTGCGTTGTAAGTACTCACCAGAGATTCGAGCAGATTTTTCCCGTGGGGAGAAATAATAATAATATTTTCTTAAAGATTTCCTTTGACTTAATGACTGTTTTGGAATTTTTTGTTGCACTGCCACAGTGCAGGTGGACAGTTACCCATGGAGCTTGACAGGTTGAAGGACGTTAGAGCTGCAGAATTCACACCGTTTAATGAGGGAGCTTGAAGCTCTCCTTCCCAGTGAGGAGTTGAGGGAGATGATCTCTGAGCTGCGGTCTGGCCAAAGCCCAGATCCTGACACGTCATCTTATTAGAAGCTGTCCCTTGGGTTTGGGCCCTTTCTGGTGACATTCCAGCCGTTGCCCTACTCCATGGACGAAATCTTCATTATTCCTTTCCATTGGTGGTGGTGAGGGGTGCTGAGGAGCTAGAGAGCAGCTCAGCCTGGCTTAACCACCCCATTACTGGGTGGAGAGAATTTCTTTCCCTTGTTCTGAGCCATTACAGAACAGGATCGAGGGCACACCATCCCTACCGGGTGATTTCAATCAGGCAGACTGTGTCAGCAATCGTTTACTCAAGAGCTGGCACCACCGTCTGCTTCATACAAACCCACAGTAGGAACCGCCTTCTGCAATGATTTCACTGCCAAGGGCCCAGCTGTCCCCTACCGCACCCCCGACAGTGAGTTAGCTCATGGTAAAAATACAGATGCCTGAGCATCTGCATTCTGACAGCCTCTCTCTTAACTGGGATCATGCCCTGGCCTTCTGTGGTCTTTAGCAAACGTTCAGTCCTGCCTGGACTTTGCTCCGTCTATTTTTTTTTATTAGAAGCATCTTTTTTGACACTTTGTTAAACAATCTCACACTAAATATCAATGTGATTCTGAAACTGAATCTCCTGTGTGTCCCTAGCGGAAAGGAAGGTGCTAGACCCTCAGGTAGTTGATCCAACTGCACAGATAACCATCCAGTCCCCAGAGAGGACACATAGAGCTGAGCCTGAACCAAAGCCCAAGGACCCACTGTCAGCTCTGGCCAAGGTCAAACACAGTCAGCACTCTGGACACACCGGCCAAGTTGGTGACTGGGAAGAATGAGTCACAACCTCCCGGGCCTTGGCTTCCTCCTCTGTAAAAATCAGAGGACTACTAGTCAGTGTGTGCTCCGAGGACCTGTGCCATCAGGGTTTACAGACCATATTCTAATTCCTGCTCCACCCCTCAGCCAGCATGCTGTCCTCCTGAGCTTAGTCTCCTCATCTGTAAAATGGGAACAACGCTGCTTCTTAGATTTGGGGTGAAAACCAATAACGTGTTAAGTGCCTGGTAGAGTGAGTTTTAAACACTCATAAATGGGACCACATTTGCTAATCTAAAAAGTGTGAAGGTCCCGGTTTGGGTTTTGCAGCACGCCGAGAGTCGCATGGAGGATGAGTGTGGGCTCACAGGTGTCTGGAAGCTTTGCTTTGCTCTCTGCACAGCCCTTTCAGGAGTGTGGTTAGACGTGGGGTCTCTGTAATCGATGGAAGACCCATCCATGGTTAGAGGAACTCGAACATAAAGATGTTTTCTCTTTTTTCAGAGAACTGTACTTGTTCCGGCTGACCATCTCATCTTCACCTTTCCCGGGATGCCGGTGCTTACGCTGCAGAACCGACCCAGTGCGCGTCCCCCGAAGGGCAGCAGCGCAGCGCACAACTGTCCCCGGTGTGGCAGCCCCAGCTCCCACCAGCAGCCCCGTCAGGATCTCCCATCTCCCGTGCCTTCCCCTCTAACAGCCTCTGCGTTCCCAAAAGCCTCTGACCACCCTGTGCGCAGCGAGCACAGCGAGCGCGCTCCGAACCGCGGCCTGCCTGAGCCCCCTGGTGGCAGCTACGCGGCCGCACACCTGTCCGCCTCCCGAGTGGCTCTAGCATCACAGCCTGGGACACCAGGCCCTTCGCACCCTGCCCAGATGCACCCTCCCCATCTGGCAACAACCTCCTGAAAGGCTGAGCCCCGACCCTCCCCGAGTTAGGACAGGTGCAATGACCCTGCGCAGGGAATTCTCCACGCTGCGCCCCCTCCTGCCCCTAACTCCCTCTCACTTCTCCGCTTTGAATGCCAGAGGGAATCCCCAAGGCCTAGCAACCCTGTGGAAAAGCAGTGGCTTGAGAGTCAAGAGAATTTAGGTTTGAGTCCTGCCTGGGCTCCACAGGTGAATATTCATACCTAGGCCAGGTACCTATCTACTCTGGGCCTCAACTTTCTCCGCTGGGAAATAGCCATAGTGGGGCTAGCGACTCAGGGTAACTTTAATTACTAAGTGAGAATACAGAGATGCGGATGTATATAAAAATCCATTCATATAGCTACACAGTAGATTACAAATATATCTATTACCTAATATACGTAGCATACATGGAGATACATAATATATATTCCAGAGACAGACAGAGAGAGAGATAAGGACAGAAGGCATGTGGAAAATACACCATCAATGGTAATGATGATTACTATAATTACCCAAGAGACCCAAAATGTTCAAACTTGTTTCTGAAAAAGAAGATGAAACAAAGGTAACAAAAAATTCAGTTATCAGATATGAAAATTTTCCAGGAATAAAGAACACATGAATCCATAGACAAAAAGGACATCCCACGTTCCCAGTAAAAATGATAAACAATCCATCACTTAATTCAGGGAAAAGGAAGAACCCTCAAGCATACTGACATAGTAACAGACCACCAATTATTCAAGGAGAATCCCAGCCTCAAGAACTTCAACAGGACTGAATTCCACAAAAGAATGAAGTTATACTTATGCTCTGGTAATTTAAAAACAAATGATTTGCAATTATTCTGTCCATTTTGTTACGGTGTCATTTATTTGTAAAAGAAAAAACAAAAATATTCTCCTCTTTTCATGACTGAGGATCTACAACTTTTACATCCTTCATAGGGAATATATATTTGATGACTGTACCAGAGTCCTCTTGTTTTTGCCCCAACATAAAATTCTCCCCTCTTCCTTAGTGATGGGATCCCTAAATTTAATAGCTCATGCTGTCCAGATTAAAACTTAGACTTTCCAACTTCCCTCTCATCCAGCTGTGGTCATGTTGAGGAAGTTTTGGCCAAAGGAGTATAAGAGGCGCCCTGTTCTGCTCCTGGGGAGGGCTAAGGAGGGGCGGGGCACATCGGTTCCTCCCCTCTTGCAGCCTGTGTTCTTGAAGAGTTCATGAAGCCACCGTCTCAGCCCTGGCCTGACTACTTCCAGGCTTCTTTTGGGAAAGAGAAATAACTCCTATATTAGTTGAGCCTCTTTTATTTCCGGATTTCAAACTTGCCACGAATCTAATCCTAAATGACAAGAATAGATGCTAAAGCCAAATAATAGATTAAATCCCAAATTAAGGAAATGATTTGTGAAAGAAATTGCAGTGAACATTAAATTCAATTAAACATAGAATAAGTCAAAACAGTTGGAGCAAACAGAGTTAAAATGTCACTGCATGCCATTACAATTCTTGAAATAAAAGATAAATAATGTATAAATAATCTACTGATTGTGGATTGGGATAAGATCCAGACTACATCAGCAAATGGTTGTAGCAAATAAATGAATGAGGATAAGAATTGAAAGGAGGATAAGCAAAATGTGCTGATTTGTTCCTCTGTCATGGGAGAAATCAATGGATTCAGTTTCACTTATGAAATTGATGAATGGAGAAATACAAGTTTAAGAGTATTACTTAATATTTCTGTGTCAGTTAGAATTAGGTTTGGCTGAAAGTAAAGGAAAACCAAAATCACAGTGGCTTAACAAATTTAGAGGTTTATTTTTCTTTCAAATAAAGAGAGAGATAGGCAGTCCAGGGCTCATATGGTTACTTCAACTGGAATGAGAAATATAGACCTATTCTGACTTTCTGCTCTTCCACCTTTGATATGTGGTATCCATTTGAAGAATGCTTCATGTTAATAAGGTGGACACTGATGCTCCAGCCATCATATTTTCTTCCAAACAGAAAAAGGGACATGAAAAGGGAAGACATTTTCATCTTAGTCGTCCATACATAAATTAAGGGGAAGAGGAAAAATACAGTCTTTAAGCCAAGCATATTTTCATCCCTCAGTAGAAAGAGGGTTCTGTTCATAAGGAGGATGATGATGGTAGACACTGAGTAGGCAACTGGTGGTCTCTGCCTTAGAAGTAAGTATATGAACTCATGCAATGACTGTATATTCACCAAATTAATAAAAGAGAAAAACAAAGACAACTCTTTAGCAAAGTGCTAATATACATTATTTCTAGCTGTTACACACGCTGTTAAGAAAAGAAAAGGACATTGGGTGTTACAGGTCGAATCATGTCCCACAACAATTCAAATGTTGAAGTCACCTCAAAACAAAATTTAATTTGGAAACAAGGTCATTGTAGCTGTAATTAGTTACAATGAGGTCATACTGGAGTAGTGTGGGCCCCTAAGCTGTCCTTATAAAAATGGGAAACTTAGACACAGACATACATACAAGCCACCATGGGAAGATGAAGGCAGAAGTGAGGTGATGCTTCTACAAGCCAAGGAATGTCAAAGATGGCCGGCCGCCAGCAACTAGGGAAGAAGCATGGAACACACTCTTCGTTATAGCCCTCGGAAGGAACCATCCCGGAGAACACCTTGATATTGGACTTCAGTCCTTCAGGACCGTGAGGAAATAAGTTTCTGTTGTGTAAGCCACTCAGCCTGTGGCACTTTGTTATGGCAGCACAAGCAAACTCATACACTGGGGGCAACTGCCTTTTCTTTTATAAGTTTCTGAACAGTTTAACTATTTTTAAAAGACTATATCCTTTATAAGCAAAATACATGTTTTCTAAATAAGAGGAATGAAGCAATTTTCAGCTTTTTTTTTCTATAAGTTCACACTTCATAGAATTGATTGGCCAAAAAATTTTGTTTTGTTTTATTTTATTTTATTTTATTTTATTTTCTTAGAGAGAGAGAGTACATGCATAAGTGGGGGGTGGAAGAGGGAGGGGTCGAGGGAGAGGGAGAATCTTAAGCAGGCTCCATGCTCAGTGTAGAGCCCATCATGGGGCTTGATCCCACAACTCTGAGATCATGACCCAAGCTGAAATCAAGAGTCTGACCTTTAATTGACTGAGCCACCCAGGCTCCCCAGCCTAAAAATTTTAAATAAAATTTAATATTAAAATGATCCAGTCCTGAGACTTTTTAGAGAAGCATTTTGTTTTAGTACCTTTTACAGTTTTGTCCCAGGGCTCTAGGTCAATTCCTGTTTTTACATTTTAGCAAATGATCACTTATACTTGATTAAGGAAAAAAAATTTAATTAAAAGATGAAGGTGGTGATGACAACCTAGTTTTCTGTGCTTCTCAAATTTACACATAAAAACTGACAGAACAATTAGCTATCAAAGCCAAAGCCCATGATCAATGTTTACAACAAAACTGGATGATAAGGCCACTCTACAAAGTCTAAAAGACAACTGGGTGGGGAAAAAGTACCTCTAGCCGTAAAACATGCATGTTATCAGCATGTGTATGGGAGAGGAAAGCAGTAAGGAAAAGACCTCAGAATAGGAACACATCCCCCCCACAAATCATCAACATGTCCTCGTGGGAAAGCAGGGGGTTCCAGATAGAGAACAGCAGATGGAAGTAAGAAGGGTCCTACCCCACTGGGATGGGTCCATAGTAAGGACTAAAAAGGCTGGACCAGTGTAACCCCAGTGACCTCCCGAAACTGACACTCCCTCCACCCTGAGGAGAAGCCGCTGAACATGGAATCAGGACTGAAGGGGACACGGAAAGCATAGATAGAGGAAAGAGAGGGTCAGACAAAAGAGAGAGGAACAGAGACAGGAAATCTCAGAAGGCACACTGCCATATTTTTTAAACACTATGAGGGTGGTAAAAAAAAAAAAAAAGAAAGAAAAAAGAAATAGGAGAAGGACCTTTTCAAAGTTACAAAAGCTATCTGAACAAAGCTCTTTCCTAAAAAGTTAAGAAAAAGGAATTTCACACATACACACACACACACAAACTGAGAATAGAAAAGTAGCAAACAGAAATGTATCAAAAGTGGCATAAAAGTGACTTTGAGAAAAAAGAGAATAAAGAATAGAATAATACCTTTACAGTGAAAATACACCAAAAGTCACACTAAAAATATATAAATAAGTAAAACTGTGAAATATTGTTTCAAAACCATTCAAAAACTAATACAAAGAAAAGACATGAAGGAAACAACATGAACCAAAAGTAGAAACAGGCGGTAAAGATACAATGTATGTTTAAAAGGGTCTCTAAAGAAGAAAATCAAAGAAAGGGAATATGACAACACAAACTACTATTCAAAAGCACTTTCCTGAAGTAAAAAATATTTGAAACCACATATTGAAAGAGTACAGAGTGCCTGTAAATACCAACCCAGAATAACCAACACCAAGACATTTACTATTAAAAGTAGTTTATTTAATTAAAAAAAAAGAAGAAAATCCACTGGACATCAAGGCAAAGAAGACACTTAACTTCTTAGGAAAATAAAATTAAATTATCATTGGACTTTTCCACACCAATACTTTATGCTTAAAGAGAGGAATAAAATATTTAAGATTGCCAAGAAAGAAAATGAGAGCCCCAAATTTTATACCAGCAAATCTGATATTCAAGTACAACATATACTTGAATAATTCCGGGATTGTTTCTCTCATGAAAATTTCCTAAGGAATCTACTAGAGAACAAGTTTCATTCCAAGAAAATTACTAGAAAGATGTGGGCATAAATACTGGTGGTTAAATACATATACAATTACTTGAAGTAACAAGATTAAATGAGAATCAAAAGGGAGAAGCAACAGTATATAATGTGATCTGACAAAATAGATATAGGAGAAGCGTGTGAAAAATGGAGGGATGTGGATAGTTAAAGATCTTTATTTTTAGGAAATCATAATTCATGATAGTTGTATTGGTACCCCTATTCTGAGACACATCTGTAAAATGAGAAAAAGCAAATGATATGCAGGATTCTAACTATTTTTCTCCTAAATCAGAAGTTGGCAAACTATGGCACATGGGCCATTTGTCTGTTCTTACAAATAAAGTTTTATTGGAACACAGCCATGCCCATTTCTTTACATTTTGTCTAGGGCTGTTTTCCCACAACAGAGTTGAGCAGTTGTAACAGAGATGGTACAGTCTGCTAGCTTAAAATATTTACAATCTAGCCCTTAAAAAAAAAAAAAAGTTTCCTGATGTCTGTCCTACATCCTTGAAAACCAACATTCTCTATGCAGAACAAAGGAGATATAGATGTAACATAAGTGGTCAAACAGAAGCAACATTATCCCAAATTTGAATTGTAAATATCAGCAGAAACTTCTGAGGTGCTGTATCTTTTCATTTAATTCTAGTTCTGTCCTCTAAAAAGACCTAAAACAATGATCCTGCCAGTAGCCAGGAACAATCCTAGTACCCAGATCATGGCCTTAAAATGCCCATTTTCCAGTTAAAACTAAACAAAATAAAACATAATCTTATTAAAAGGCATGGCTGATTCTACATCTGGGGCAGGAAATGTATAAGACAAGCCTGGTGTATTTGGAAATATCAGAGAGCAAGGAAACTAAGACAGACAACCAGGATCATGTCAGAAGAACTCAGGACATACCCAGAAGAGGCTCCCATTGGCCAAAGGAGGGACAATTTGTTTCCATATATGTAAAAACTGCCATGGATGAAAACATATCGAATGTATATAAAAACATGAGTTTATAGTAATATTTAAAATTATAATAATTGATCACCTGAGGACAACAAGAAGCCAATTCATCATTGTGAAAACTAGATAAGAAAAAGGAAAGAATGAAATATTTATTTCCTTTCTGATACTGAATTATAATTCATAAGGATATACCATTTGGTACCCAAATAGTAAATGAGGGGAAGCATTTCCTTACAAATATATTCTAGCTAATAAACAAAACTAAGCAATAGAATTAGAACACCACCATTTTGCAGCCTTCAGTGAATTATGGACCAAGGCATTGGGCCAACATAAAAAGAGTGAAAAAAAGACATGATGTGCTTCCTAAGAAAAGGATGTCAGACTACCACCTATAGTTTAGCCAAGGGGTTGGCTCAACAGTCAGATCAAACTTCCGGATTTGACCATCAATTTGCAAAAAACACAGATAACAGATGTACATGAATTATGCTGTGAGTCTGAAAGCAGCAAGATCCGAGCTGTGGGAAAATCTGCCAGCCCAAAGATTCAAGTCCTTCAAAGGATGAAT
Organism: Callorhinus ursinus; assembly: GCF_003265705.2. NCBI lineage: Eukaryota > Metazoa > Chordata > Mammalia > Carnivora > Otariidae > Callorhinus > Callorhinus ursinus. Next base: position 6,321,116 of record NW_027397079.1, read on the forward strand.
TGTAAGAACAGGAAGGGCATGATGGAGAACCAACAGATTACAAGACACTTAAAAGAAATACTGCTTTTCTTAACTGGGCAAAGGACAGTACATTTCTAGGTTAGTCACCAGGAAAGGAAAGTCAGTTGAGTGGCTATTTGGGAAGGAGGGAGGAAACCATGGAAGCAGAAGCTTCCACCCGTCCCGTGGGGTGGGTACAAAAGTGGTTTGTCTCCTAATAGCTTACTAGTGGAATAAAAAGGGGGAGGGCATCACCCTGCAGGGGGGGAAGGAACGGTGACTGGGAGGCAGCCTGAGGGGGATTTCTGGGTGCTGGTTATACAAATGTTCTCAGCTGATGAACATGCAGTGAGCTGCACACATACATATTCTTTTCTTTATGTGAGTTGCACTTCAGCAAAAATTTTTAAATGTTCTTTAAATTCACATACAAAGTTCAACATAGAGAAGTATAGATTGATAATTAAAACCTTATACAGTATTCAAGAATGCTATTTTTCCACCTGCCTATTTGACAAATCGACTTGACTTTCAAATGCTGATAATTTCTGCATTAAAGTCCTCTACAATGTTTGTGTTTCTATCAATTTCTTCCGTACTTCTGATGGCTTTTGCTTCATAAACACGAGTGCTATTTTAAGTGACACATAAAAGAGCATAATGTAAAATCTTTGGGGCCAGTTCCTTTTATCAGTATGAAATGATAAAATTTTGGAAAATTTACATTAACTGCTTTTGTCTTGATTTAGTCTTGTCTGAAATGAACCTTTCTTCCACATGCCTTCTCACTCCACCCCCTCCTCACCCTTCTCCAGCTGATCCCCAGGCTTTGATTATGTTTGAGCTTCCTAATAAATATTTGTCCATCTTTTTTTTTTTTTTTTAACAGGAGCCCTGAGACTCAATCCACGCAGTGACCAGAATCATCACCAAATTTTAGACCCCAGAGAAGACCCTGTGTCATGTAGGGAGACATTTTTGTCATTAACTTTTTTTCAATACTGTCTAAGTAAGACTTCACACAGCTTTGGATTTTGTTCTTTTCATTCGGTGTTTGATTTTTTATTCCATACACATTGTTCAGTGTCAACTATAGCCCGAGTCTTGTTACGAATTGCCCTAGTCAGGGAGACAGTGTCCATACAGTGTGATCTCTGGGCTGGCAGTTAGTAAAAGGCAGCTCAGGGTGAGCAGATGACAAGTGTCCCCCCTGGACATGGATGCAGCCCTGTAGGACATCACTAGGTGAGGCCTACGTGCAAAGAGAAAAAGTACCCTTTCTTCCAGTTGGCAGGGCATGGTGAGTGGAGAGCGGCCGGGACCGCAATCCCCACTCATCCCACCCCTGGGCACTTGATGCAGTGCATTAAGCTCACAAGCTGGCTAAGCAGCCCTGCAGGGTGAACGCTTCTTATGTGTATAAAACTCCAGCGGTGATGGAGGGCGTGGACTGAACGTCCTTCCTGGAACTGCCAGATTCGGAGAGGTGAACCAAGAACAATGTATAAATCGTGCGCCACGGTGTGCATTCAATCCTATAGCCCAGAAGCTCTCCGAGCAGACTCGGCGGGCCCCCAAGATCACCCAGAGACTTCTGGGGGGGCTCTGTTTTCATCCTAATGCTAAAACAACATTGGCTTTTTCACTGGATGGACACCTGCACTGCTGGTATAGGAGCAACGGTGAATCAAAGTGCTGAAGCCTTCCAGCAGCAAGGCAGTGGCACTGACTGTGGTGTGAGCCACTGGATCCCTTAGCTCCACGCACTCGCAGGAAGAAAAGTCAGCTTAAGGTCCTAAGATGTACAGTAGTGTATATTCCATAAGTATTAATCTGGTTAAATCTGAGCTGTGAGTACACATCTTTTGACTATTCAGCATGACAAAATGGGAAGCACATGCAGAAGACTTTGGTCGCACACAGAGGCAGAACGACTGTTTCAAGGAAACCCGTGGTTTTCTTGTGCACTTGAGGTGTGAGCGCAAACAGCTGCTTTCTCATGGAACATCACTTTTACTTGAAAGAATGACTGACAGACTATGGCAATTCAGCCTTCACTGCTCAGGAGACAGACCCTCAAACATGAGGAAAATAATGATAAAGGTTGAGTTCTAGCGTGAAAATGAGAGGACTGGGAAACTTGTATCCACCACCCAGAACTTGATGGCTTTACAATAATGTACTGCTAAGGTGAGCGATGACATTAACAAATGTGTGTGATGGAATGTGTCAACATTTGTGAGACATATATAACTCAGCAAGGCTGTACTTATTTTCTAAATGCTCAATGCACAATGTTACAAAATCATACCAGGGTAGGAGTGCCTGGGTGGCTCGGTACGTTGAGCGTCCGTCTCTTGATTTTGGCTCAGGTCACGATCTCAGGGTTATGGGATCAAGCCCTGGGTAGGGCTCTGTGATCAGCGGGGAGTCTGCTTTTCTCCCCCTCATTCCGCCCCTCTGCCTGCTAGTGTTCTCTCTCTCTTTTTCTCTAAAATAAATAAATAAATCTTTAAAAAAAGAAAAATAAAATTTTACTGGGTTAAAAGATCCACTCAAAGGACAGTAACAGTCAATGGGTTTTAATGTAACAGACGATGAAAATTTACTGATGTGCAGTTTCTACACTGCAACTAACCTTCAAACAACTAACAGTTGCTGAGCTTTGATGTAGTATCAGAGAATAGCCACAACTATTCAGAAAGGCTGCTAAAATACCCTCCATTTTCCAGCTCTATATCTGTATGAGGCACAAGTTTCTTCATATCCTTTAACTAAAGCATGTAAAAGACTGAGCGTGGGAACACTCGGGTCCAGCTGCTTTCGATTATGTTAGACCTTGAAGAGATTTGCAAAAATGTGAAACAATGTCATTCTTCTCATTGAAGTTTTTCTTATTTTGGAAATTATACTTTTTTTGTAAAAATGTATTATTTATATTAACAAGTTATCATTTGTCATCATTAAATGAATTTAAAATAGTCTAAAACGTGTTTTAATTTAAAATGTGGGGGCACCTGGGTGGCTTGGTTGGGCATCCAACTCTTGATTTCAGCTCAGGTCATGGTCCCAGGGTCCCAGGGTGCAGCCCCGTGTCATACTTTGTGATCAGAGGGGTGTCTGCTTGGGGATTCTCTCTCTCTTCCCCTCTCCCTCTGCCCCCGATCCCGCTTGTGCTCTCTCTCTCTTAAAAATAAATAAATCTTTTAAAAAATAAATAAATAAATAAAAAATAAAATGTGGAAAATATAATTATACCTAAGAGAAGGGTTGAGGATTCCCGAGATTAAGTTTGAGAAACTCTTCACTAGACACACACACACAGTAACAAAAATAAAATAAAATGAAAAAATAAAAGCTCTTTCGGGACCTCAGTAATTTCTGAATGTCCAGATAAAGGATGATGACTGGAAACAAGATATAAGTTACCTGACTATGTTGCCTGGGAGTTTTTGTAAGTGTGTTGCTAAGTTGAAGCCAGGAGAGTTACCCATCATCAATTAACATCACACACTAGACCCTCCCCCCCACCGGCATCCAAAAAGGATATAAATCCCACTACAATTTCCCACAAAGAAACATTTTTATCACTTTATCAGATGCAAGGGAGCAGTGTGGAGCTAAGAGATGGTTGGCTCTGCTCCTTCGTGAGTCTGAGACATGATGAGGAGTGTCAATCACATGCTAGGCTTTTGCCTGAAATTTGAATCTCAGAAAAATCATGACTATGCTCCATGTCTTATCCTTTATGGATGCTAAGGTCCTTTGCAGGGATTCCAAACCACAAATGTTATATCTGCAAATAGCAGATCTGATAGATATTTCTTTCTTATGAGCGAAAGTATAAGATCACTGCCCTCAAGAATTTCACGGGAGGAGATTCTCACATATAAAGTTATGAAAACACAGTAAACAGAATCATGTGCTACCAAAGTGCCACATTTGGCCAAAATTGGGAGACTTCCTAAAACTCTTGGTGGGCAAAGTGAAACCAGAGACAAACTTGGAAAGTGAGTGAGGCTTGACAGGCAGGTGCTGACAGGAGACCAGACCATTCTCCAGAGGACAGGGAGCGAAGGTTTGAAACAAAAGTAAAAGCTTCATTACCTAGACAGACCTTCAACCAGCAGACATTTCTTCAGCAAAAAGGAGAAAGAAAAAAAAAAGGAGAAAAAAAAAGCAGAGTCCTAGCACACCATCAAAAAATAGGCAAAAAAAAAAAAAAACCCAAAACAAAAAAACAAAACTTTGGCTGTACGTCATTAAATAGAACTCTTACAGTTTTTGTCGCATCACATTTAAGCTACTAAATTGTTGGCATTTAAAACAACTTGGCATGACTGCTTCCAGGCTGTAATTCACTTGAAATACATACAATGATATTTGTAAACATTCCTTTCTCATTTCTTTGCAGGAAATAAAAAGAAATCTTCTAAGACTTATTTTTGATAGCTTTTAATTGTAGGCAACAGCCAATTTGAATGATTAAAATATCATCGCTACCTCTTCCCAAAAGAAAAACTAGATATACAAGTTAATGCATCAGGAGAAAATGGAGAATTTCAATATTGATTTCCAGTGCCTATGATGATGCTGTGGTTTTTCAAACGTTTTTATTTAGACTATATTTTATGGCCGCATTTCTCTCCTTGACTGTCTAAAACACAATACAGCTGCATCCTTGGACTTACTTATGTATTCAGCAGTGCCTTCTCTAGTGGAAAAGTAGGGGCGCCTGTGTGGCTCAGTTGGTTAAGCGACTGCCTTCAGCTCAGGTCATGATCCTGGAGTCCCGGGATCGAGTCCCGCATCGGGCTCCCTGCTCAGCAGGGAGTCTGCTTCTCCCTCTGACCCTCCTCCCTCTCATGCTCTCTGTCTCTCATTCTCTTTCTCAAATAAATAAAATCTTTTAAAAAAATGGAAAAGTTTTAAATAGGAATGCTAGAATTCGAACTGTGACTAGGGACATCTAGTTTAATTCCTGATGCCTGGATGTGCCAGCTTCCATGGCGAGCACCACAAGCTGGTGAGAGATGGAACAGAGTCCAGACGTCCTGCAGCCTGGCCTTGTGAGCTCCTCTCAGAACTATCTAGGAAATCATGCAAATGTATTCTACATAGCTGTGTCTTATTCTGCATTACCGCAAATATTTTTGCAGATAAATATTTGTTTTCCATTCTTACAAGGCAACCCAGTGCTTTGCAACATAAGGATGCTAACTTCAATTATTTATTTTTTGCTTCTGTTCCATTTTTCTTGGTTCTTCCTCTTTTTTTTAATTAATAAACTTTATTTTCTAGAGGTGTTTTAGGTTCACAACAAAACTGAGTGAGAAGTACAGAGGGTAACCGTAGGGGTCCAGGTCCCACGTACATGTGGTCTCCCCCACTATCCACACCCCCCACCAAATGGTACAACGGATGATACCACACTTACACATCATTAGCACTCAGAACCCACAGTTGACATTAGGGTTCACTGCTGGTGTTGGACATTCTGTGGGTTTGGATGAAAGTATAATGACATGTATCCACCACACAGTATCACACAGAATAGTTTCACTGCCCTAAAAATCCTGTGTTCCACTTGTGCATCCCTTCCTCCCCCAACCACTGTTTTACTGTTTCCATGGTTTTGCCTTTTCCATAATGTCCTATAGTTGGGATTACAGTATGTAGTCTTATCGGATAGGTTTCTTTCACTTAGTAAGATACATTCAAGTTTCCTCTTTTTGTGTCTTGATAGTTTGTTGTGTTTTTTTTTTTAAAGCACTGAAGAATGTTCCATTGTTGTCTGGATATACATCCATTCACCTACTGCATCTTGGTTAGTTTCAAGTTTTGGCAATTATGAATAATGCTGCTATAAATATCTGTACCCTGGGTTTTGTGTGGATGTAAGTTTCAACTCATTTTGGTAAATACCAAGGAGTGTGATCACCAGATTATATGGTAAGAATGTGTTTAGTTTTGTAAGAAACTGTTAAATTGTTTTCAAAGTGTCTGCACCATTTTGTGTTCTCAACATTAATGAGTGAGAGTTCCTGGTGCTCCATCCGCATCCTTGCCTGCACGTGGTGTCGTCAGTGATGTGGATTTGGACCACTCTAATATGTGTGTGGTGGTATCCCACTGTTGTTTCAATTTGCATTTCGCTGATGACATATGCTGTGGAGCATCTTTTCATGTGCTTCTTTGTCATCTTTCTGTCATTTTTGATGAGGTGCATGTTCAGGTCACTGTCCCAGGTTTTTTTAACCTGGTCATTCATTTTCTTATTGTTGAGTTTTAAGAGTTCTTGTATGTTTTGGAGACAGTCCTTTATCAGATGTGTGTTTTGCAAATATTTTCTCCCATTCTGTGGTTAGCTTTCTACTCTCCTGACATTGCCTTTTGAGAACAGAGGATTTTTCATTTACATAAACTCCCACTTTTATCAGTTATTTCTTCCACAGCCTGTGTCTGAAAAGTCATATGGGCTCTTTTTATGGACACCAATAACCCATAAATTGGATTACCCTTATTATCGTAAGTTTTCATTCTCTTAATCTAAGTTTTGTTTATTTGCCTTTTGGAGGAAATCTCAAAGCTTTTGAGTCCTCAGGAGGCTGTCCTTTTCTTGGGTTATTTTTTTATCTTGGACTTTGGGTATACAGAATTAATTTATCATAATCCTTGACTGATAACCCACTCTCCTCATTAGCCTCCCTACACCCCACTTCTGTGCACGTGTGTCACTCATACATGTATGTAATTGAGTAGCTATTTTAATATACCAGTTATTTACAAATCCACTATGCAAAAGCTAGGACATTGGTAAAGCCCTCATCTTGCCATATTTCCCACCACTGTCCCATCCTCTCTGCCTCCACCCGGACAAAGTACTTCTAAGTCCCGCTTTTACCATTCTCTTTTTTCTCTTGTATATGTTTCATTGTATCTATCTGTACTTTGTTGTTACTTTTTATGAGATTTGCACCCCCTATATTATCATCTTCAAATTAAAAAGGTGACAGGTGCTGACGGTCCCGGGTACTAAGCGCCATAAGACACAGACTCCTGGAGCAATATTCATGGAGAAAGACAGAATAATTATAGTTTAACTATTGAGCTGACTTGGAATCACTGAGACTCAGACTGTGTACACACACATACACACACACACACACATGCGCACACATACACACACACACACAAACACACCCCAGTACCTAGTTTCCTGTAGGACACATAGGAAATGATTACTACTAGAAATTTTTGAGGAATTTTACACAGGTCCTCCGGCTGCAAAGATTCCAACTACTTTGGGGTGTAACTCCAGTGTCATACAGGTTTATAAGAATATGCAAGTATTTTTTTAAAGATTTTTTTAAAGATTTATTTATTTATTTGAGAGAGGAAGAGAGGAGCAGGGGAGGGGCAGAGGGAGAGAGAGAATCACAAGCAGACTCCCCACCGAGCATGGAGCCCAACGTGGGCTCAATCCCAGGACCCTGAGATCATGACCGACTGAACCACCCAGGTGCGCCAAGGATATTTTTTCCACAATAACCTAGTACATCCTTACCACCTCATCATTCTTGCAGAAATGTTAAGAAAAAGAGGCATCCATTTGTGAATGCTCTATATCTTGAGTTTTTTCAGCATGGGTGTATTTGCATAATGTATTTTTGATAGAGATAAGCCTTTAACTGTGATTTGCTATATCTTTGCAATGGAGCATACTGAAAAATTAATAAATTGGAGAAAAAAAAGGTTTGCTAGTCACTGGTTCCCGCCGCAGTTCAGAGACAACTTGGATGCTATTTGTACCCATAGGTCTTCACCGCACCCGATGTTCTACAGTGAGGACTTAAAGTTTGATTGATTGATTGGGCTAGATACACCAATTTTTAGGCAGCTTCACAGTGTTCCAGTTATTTCATTTGGCTGGATTCAAGCTCACTGAATTATTACTGTTTATGTTCCCGCAATCTTCCACAAAGGACACTGTGATTGTGCATTTTATTCCTCTGGAATTTCAAGAGAGTGCTCTGTGGAAAGCACCTCTCTTAAGCCAGGGTCCATGCACCCCGCTGTCCTCCCACTGCACAACGACCATCTATAAATACGGCTGTAATGTGTCCTCCTCAGGATTGGTTTTACTGCCCTCATATTTCATGATATAGTAGATGCTTGGGATGGTCACTACCTAACCAGAAAGAACGAGCTCCTGGAGTATGGTCATTTTCCCCGTCAGTGAAAAAGCCTGACTCTAACGAACGAAGGTCTGTGGTGTATACACATTACCACAGAAATATGGGATCAGAAGCAAAACCTGAAGTCGTTCTTCACCAAAGAACACAAACTCCTCACTTTAATGGCAGCTGCATTCCAAATATGAAACCATCGCAAGTAAATTAAGTAGCCACATTTAAAATAACGACTTCAAATTTCTTTTTAAAGTGCGGTTACGTACAATAGAGTTGCTCTATTTAAATTGTCTATTACTCAACCGTTTCCAGTGTGTTCCCATTTAGCTCATCCATATTATTGCCTTATACTTCACACCCCACGATGTTAACATTAACAGGAATACATTTCTGCCCTTTGTTTATTTCAGAAACCAGCAGGCTGAGCCATGCACTGTAGCTTCAAGGATACTTGCTCATGCAGCATTATTGAAAGCACACCAAAAAAAAAAAAAAAAAAAAAATCCCTCATCTACATCTCCTGCCTATTTGGGGGTCAGAAATGTTTATCATTATAGTAGGATTCTTTTGGCATTTTGAGATGGCTTTAAATATCAAAGTCTGCTTTTAAAACTGCACATAACTTCAGAAAGCATGGCAATATAAAGTCAAACAGAAGTACCAGCTACTTCTCCCCCCCACACACACACCATGCTAATTTTTGTTCATTCTGTCTGTTCATTTGTCACTCTGCCCTCTTCTGTGCTCTGACAGAATAATCCCTTGCATCTTCCAGAACCAGCTCAAATGTAACCTCTTGTTTGCCGGAGGGGAGGTGGGTGGGGCGATGGGGTAAGTGGGTGATGGGCATGAAGGAGGGCACGTGATACAACGAGCACTGGGTGTTATACATGCAACTGATAAATCACGGAACTCTACCCTGAAACTAATGTAACCTCTCTACAGAGCTTCGTCCCACTTCTGCTAGCTGATTTAATCACTCTCTTCTTTTCCAGGCTAAGAGAGGGCTATTAGGGCCCCGAGGACATCGCTGTAGCTTATGATGGGACAGGATCAGGTAATAGGATAGCCTACTACTTGGTGACTTTATCAAGATCCCAGCTTTGAGCGTAAAGTCCTCTGCATCTGGGCACTCTGAGCATTCGTGCTGCCTCTTCTCATCAGCACGAGCACGAGACACCCACCAACTGTCAAGCCGCCCTTCCCCTCCCCACCTGGGAATGCACGCTTGTCCTTTACAGCTGAGACTGAGTGTTATGGTCAGGTTCTGTCCTTTCCACCCCCACCTCCCTCTCCGGAGGCCATATTCAATTTTAGTTACCCCGGGCTCCCTCCCTGAAACTCCCTATAGTTGAGAGCAGCGATTTTTTATTTCTTTCTCCCACTAGACTGTGAGTTCACCTTCAGAAACCTCAAAAAACATGTATCCAACGAGAAAAATAAGTGAACTGATAAATTTGGCGACACTGGCATCAAGGAAAAGACATTTCAAACCCTCCACGAGTTATGTAACTTACGTGGCATCCAGGTTCCTCACCTGTAAAAATGGACCAAACAATACCCACTCTGAGGTTTTTGTGGAAAACAAACATGCCTGTGCATCAACTATCTTGGACCGAGTAGTCAATTCTTATTTGTGAGTTTTCTTCCTGCCTCAAAAAAAAAAAAGAAAAGAAAAGAAAAGAAATTGTTGAAGTTGTAGCTCAGACACGATTGGAGAGTAACTGGCAGCCAGCAGGGGCAAAGCCATGTGTCACTGTCCAAGGACAGGCACCATGCTGAGGGTGCAGGTTCTCCAGGTGTGTTGAATGAATGCAAAAAAAGCAGAACAAGGCGGGTGAGTCAATCCTCCTCCATCAGCCTCACAGCAGTTCTGTTGCAGCCTCCCCTTGTCCACGAACAGGACCGTCACTCTTGTATGCACACAGGAATCACAGCATTGCCCCTAGCTCCCTCTTACTGTCCTTAGTAAGCGATGTATAAACGATGTACTAATGCATGCCTGTGCCTTGGCAATGAAGTGGTTTTTTTCTTTATTTTGTTGAAAGGTGTTTGGCTGTGTCAGGGAAGGTACCGGCACAGGTGTGCCTAAGTACCTAAGTATGGTGACAACCGTTGGGTACCTGGAAAGCTCCTATAGAAAAGGGCACACCCAGCAGTTTGGGGCTGAGTTTACTTCTCACAATCTTCTCCCTATGCCCAGCAGTGAAGAGGAGCTTTAGAAGATTTGCCTTAGGGACCAGAACTTGAGCAAGGGAGAGGTCAGACCATTAGGGCAACTATACACTCTGTCCTAGAAAAGCACGTCATTAAACAAGCAAGATCCCAGGTGCGGCTGCATGTGAAAGCTCTGACCATTTCTCTCAGATCCTCCGGCAATGGGAGAAGGGAAGAGGGGCTCACATCCCAGGCCAAGGAGACCAACGGACTAAACAAGCAAGGATTCCACTGCAAGGGCCACCAAAGTTTTGTAAACTGGGTTTAGTTTACAAAACACTCTATTTTGAGGCACTGGAGTTTTGTGTTCTTGCTGTTATTCTGTTTTCATTTTGTCAATGACTTTACAACACCCTTCAGTTTTCCTGGTTTCTTCTTCCACCTTCAAAGTCATTCCAACTCAATACCGTTTCAACTAATACCACTCAAAGTGCAATATTTGTTAGTTTCCCGAAACTTTTTGCTGTACACCAAACACCATGCTGGGGATTTAAAACACAGGAGGCATCCCCTGACCTTGGGGTGTCTACCCTCTAAGGAAGGAGACAGTAGTGGGAACTAAGTGGAAAGCCCACCTTCTTTCCCTCCGCACAGAGCTCTCAAGGGTCATCCACGTTGCAGCCTGCGTCTGCACCTCTTTCCTTTGTATGGCTGAATAATATTCCACTGGAGGGCTTGACTGCCTTTTATTCATCCATTCATCAGTTGATGGACATTTGTGTTTTTTCCACTTTTTTGGTGTAGGATGGTACAAGTGTTCTGGAATTGACTGTGGTAATGGCTGCCTAACTGGGGATGCACTAAAAGCCACTGTCCACTTTACATGAGTGAATATTATGCTAATTATATCTCTATAAAGTTGTTATCAAAAGACCAAAAAATAATGGCAGAGTTATGCACAGGTATATTACATATACACATATCTTTTAAAATATCTAAAAATTTTCCATACATCATGATGTTTTGACATTTCAGAAAACCTTTCTGGCTGGGGAGAGACCACCGTTCAGGGTCCAACCTACCCAGGAGCATATGCAAACCACCCAGTCCAGAGCCAGATCTGCTCTGCCTGGCTCATAGAGGCAACAATCCTCTTCCCTGGTCATCCCTGGGCCAGGTATCAAGCTACCAGAGGCCACCCTTATTGTCCAGAGCTCACCAAAATTATCCAAACTCCCAGTCCTAAAGTATTCACCCTGCCCTGCCTTTCCCTTGCCAACCCCAGGAAAGGAAGGGTCTAGCATCCCCTTACCCCTCGCTCCTGCTCCTTCTGCCTCCTGACCATCTTGGTGCTCCCCAGCATGGTTCCCCATGGTTCCTTCCCGGGGGCCCATGAGAATACTAAAGTAATGGTAAAGTTAGTCCTTCCCAGCCTAATTCTTGTTTCCTCCTGGGACCACACTGACATCCCCATGCTGTATATAACACGTCCATCCTTAAGACAATAGGATATCAAGACAGTCCAAAAAAGAGGTACCCATTGGAGTTGGTGGTTTGAGGAGGTGATTCAGGCAAGCCTTCCCAGAAGAGACAACTCTACGCTCTGACTTTAAAATGAGCAGGAGACAGCGAGGTGGAGGAAGCACTGGCTAGGGGAGAATGTTCCACACTGACACTCAAAGACACAACCCAGGACGTTGCTCGTTGCTCACAGCGGACAACACTGACTTGGATGTTGGGGGAACACAGTGCTGCCTTGGGAAGTGGTAAGCCAAAGCAGGTAGTGAGCCATAGAAGGTAAAAATCACTCCACTCCGGGCAGCTATGTGAAAGAGAAATCCACACAGGGTTAAGACTGGAGCCAGGGAGACCAGATAGGAGGCTGTGAAGTTCCTACAAAATCCAGGAAACCCAGAGACCAGGGGAAATGGGTGAACTTCTCATCACTGTGGATCCAGAGACAGGAAAGCATAAATCATGGTAATTAGAAAATCCAGCTTCCATGAAAAGGGTACAAAGCTATCTTTTTCCAAATAACACAGTTCAGCAAATTGGACGCCACCGCTCCAAGTAAACAAGTGACAGAGTCAGCAGGTGGAAGGAGTCATTTCCAGTATCAGCACTAATACACTTTGCATCGTGTACTTTAAGGAATGCCAGAATATCTCATTATATTGTCTTATTCTCTTCTGTATCACAGTGATAGGAGAAAATGGGCATCGCATCCGAATCAGCTCTGTTGGCCCTAAAAGATCCGATTCCACCCCCAGGCTCGACGCAGCAAACGTGGGATGAGACGTCCTCATTGGCCTCCCAACACTTAGGACTTAGCCCGTTCTAGTGGCACCAAGGATGAGTTATGACACAGTGTCTCCATATGTTATCACTGGTTCTTGAAGCAAGGAGAGAAAAAGAAATAGAAAGCAATTAATAAAGAGAGCCGGGTATCTCACATGTCAGTGTGAGAGTGGATAGAAAAGATAAGACTTTGTCCCTACAGCAAGCTCAGCATTTTGATTCAAATGAAATCCAAACAAAAAGAGGTTACTGATGTCACACAGTGCTTATGAAAGCGAGATGCATAGGTAACAGCCAATCCACTCCTCCTCTCCACCGAGTGATGAGCAATGAAAACTATTTCAGGTTTCCCTTCTTGGGCCACATCTCTCAGATGAACTCAGAACAACCAGAATCAAAAGCTTCTCTCAAAAGCAGAGTCCGGGCTCCCCTGTTCTTGCAAGGCCAGTCACCACCTCAGTGAGGACGCCTTGGCTCACCTGGTGTGAGTTATGCTTAGCATTATTCCGTAAGCCACCATTTAGAATCATCCAATGTTGGAACTGGTAAGGAATCACAGTGGTAGAGGAGATACTGAACTAATTCCTGAAGAGTCTCTACTCCACCCAAAATTCATTTTTACCTGTATCATTCAAATATGTGGCATGCTTTCAGGATAATCAGTGGATAATGAACATTAAATCAAAATAATTACAATTGTTTAAATTAAATAATTAAAAAATAAACAAATCCATTATGCGCCCAACGGAGTTCCTTTCTCTGTCAAATGAAGGGAAGGGGAGCTATAGGATCGCCGGCAAAGCATGGTCTGGTTCTCCTGTTCGGGGACCCTACAGGCCGACCCAAGCACTTGGCGGCGGAGCGGACCCTGCGTAAGTGCCTACCAAAGACAGAGCCGGAGCTGCCCACCAGGCACTGGAGCTCTGATCCTACCAGTGCTGTCACTCCCGCTATTACTGAAAGTCATTATGCTGCACGACCAGGTGCAGAGGCATATTTCGTGGAGCCTGGAGCTTATGCAATTTGGAGGGTGAGTCATCTTTAAGACAAACAGAATATGAAATCACAAATACAAAATTAGGTCTAGAGCCCTGGAAGGGGATCCCAGGCAAGCGAGGGTCCTTGGAGCTGGAGCCTCACAAACTTCACGTTAAATCCATCTATTCAGCTCACATAATAGTGATGAACTCCTTCTTTGCTGCCTCCTAGTAACTATTTTGTTTACTTATTTTTGCCATTCCTTGTGTTAAGTATAATTTAAGGTAACTTACGGAGCTCCATGCAATACAACAAGATGAACTTCGGAAGCTCAAAGCCAATAAGCAAGGAAGTCTGGACCGAGAAAAAATGACAGAAAACCAGCAATGAGATTCATACTCAGCATACTTTCTGCTGATTTGCAGGGGAGATGCAGAAATTTAGGTATAAATTTTCTAACAGGCAACAACAGAGAGTGAGAAACGTGGTTAATTATAGGAGTTAGACCAGTAGTTTAATAAATAAATGCACAGCTGACGAGAAATCTCTTTCCTGGGTCCTCTGTAATGGAAGGAGCCATGTCCTCAACCTGACCCAAGAACTTGGCTTTATGAAGCCTGACGCATCACAGCACAGAGTCAGATCTTAGCACCACACATGACCGTTTCTGCCACAGTCCTCCACAAACATCACTTCCCTCACATTGTCTTATGTATAAAGCAATGGAAGGCAGCAAGTTTGAGGTTATGCTCCAACCCAGCTAGCTGAATGCTGCTCGAATGCATCACTATTTGATTACTCTCCAACTGTACAGAAAGGACCCTGTCTGTACTCCGACAAGCACGTAGCTTAAAGGTTATGAACCTGAATCAAAGCCTAAGGGAGAGCCTCAGACACAGTTCATCGTCCACCAAAATAATTCTGAGCCCCCTCTAATATTCAAAAGAAACTGATTATCCTAGTTAGTCCTAGCCTTCTATTTTTACACATTTCTAGGAGTTTACTATTCTCTGTCTCATTATATTTTACATTATTATAGGAAATTTCACTAAGTTTGACCCACAGAAAATTAACCTTGGTGAAATATAGAGCAGTAGTCTTCAAAATTCCTTGTTTATTGACTCCCCAAAATAATTTTGGAAATCACAGGATACCCTCTTCTCACACATTTTTTACTTAATGAATAAAAATTTGTTTGCCAAAGTTTAGTTTCAGAAAAAAGAATAACACACTACTACAAATTACAGTATATTACTGTAATTATTGACGTTAAGAAAGTAAAACATTGTATCTCTTTTATACATAACCAGTGGAATTTAAAAGCAAAATGAATTTGATAACATGAATAATTTCTTATTTAACTGTTGGAAACATGCTTTTTCACCTTGAGCTTCTATTCCATAGCTTATAGAATTTTCTCCTACTGTAAAAAATTTTTATGCTTGAGAGTATTTATTGCTCATACATGTATACTGCCCTGATACATACTTTTGTGTGTGTGTATGTGTGTGTGTGTGTGTGTTGAGAGAGAGAAATTAACTTGTTAAATTTCCTGAATCATAAGATTCTAAGTGTTAAATATTTCTTCTAGCTTTAGCCATTATAATTATCTGTAATGATTATTGTAAATTATTTCTATCATTTGCATTTATACAAATAATTCCAAAAAGTAACATACATTTTCATGACTGTTAAGCAAAAAAGCAAAATTCAATTACAAATTGTACATTTTTAATTTTCAATTAGATTATGCATCCAAGGCTAAAATAGCTTCCTGCTGGAATAAAACAGGGTTCAGGATCAATTCTATTCCTGTTGTGTGTGTGTGTGTGTGTGTGTGTGTGTGTGTGTGTGTGTGTGTTTGTTTTTTACAGGTATAAGCTCTGGGAAAACTTGATAAGATTCACAGGGGCTCTGGAGTGTATCTTTCTTCTACAAAATGCAGTTGTGAGGCAGGAATGGAGGCCCAGCAAGGTGCCTCCACCATAGGCAGCTTCCTCGGAAGGAGGCCCAGTAATATCGAGGATGTGGAATTTTCATGAAGATTATCTATCTTCATTAAACATTGCTGCATAACAGACTCAAGACTGTGGCTCATGACTCTGCTTGACCTCGCTCAGTGGAGCAGGTTCCTAGTGGTTTCGTCCATGGTCACTCCCACTGGCCACTCTTCCAGGGCTCAGCTGAGACACCGGGGGCCCCACGGTGGCCCCTCTCAGATGCCCAGTGGTTGGAGGGGCTGCTGGCTGAGGCACCTCTGCTCTCCTTCTCATGGTGTATCCAGCAGGACAGTCTGCACTTCTTCCTGGGAGGACTACATGTCAAGATGGCAAGTCCTAGTTTGCAAATATTTGTGAACCTCTGCTTGGATCACCTTTTTCTGATGCCTCGGTGGACAAAGCAAATGGCATGGCTGGTTCAGCCTCAGTGTTGGCAGGGACTGCCCACCAGCATGGATGCCAGAAGCGAGACTGCGAGAACCTACCATGGGCTTCCTCAGGTTACAAAGGAATGTCTCCCCCACATGCAAAACATGCCAACCACCAGCTAGGACACTAAATTCTCATCCCGTCACAGGATCAGGCTGGAAGTCCATGATCTTATTATCTTATCAAGCTTCAGTGTGGAAGAGGATCTTCAGCTACAGCTACTCTTGATCCAGGAAGCTGTGACCTAACAAACTCATTTGTTCATGCAGCACACACCCAACTTATGGTGACCACGGCCGCTCCTGAGCGGGAGTATATCTGTGGTTCGTGGCAATCATGACACCCAGTCAGACGCATGTTGTTGGGGCGGAGTGTCCCTTCCTTGGTGCCCATCTCTACTGCCTTGTCTTGGTCCCGTAATACACCGTTCTCTAGGGTCCGACCTCCACCTTCTGTAAGCCTTCTTGTCTCTATAGAAAGGCCTGTGTTTGCAGCCTGCTTAAGCCACTGAATCATCTCAGACCCTTCCAGTTGGGCACCTTTACCAATGCATCTCTCTCAGAGGCTTCGTGGTCTGTCCTTGGAATTTTGAGGTTCACATCTCTTAGAATCTACAAGCATGATTCTTGTTGAGATGACATCCTCCTACTTGAGCTATGTCAGACTGCTGTGGGTTGGTACTTCTGTGATACTTGGATGAATTTATATGATTACTAAGAACATAACATTAATTGGTTTCTTTTCCTTTTTTTAAATTAAAAGTTCTTAATTATTTTGTTCCTCATCTAAATGTTTTCTTTTTTAAAAAGATTTTATTTATTTATATGAGAGAGAGCGAGAGAGTGGGTTGAAAGGCAGAGGGAGAAGCAGACTCCCCGCTGAGCAGGGAGCCCAATACGGGACTCGATCCTAGGACTCTTATGACCTGAGCCAAAGGCAGACACTTAACCTACTGAGCCACCCTGTGTGCCCATCATTCAAATGTTTTCTGCATCCTCTTCTTTAACTAGTGATTTGAAATTGCTAGTCTCCCTGGCTTCCCGCTTCTCCTTTCCCCCCTGGGGACACTTCTGCTCCTATATTTAAACTGATATTCAAGCGATGGTAGATCATTTGTCCCTGACAGCTTAAACAATTTGAGTATCTACTACATACTGGGCACTGTCACTGCCTGAGGGGCTTCTCATTTAGTGGGGAAGCTGATACAAGGCGGAGAGATATACTCTAAACCGGGGTACCCGCAAGAAGCTGCAGAAGCACAGACTTGAAATCCAGGATGGGCAGACTCAGGGAAGGTTCCCAGGGGAATGGGCGCCTAAATGGAGTCTTTAAGGATGAAAAAGACTCAACCAGGCAGACATGTCAAAGCAGGCATGTTCCGAGCAGTGTATTTCTTCAATTCTATCTGAAATAAGTGATCACAAAAGCACGTCCACGTATCTCAGAGGCACGGCCACCACCTCTGGGCAGCTCAGTGCCACAGGAACATGTATCCAAGGGAGGTTTGCAGAAGAAAGCAGTGAATACCATCATTAAGAACCTCCTCTTTGAAAAGGCTAAAGCCAAGGAGAGGCACCGTCAGACGTACCCTTTGGAGCGATCGCTCTGGCAATGAAGGAGTGGGAAAGACAGAGCAGAATCAGGAGATGGGTCAGGGTTCTTAACCTGGGATCTACTGATGCCAGGAGCCGTGGCTGTGGTCCCAGAACCAATGATGTTGCAGAAAATGCTGCGTGTGCAACTTCTATGTGCAATTGTGCATGTAATCTCAATTGTCTCCAATTTTTACATTGTAAAATGTCCAAGATGCTTTATGACCATCTTCGTATCCACCTCTTAGCTGGTGCCCTGTTTTCTTATTCTCTCAGTTTCTAACTCCAGATTATCACTATTTTGTTGAACACACCCCATGCACATATGTCTTTACAATAACCTGCTTCTTTTGTTTTCTTGCCTTAATTCCTAGAAATTCTGTACTGGGAATCTCAGGGAATAAACTGATAGGAGAAGTTAAAATACATGGCCCATCTTGTTTTCATTTAATTATGTTTGAACAATTGAAATCTTTCTAAGCCCTGGTTTCTCTCACTGGATCGGGTCTTTTTATCTACCTCTGTGACTTTGCAGTAAGGCGTTCAGATAGCCAACTCAACTCTTTGACGCCGGAGGCAATGTGTCCTTACCCTGTTTGGACTTCAGTTCTGTCCTTCAGTCCTGGATGTTTCTCTGTTTTCAGAAATTCTCTTGGCTTTTCTTTCTTAATCCATTTGTCAATTTTACCACTTTTCCTCCCGCTCCTCATGGCTTCCCATCAAGCCACATGGATTCAGGAGAAGTTGATGACCAACAGCTCATGTGCTGTGTAGATTATAATTTATTAGATTCCGGTTTTGCTCAAGTACTGAGCCATATTTTAATAACAACCAAAATATTTCACGGTTTGGATAGGAATGGGTACCTTACCAAGCCGACTGAAAGGGTGCGGTACCTGTCCTATAGGAAGGAGCAGTTAAAACCTTGATGTGGGTTGTGGATTAGCCGATAGAAAAACGATCAGGTAGAAATCAGGAGTAAGGGGAAGATTAGTGGGAATTTCACTCTACACAAAGAAAACATGGCTGTTCCAAACATGAAGCTGAACTTCTCCTAGATCCTGGAATCCACACCATATTTATAAATCTGTAATCCAGCTGTTACTTGATTTTAATGGGCATCTTAGGCTAGCCTGGGAAATGTGGTTTTTACTATTTTCTACAGAGAAAATATTTTCCAATGTATCAAACTCAATGAACTTATAAAATACACTCCATTTTTACACTGGAGCTATCTGTGCAGCAGTTTCTTTACAACTGTACATAAAATGCTTTTTCTGTAAAATTGAGTTAATGTATAAAATACTGCTTTATGCCAGAATAAAGATACTAGTATTTCCTAAAAAAATAAATAAATAAATAACCTGCTTCTTCCCTCTGACACCAACAGGCAGCCTGGAGCTGTGTATTCTGTCTCTGTGGAGGAGGACATACCCTTTCTCCCAGGTGGCCAAAACTTTTTTTTTTCCTTTTGTTTTCCTGATGAGAGAGGCTGACCCAACAACTCTCCTTAAACTCCCAACAAAAAAACATAGGCTGACTTTTGGCAAATCCAACATGCATGAGGTAGATGCTCCCTGTCCAGGACACTTTCCAAGGAGGGCTGACTGCTGCCGCCGGGTGAGCTATTGTTGCCACTGGGCTCTTTACAAATGCTTCCTCCAACAATGTGTAACGTCTCTATTTTAAAATAGGCTGCACTCCAAATGCAACTTTGTTAGCGACTTGACTTCTTGCTCAGCAGGAGATACAAATAAAGGAAGAAGTGGGATGCATTGTAGGACCTGGGACTACAAAATAAAAACTAAATCATTAAATACCGATGAAATTGCAATCAGTTCTTAGTTAACCAGGGTAATTTGTGTAGGTGGTATAGGGAGAAGAGATAGGCCAAAATTACAATTAAAACTACCAACTAAGGGCGCCTGGGTGGCTCAGTTGGTTAAGCGACTGCCTTCGGCTCAGGTCATGATCCCAGAGTCCCTGGATCGAGTCCCGCGTCGGGCTCCCTGCTCGGCGGGGAGTCTGCTTCTCTCTCGGACCCTCCCCCCATCTCATGTGCTTTCTCTCTCTCTCATTCTCTCTCTCTCAAATAAATAAATAAAATCTTTAAAAAAATAAAAAATAAATAAAACTACCAACTAAAATGAAAGAAAACTTCCATCAATTATTGGTTGTAGGGACAGCTTAACTCTAGGTAAGACAACAGAGACCTAAGGCAGGTCACCTCTCCGAGGGACTCAAGAAGACCAACCCCTTATTAGCCCGGGCTGTGCAGCTCTTGGCCATGCTAGGGGTGGGCAGCCTCCCACATCTCTGTAGCTTTTGCTTCAGCTTTTTACAGGACTCCCATACCTGGAGCCCTGGCATTGGCTCAATAACCTAACATGATGTCAGGGCTGGCAGGGAGCCTCAGAGACGAGTTGTCCCCGTGTTAGGAAGACAGGCGGGAGGAGGTTAGGGAAGTAGCAGGTCAGGCATGGCTCAGGTGCATCCTGCTCTACAGCACGACTGCAACAGCAACTATCCTGGGTAGGAAATGACCTGGCTCAGCCTCAGCAAGCTCACTGACACTGCCGTTTTTGACGCCCCCTCCCCTTATGGGGGATGGTTGCCATGACAGTTCCACTAAGAACCATAAAAGGCTAAAAACTCCCTGTCCTGTCCTGTAGGAGATACTTGGATGACTGGGAGCAAACTCAGTCACAGACCACCCTAGCTGCGTCCCATAAGCCTGCAGGCATGAGCAAGACAATCCTGACCCACCCCCCGCCCCCGGCACAGTTGCCTTCCTCAGCCTGCTCCCCACCCTCAGAGTGTACTTTTGCTTTAATAAAGCCAAAGTATTGTGTGATTCTGTGTGATTCACTGCACTGTTCCCTCCTCGAATTCTTTCTCCTGATGAAAAGAACCTTCCAGTGACCCGTGGAGCCACCACGTCCTGAGGAAGAGCCTCAGGGGCCAGGAGGAGGCTGGGTAGATGGGGTTCCCAACCCCTGACCTAGAATAGCCAGGTTTTGTCTGTTTTTTTTTACATTAGGGTTCCACTCAAAAGCTTATTTATATAAAGGATATTTTTAAAAATCATACAATTGACCCAACATAGATTTTCACTTCCTGCTGTCCTTCTAGATGCTGGAAATTCAACAATACAAAATGCCTGCTGATGGGAGCACGTGTTCTAGCCGGAACCTGGGCTGACGCTCTGTTAGTTTGCTCGGGCTGCCATAACCAGCTACCACAGACTGAGCGGCTTAAACACCGGAAGTTTCTCCTTCACGGTCCTGGAGGCTGGAAGTCGAAGATCAAGGTGTCAGCAGACTGGGTTTCCCTGAGGCATCTCTCCTCAGAAGGCAGACAATCCCCTTCTTTCTGTGGCCTCATATGGCCTTTGCTGTGGGTGCCTATGTCCCTGGTGTCTCTCCGTCTTCTTACAAGGACACCCTCATACTGCATTAGGGCCCATCCTAATGATCTTATTCAACCTTAAACATCTACCTTAAGGACCCATCTCCAAATACAACCACAGTGGGGGTTGGAGCTTCAACGTATGAATTTGGGGGGATACGATTCTGTCCATAACAGACCCTATAACAGACCCTCTGTTTCTAGACATAAAAACTGAGTAGAGACAGACTGTCAGGATCACACAGCCCGCTACCTCAGAACGGGAATCAGGAATTCCCTGACTTCTGAGCAGAATGAAGGAAGCACTGGAGGAGAAGAAAGGCAAAGTACCTGGACGAGGAGGAGAAAGTGGGGACAACTGATCAAGGGGAAAGGTGAAGAAGTTCTCTTAGAAGAAAGGAAAAGCAGTAGTTACAGAACAAAGAGGCTAGGTTTTGGGGCCAAGGATACACGGTTTTGAATTGTTTCCCCTTCCAGACAGCCGCGTGACATTGTGTCAACAACCCTCTGGGACCAAGGACTTTTAATCTTTTTCATTTACAAGCTGCCTATCTCACATGTTAAAATTTGTGTTTCATGACATATAGAGGGATCGCGCAGTGAGCGTTAGCTCTCTCCCCCTCCCTGCCCTGCCTCCCTGACATAATTAACTGTGTAAATCTCCAATGCCCGAACTTGCCTCCTCTTAATGTTCTTGCCTCTAGGTTCTAAACTCTGCTATTTAGCTCCAGCTAATAGTCTGGCTCCGTTTCCAGACTGTCAACATCCCCAGGTAATATGCTCAAGTTCCTTGGCCCTGGATTGTTCTCTGACCCCAATTGATTCAGCCACAGGGGTCTGAACAGAGGCCGAAAGCCTCTCCTGTAATAGGCTGGGACAGTGGGAGTCGGCAGAAGACGTGGCCTCGCCCTCAAGAAGGCTGTGACTTTGCTGAATCCTATATGGCTGATGTCAGGAAGCTCCCAGGGTGGTCTTACCATGGCTTGGGAGAGAGATCCATGAGTTCTGCTCCAGTCAAGGTCATGTGGTGACTGGCACAAAATGGCCTTGAAGGATGTCAGAACTGGACAGAGATACAGAAGAGAAGCGTCCCAGACTGGGTTAGAGCAGACCAAGCGTGGAAGGTGGGACACCCATGCACAGGTGTCAGAAGGACAGGGGGAGCCCTGGCAGGTCAGTCTGCACAGGTAATATGGGGCCTCAATCCAGAAGAAATACTTCAGTCCTCACAGCTCTTCTCACTTCAAATGCCAGTCAAAAAGGCAGTTACTATACATAACATAAGGAATTAAAAGCAAACACTCTGATATCTATACACGCATGTTCACAGCAGTGTGATTCACAGAGCCAAAAGGTGGAAGCAACCCATGTTGCCCACAGATGGATGAATGGACAAATTAGCTGGAGTTCTCCAGAGAAGCATAACCAAGATAGCATACAGAGAGAGATACGGAAGCGGAGAGTTAGTATAGGAATCGGCCCACCAGATTATGGAGGCCGACAAATCCCATGATCCGCCATCTGCCAACTCGCAGTCCACAGAGCCAGTGTAATCAGTCCAGTCCAAGGGCTCAGGAACCAGGAGCACTGATGTCTGGTGGCAGGAGAAGAGGGATGACTCAGATCAAGCAGAAAGTAAATTCCCCTTCTCTTTTTGTTCTCTCAGGGCCCTCGATGATTAGACAACGCCCACCCACATTGTTCAGGATGAGCTCCATTACTGAACCCACCAATTCAAACATCGATCTCTCCTAGAAACACCCTCATAGACACACCCAGAAATAATGTTTCACCAGCTCTCTGGTCATCCCTTAGCCCATAAAACGAATCATCATAACACACAATGAAATAGTATTCAGCCTTAAAAAGGAAGGACATCCTGACACATGCTAGGACGTGGATGAACCCTAAGGACATACTATGATGGCTAAAGTAAACCAGTCACGTTAAGGGCAAATACTATATAATTCATACTTAAATGAGGTACCTAGAGCAGTCCAATTCACAGAGACAGAAAACAAAGTGGGGGTCTCTAGGAGCTGCAGCAAGGGGGTAATGGGGAGTTGTCATGTAATGGCCATTACAGAGTTTCGGCTGAAGAGGAAAAGTTCGGGAGGTGGATGGTGGTGATGTCTGCACAGCAATGTGACCGTCCCCAATTCCACTGAACTGTGCATTTAAAAATGGTGAAAAGTGTAAATTTTACGTTCTGATATTTTACCAGAATTTTAAAAATTATTTTAAAAAAAACCAACTAGCATTTATTGATTACCTACGATGAGTTTGGGAGTCTGCTAGGGGCCATAGAACCAGAAAGGGGTAAGACGTAGGCCCCACTCCGAAGGATTCACACAGTCTGACCTGTGATTCCTACAGGTTATCTCGTCCTGCGATGCACACAGGTATTCTAAATGTGCTCTCCAAGAATTAACACATCCCTGAGTCATCCCTCTCCTCCTGCCATCAGACATCAGCGATCCTTTTGAAAGAGGACCCATTTCTGAGGACATTTGGCTCTGTCATGAAGCGGCAAGGCTGGAGTTCCTCAGAACGACCCTCTCTCTTTTCCAATGCCAAATCTCTCACATCAGGCCATGCTTACCAGGGCCAGCATCTTGCGGGCTCCAACATCAGGGGACAGACACATTTCTAGTGGCTTCTAATGAAATCACCACAACAAATCTGAATTAGCCACGCAGCATGTGCATGCTGCTTTTAATTGAAATCCTCTTTCTGCTTATTTGCTTGATAAGAGCAGATTATAGAAAATGCTGGTTTCGACAACTCACTACCAAGAACCAGGAGCCATTACCATGGTGCCGGTCAAGGATTCCTAGCACCTGAGTTTCTATCTTTTCCTAATCGGACTGGCTCTTCCCACATCCTAACAGAGGCTGGAAGCCAAGGGATGAATTTGACAGAGGTCTTTCAAGTGCTAAACTGTGAAACTATGACACACACCCACAAAGAAGAATGATAATCCCTCAAATGAACAATGAAAGTACTCTAGGCCAAATGGAACTAAAACAAAAGCAGTCATGTGCCTTGCACTTTGATTAAAAAATAAATAAAGGTGACATCTAGATCAATTTGGAAGTTAGAAATGATGTCATTTGTAAAGATCAACCCCTCCTATTTACTGAAGTGGTCAAAATTCCATCCAGCTCATGTCTGTGGGCATCACCTTGTAAGATCCCACCAGGTGGCAAAAGAAGCTAATTTTCCAGCGCCGTGTTGGAAAAGGTTTTGTTTTTCCAAAGAATACTGCTGGTATTCAGGTAAGTTTGGGTACATGCATCCTTTAAGATTTGTTATGGCCTAAAGGTTTGTGTCCCTCCTGCATGAATTCATCTGTTGGAGCCCTAACTCCCAGTGTGATGGTGTTTGGAGATGGGGCATTTGGGAGGTATTAGGTGTAGAATAAGGTCATGAGGTGGGGTCCTCATGATGGACTTAATGCCCTTATAAGAAAAGGGAAAGAGAGATCCCTTTGTCTTTTCTCCATGCACACGCATCAAGGAAAGACCATGTTAGGACATAGTGAGAAGACAGTCACCTGCTACCCAAGGAGGGGGCCTCACCACAACCTGACCATGCTAGCACCCAGATCCAGCCTCCAACACAGGGACAAAAATGAATGTCTGTTATGTAAGCCCTCTAGTCTGTGGTGTTTTTCATGGTAACCTGAGCTAAGACAGAACATTTGAGGGATAAGTTAAGGATACCAGTGACATCAGGGGCACAGAAAAGAATGTTAAGCCTTGACGCCAGGCTGTTTCCCCCGACCCCGCATTTCTGAGTCTTTGGCAATGAAGATTTCTTCCTCCCTTTGTGGGCCACAATGGGAGACATTGCGGATGAGCCCTCACCGATCTGCGTCTGTGTGTGCTCACCTCTGAGGCTTCTACACTCTACCTGGAGCTTGGTCTACATTGCTGATAAAAGAAAGATCAGGTCACACCAAATGATTCGAGGAGTAGAAAAGCATTTCCATTAAGTTCAGACTTCAAGAAGTCCAATAGCAAAGGATTAACCTCTGAACCCCATGGCACTGTCCCCAGGTCCCTTCACTTTGGCCTCTTTCATTCAGGCCTGGGGATGAGGTAAGGTCACCCATCCAACGGCATCCAGGTGGGTATCCATGGGAGCTCAGGAAAGAAGTCTGTAGTCCACAGAAGATGGGAAGTGGCTCTGTGTTGGGAAAGGAGGGTGGTGGGCTCAAGGCATGGGTTCAAAGAGGCTCCTAGAAAAATCAATCCCAGAGTTGAATCTTGAAAACACCTAGATTTTAACCAGGTGGAGCATAGAAGATAGGGTCTTGAATTTCTTTTATCGTTACAGAGCAGTTAACTATTGAAAGTAGATCATGGCTCATTTGGGATGTGACTTATTTACTGTGCTTTGTCTAGCTGTCTTATCAAGGTAGGTAAACTTAAAAGATTTGATTTAATTTGATTTGATTTGATTTGATTTGATTTGATTTGATTTGATTTGACAGAGAGAGGAAGTACACAAGGGAGAGGGAGAGAGAACAATCTCAAGCAGACTCCCTGCTGACCGCGGAGCAGGACACGGAGCTCGATCTCACAACCCTGATATCATGACCTGAGCTGAAATCAAGAGTCGGATGCCCAAACTGGGTACTTTTAAGTACCATGAAAAAGCCTGAGGTTTTCAAACAATAGGCTGTAGTGGAAGGAATACTAGACTAGGAACCAGAGAATCTGAGTTCCAATATTTTGTCAGTTATAACATGAGTGATATTTTCTGAGACCTGAGACATACAGCACCTCCTTGTGTGTGCTCTTCACAGCCACCCTCTGAGGAAAGAGTTCCAATCATTTCCTTTCTATAAATGACTGAACACAGGCTGGGAGTAAATTACCTTCACACTCGAGGAGGTGAGCCGGGAGACCAGCCCAGACATGACCCAGAAACTGTGCTTTGGACCACGACCAAGTGTGCAATGTCTCATTTTCCTCAAGCTGCTTTCTCATCTACAAAAATCCTGGCTCTTTCACTTTGCCCTACCAGGCATCAATTTGCACACATTGTTTTGCATTCTGCAAAGGAAAGTTTTGTTGCAGGATCGTTGAGTGCAAAGGTCAAGAAAGAGTTCTTGAGATTTTACGGTGCAATTTAGTTTATTTTGACCACATGGGGACCAGAGCCGTGAGCAGAATGAGCTGCACTTTTGCTGTATGAAGCTGGTGTTTTACGCTTAATGCTCAAGGGGAAGGGGACCTGCAGGGTGTATTACATCATAAATGTCTTCTTCGAATTTCTACTCCTAAAACAACTTTCCCAAGATTTCCCTGGTGCTGGGGACCTGGGTGGCTCGGTCAGTCATGATCTCATGGTCTCAGGGTCCTGGGATTGAGCCTGAGTCGGGCTCCCAGCCCAGAGGGGAGTCTGCTTCTCCCTCTGCCCCTCCCCCCGCTCATGAATGCTCTCTCTCTCTCTTTCTCTCTCTCAAATAAATAAATAAAATCTTAAAAAAAATTTTCTTAGATGCTTAGCCTTACTGATATTACTTATCAGTGAGATGACAGGCAGTCATGAACCCCTATAAGAATGTAGCAACCAGCGGATATTTGATCCTTACCAGAACCATGCAGGCTACAGGTCAGCCTTCTGGGCTAAAGGTGAATATTTTTCTGCTTCCATCCCTCATCACCTTCAAGGAGAAAGACTCTTGGTGCAGAGGCCCGCAAAGCAGAGGGCTGAGAAGACAGCGAGGGAAACACGTGACACCCGGTGACACGGCTCAAGAGGAGACGCAGTGAGATGTAGTGAGGACTCCCAGCAGTGAGACAGCTTGTTTGATCTGGATCTCCTGAGGACCTGAAGCGACACTGCAGTAAGTCTGCAGATGACCAGTGATGTACATAATTTGAACACAGAGCACCCACTCAGAGTAAATTATTGTCAGATAAAAGCTCACAAACAACTTGACAAAATTTGTGATTGTGTAGATGTTCTTGTTTGTTGATAAAACTTGGCTAGATCTTCAGGGATACTGTGTTCCTGCAAAACCACAGGGTGAGACACTCAGAAGGAAGCTAATCTGCCTAGGAAAGGCTAAGTTTACCTAACACATAAGGCCCGATGAAGCTGAATTCATGCTGGGAATACAAGACAAGCAATAAGTGTCTTAAGACAAGCATCCAACGTAGCTGGACCTCCTGATTCTCTTCAACGTACCCTTATGCTTTGCTGCCAAATAAAACATTTCATGCATAGTACAAGACACAAGGTATTCTCCTGTTTTGTGAAAAGCACTTCAACACAGTGAATTTGAGTGGGAATGAAACACCCAATTAGCAGCCAGGAAAGTTTTGCAACTTTGGGGAGCTCTGGGGGGATAGCATGTCAGGGTAAACAGTGTTCTCCCGGGGGACCTGCAACCAGAGACATTCCATTTCAGTAAGGAATCAGTCCATGATGAATTACAGAACATCCTACCCAAAATGAGACTGAACAGTAAATGAGCTTGATTGATTCATGTGATGAAGTGTACAAAGCAAGTCAGTCCTAGAGCTTCAGGTGAGGGTTGATCCAGCAGTTCAGCCAGGTCATCAAGAGCCCCCTTTCCCTCTGCTGCCCTGCTCTGCCTTCCACAGTGTTGCCTGGGTCCTCCAATGGTCTCAAGATGCCTGCCAGAAATTCCCAGGGTTTCTTGCTCCCTCATGTATTCCCATCCATCTGGGGAAAGCATCATCTCTCCAACTGTCTCAGGCAATGTCCTGCGATGGTTAAACAGATGGTGAACTTAAATGTCCAGGCACTACCTGGATTAAACATTATTTATCGGTGTTATCGATGTTTCCAAAAGTTACTAGCATTGAATTGGTGGACTCAGTAAATAGGTCTCCCCCACCCCTGCTGCTAGTGGGCATCATCCAATCCATGGAGGACCTGAATAGAACAAAAGGCAAAGGGATGAGGAATTCACCCTGTTTCCTGTCTCACTGATTGACCTGCAATTTCTCATTTCATCTTCTCAGGTCTCTGCACTGGGACTTGAACCATCAGCTCCCCTGGTCCTCAGACCCTCGAATTCGGACTGCAGTTCCACTGGTTTTCCTGAATCTCCAGCTTGCAGACGGCAGACGACAGAGGGCAGACTTCTCAGCCTCTATAATCCTGTCAGCTAACTCCTCATAATAATTATATATATTTCTCCATCCCACTGGTCCTGTTTTTCTGGAGGACACTGACTAATACATGCCCTGAGATTTATTCTAATTATATGGGTTTGAGTCACATCCCACTCCAACTAATACACAGCCAAGGAGTGAGAATGTGCCAATGCGGTTAGCTGCAGTCCTATGTTTCATCCCTTAAATTGGGGGCAGAATCCATTTCTCTGAAATCTCATTGATTCCCCAGTCAGAAATTACCAACTATGAAGAAAGGAGAAGACAGGCAGAAACGTCCACAATAAACATTAATGCTATCTGACTCGTCCACGGCACACAAGACATTTAGTTTGCACACATTTAAGGGTAGCTTATCATTAACTAAATGTTTTGTAACTCTAAATATGAAAAAAATTAATGAATTTAATTAAAGAACTGCAAAGTCCCTTCAACGATATTAATATAGGCTCTAAGTACTTTCAAGAAAATAGCTGCATACCTTCATTATTTTCTTTTAAACTCTTTTGCACACACACGGGAAGGAGTACTGGGCTAAGCTCTTCGAGGGACTCAAAGGTGCTGTAGGAACATGGAGCAAACACAGGCCACCAGGATTTTCAGCTCAGTCTTTGTGCTCCCAAGGCCCTGATGTGATTCATTCAAATGAGCGCATTAAGTTTCCTTGTTTCAAGAAATTACAATCGTCTTATGTGCGTATATTTAATAAACAGATTCCCCTTCTGACCAGAGTGACTCAGGCAGTCACACATTTAGGTCAAGGCAACAATAGGATTTCAGTTGTCTGCAAATACTCCTGTCATCTTTGATGAGACCGTGAACTCTCCAGAGCTACTCCTGGTTAAGGATTTTGGAGGGTGTCCCATACTTCCTCAGAATCTTTGACCTCAGGTAAAGCCAGATAAGCAACGTGCCTTATTTCCTCCAAGGGATTGAACTGCACACTTCACATTTCAGATCTAAAGTCACTCATCTGAAAAGTGAACTAAGGGGTCTGTTCATTTAGATCAGAGGAAGGGTAGAAAGGCAAAGGGCAAAGCCATGAGTTACTCCGAGGCAGAATGAGGGGTGAATTCTGTGTTGTTATGATCCAGGCCCCAAACTCACAGTTGATACAGTCCTCAAATGTGATTCATGAATATGCTGAGAAGGGAAAGTGTGGGGAAGTGCTGAGCTGGACATTTCACATGCTTGGTTTTGTGGCAAGAGGCCCCAGGTCTGCAGATCATGTTACTGGAGAAAGGCTCTGACTTTGAGTTGGACAATGACCCCCTGAGGCTGGCACCCAATGAGGTGGGTCCCTGACACCGTGCCCTGAGCCTCTTCACCTTGCACTAGCCTGTTTCCAGGCTTTTCTCTTTTCTCCTCGCCCTTTCCGACACTTTCCCCGTGTCTCTCACATGTGCCTTGTATGACGTAATTTGTAATCACTCGTGATAAGCATCCAGTTGAACCCAGGCCAGGCCCAAGGGCCATAATCCAGACCAAGCCCTAGGTTTGTCTTGACTCCAAATAGGATGCCAACATCCAGAGCCTCAATGCTTAAGTTCAAAAGAAAATGATTTAATTAACCAATTAATTAAATGTAATTTAATTAACCTAATTAAATGTAATTTTTAAATTATCTCTCTCTCTCTCTGGACTCATTCAGAGGACTGCTATAAGACATAGGAGATAAAGTTTTATTTGAACATCTTCCTTTTTCTACTATTTTTCTACCGTTCCCATATATTAAAAATGAAAGTTAACTATACTTTCCTGGAATTCCTAGTCTATTAAAAGTATTGAATGGTGTAAATTGACAACGCATGGATTTCTCATTCTGAGAATATTCCATTCCTGGAAACCATGGGACTGATGCATAATTATCCAAAGACCAAGGTAGTGTAATGGATAGAACACCCAGCTCCCTCTGGCCTAAGTCAGTCATCTGTCTTATATTTCCCAGATATAAAACAGTACTAATGGTTCATCCACATATTTGTGGCAATTAGCAAACAATTATGAGGTATTTTTAAATTATTTTAAAATCTAAAAGCATGATAAACCACTTGATGGGCTCCTAACCAATCCATGAAAAAAGGAGAGCTTTATCTTCCTGAAGTCTGCACAAATGTAAGTTGAGCCCCAAAAGAGTGTTAATAGGTACCTCCCATTTCTTTCATTACAATTATAACTCAGTGCAATCCAGGAAAAATTGACTAAATGCCCTATATGCTGGGTGCTGGGCCTTTGGTTTCAATTTACTAGGAAGCTGAAACTGGGGAGCAGAGAACATTCATAAAGTCATTCAGGTCATGTGAACCTCAAAAGGGCATGGTGCACTAGAGACAAATGGCTTAAGGAAGGTCACAGCTGTGCTCCAGCCCCACATACCTTCTGCTTTTCTATGATACTCCGAGCGGTCAGGGGAAAGACGAGAGAAATGAACAGCACGTTTGCTGCCCCTGCCACAGTTTCTCTCCAGAAAACATTCAAGGTGTTTTTGCTCTTAACATGCTCGATCTTTAACACAAACTGAGGATAGAGCGTCCATGCTTTGCCTCCTTCCTAACTTGTCCTCGCACCTCACACGAAGACACTCAAGATACTCAGGTGCGTCCCCAGTCCCTCCTAAAGGAATCCAGGTGTCTGCACCTCCCAAAAATCCACATCACTGTGTAGACAAGGACACAGGATGAGCAAGTGACAGGTGCTTACAGGGAAACAAGGGACTCCAGGCAGACGGAAGGATGACTGATTTGTCACCTCACTGATTACCAAGGTCGATCCGGCTGATAGAAGTTCCTAGGTCCTCCTAGCCTGGAGGCCACTGGAAGCACAGAAGGACCCACAGAACTGCTCTCAAAAATCGATTTCATTCATGGTCACACTCACTTACTCCCGATATATTCTGCCACACAACCACTTGGTTGCAAAACATAACCCCTCAGATGTCCACTTGCTGCTGTCTTTCCAAGGAATGTTCCTTGTACACTATGTGTCTTCAATCCAAACTATATTGCACTAACTATATTTCTGGTCTCATGTGGTTCACATTGTAGCTCCGTTCAGGACAGCAGAATCCTCAAAGTTGGCAGAACTCTTTTCCCAGTGGAGCAAATAAAGTAGAAGAACATCAAACATTACAGCAGACACCAGGAAGGAAATCACAGTGGTGGACGGACCTTCAGATAGGAAGGGACTAGGGAGGGGTCTTGACAGTTAGGATGAAAAGGAGGAAAAAGAAAGAAGAAGGAAAGGAAGAAAAATATTGTAATACATCCAGAGGAATTGTGTTTTGGGTACTCTGTGGTGTGTGGACACCCTCTTCTGCTACATTCATGCAGCTCTCCTGATGGACAATCTTCCTGCCCCCTGAACCACTCTGCCCCCCTTCTCCCGGGTCACTTCCACAGTCCTCTGTCATAGCTCATATCCTGCTCTGGGGACATGTACGTGCATTTCTGTCCCCTCCTCCTGAATGTGAGCTTGTGACTTAAGGAGATTCAGGATGAGTGAAGCACCACTGCATTTGATTTGCCATAATTAAATCTGTTTCTTCAGGGTCTATTCTTAGTAAAAGAAAGAACACATGGTGCATCCTGTTTCCAGGAGCTGGGTAGGCACTGGTCACCACCTGGCCCTTCTACCTCTAGTCTCTTTGGGGTCGACCTCTCTCAAAAGAAAACCAATTTCCATTTGAAGTGTAGATTAGATTGGCTCCAGCAAGGATGAATTGCAGATCAATGACACACGCACAAAACAGTTTTTAAAAAAAACCAAATGGTTACATAGCTGTCTCATTGTGCCAAGAGTTGCCCTGACGTATTTGACAAATACTTCTCATGTAACCTCATAAGCATTCTGTGAGGTGGGTGCTGTTAACCCCCTTTACCGAGACCACAGTGAGTCGAGTAGGGCCACCCAATGCCACTCAAGTCTGTGGCAGAGGGGCTTTGTCCATTCTGCAGCTTTCTCTACAATAACGCTGCCTATGGGTTTGGAGCCTGAGTTAAAAAAAAGAAAAGAAGAGAAAAAAAGAAAAAAAGAAAGAAAAGGAAAAAAAATGTGTTACATAAGCTAAAGATTTATTATATCAAATTAGTTTATTGTCACCAAAAGGAAAATGTGCTAACTATTAAGAATGCAATTTAGAGGTTATGTCTTTGAATTGCATGTTTGAAGTTATATTATCCAGTTTCTTAGGCAACCGATGAAACTTCAACAGCCCAGTGTCATGTAACCTGTCAGAGTATTTTGCTTTATGGTTTTATCAGTTGCTTTTTTCTCCCCATGAATAGAGAAGAGGCGTTCAAAATAATTTGGCATCAAATAAGCAATGCAATATTTTATGTTCTTTTTTTTGAAGAAGAAGAAGAAATCTTTACTCAATTCTGTGCTATATCTAAAGATGTAGAATATGGTAAAATGAGAAGTGATTTGTGGCACACTTCAATGAAATTTAATAATTGAGGATTGTTTGCATAAAAACACCGGAACGGGGTGGAACGGAGCGACGCGCTATCTCAAAGCGGCAGGCATCACCAGGAGCGTCCGGGTAGACTTCGGCGCAACCAGTCCCTCGAGCAACCTCGCCTTGCTTAGCCCAACGGCGCGCGAAAGCAGGGTCAGACGCTGTGCCTGAAGGGCGATGGCAGGAGAGACAGGGAGACAGTCTAGCTGAGAACCCTAAGAGCTGCGGAGGATCTGTTAGGTTTGAAGGTCATACTGCAAAACTTCCATTCAGTCAATTACACGTATTGGCCTTTTACCTACCCTTCCTACACTTCAAACTACCCTTCCTACACTTCAAACTACGGTTTGGGTGCGAGCCACTTAACCTCTCCAAATGTCATTTTCTTCAGCTGTAAAGTGTTACCCTCCATCCTAAGTCTATAGTAAGGGCTAAGTCAAACGGAGTAAGCATCATTATTATTTTTAGGGGAGAGGACGGGCTGGCAGGGGAGGGGGATGGCCTACAGAGTCTGACTTTGGAACCTCCATCTGTCTGCCACTTACCCCCTGAGAGACTTGGGAGGCTTCAAGCCTGAGCGTCTTCATGTATAAATGGAATAGCGACAATCTGTGTAGGTGATGATGAGGACTGCAGGAATCAATGCATGTGACGGACACTAGCCCAATGCCTTCCATAAAGAAAACGTTCCTGTCGTTCTTACCATAATGATTGATTTTATACTCACAAATCTAACAAGTTATTTTTGACTTTTAACTTACTATGAGGGTTGAATATCATTTGTCTTTTACTCTCCCACATTTAATCAATTTGTCAATTGCCCTTGTTTTAAAATTCTCTCCTCTCTGCATACTTAGATTTTAACATGACTTGGTTGAAATTAACCAGATGCTGACCTAGCCATTCAGGAAGAGTAATTTAGAGGCCTCTGCTGCAGTCATATTGGGGGCATATGGCTGGGTTCAGCCTGGTAAAATGTGGACACATGAGAGGTTCCAGGGGCCCTCTGGGGAGCTCGTGTTGGGAACGGTGACATCACAGGATGGCAGAGAGCCTCCCAGGAGAGCTATTTCTAGCCTAGACTGGACTCGGCATGCCCTAGAAAGACACTTTTATTGGGTTGAAACTCTTAAATGCCATGGTTTATTTTCATCACTTCACAGCCTAGCTTACTCCAGCAACCAAGCAGAACTGAGAGTATGCATGAGTAGTGAGGAAAAGGTGCCAGAAAGATCAGGGGGGAAATAAGCAGTACACAGGAGAGAGCTGAGGGGGAATGGAGTGAGGGAGAGGGGCAACGCTGAACGTGCAGAGCTTGATGCAAGTGTTTGCATGACGAAACTCAGATTAAATTCATTTGAATCAAGCCCTTACCCGAATTGAATTAAATCTCAGATACATCATTGACTTTTATGAATAAAATAAAAAGTGACACAGTGGAAAGGAGTGGGTTTTGGAGAGAGGTAACGTGGAAGGAGAGAAGTGCCTGTCTGAATTGAAGGCAGCACAGTGAAGGTGGACACAACTGGACATGAGAGATGTCGGGGCGAGAGGCGGCTTTCAGACCATCTCATTGGATCCTTCTAGTCTACAGCTGTGGAAAGAGAGCCGCAGAGAGGCACTGTGGTTTTCCTTTAGCCCAATTTCCAGTTTCCCACCCAGAACGGGACTTCCCAACACACACCTAAAGCGACCCCTCCCGGTCAGCTATGTGCCACAATACCTAGAGAGAAAAACCAAACACTTACTTACCTACACGGGCTTAAAAGTTAGACTTTGTGAAGGCATTCTCCATAAAAGTCCAGGATAGCCTCTCTCAATGGACTGTTCACAAATGCAGTATTTACAAAGAGACATTTTCTCTAATTACGTAGGCCCAGGAGATTGTCTCAACTTGTAAATGCCCACGGAAGCAACTTTTCAGTGAGGGGTTCCATGAACTCTCCCCTGGGAAGCATGTGCATAATAAATGCATGGACTTCAGCCAGCATTAATCAGTCTTAATGCCGCTGTCGGTAACCATTATGGAGAATCACAAGGGTCCCCTTGCGGGCACACAGCTGAAACCAAAGGGACGCGGAGTCCACCTGCAGGAACAGACTTTGTGCAGCGACAATGGTCCATTCCCTCCTGAATGAACTCACCCTTAATGAGTGTGTCACCCTCGGAAGCTACCAGCCACCCCACCAGTCAGCCGTTAGTTCTTGAGCAGTATTGATCCATATGCAGGGTTTAAGGTTTCAAACTCTACTGAAATGTAGTTTCTGAAGGTATCTGGAGGTATGTCTTGGTAAATGGTAACTTTTGAAAGGTTGCCTGAAGCCTTAACAACAGGAAAAGCACAGCTTTCCGCCTCTTCCTTTCCAAGGACTCTGGCTTTATTATTGAAACAACAATACCCCAAAGCACCTCATGAGTCTGGGAGAGGAATTTCAAAACAGCAGGCAATTTTCAGCCCAAATCTACCCAAATTGAGGCACTTCTCCCTGTTCTGAACTTGTTTACCCAACACAGGCTATGTTAAGTGAACTGACATTAGATGCGAAAAATAAATTAAATTAGATTTTGCCTTCTCTCTTCAGGAAACACCACCCATAAATAAAATGCTGTGAACCCAGTTGTTTCCCTTTAGAACATGTGTGAAAACATTGCAATCTACTGCCTATTCAGTGAGAGGTTGTGTTTGTTCTCACCAAGAGCCACATCTCATCACAATCCTCACGTAGGCCCAGCGAGTACTGTGCATTACTCTACAGTGGCATTAACTCCATGTCCTTGCTACCAAAGAAAGAAGTATAAAGCATAACCTGGTTTCATATAGGAAAGTCTCTGGTTATTTTATAATTACACCCTGCACTGTGACAGCACCAGGAAGTTACTGTTGGCCCCACTTTATCAATGAGTAAGCAGAAGTGGAAGGCAAAGAAGCCTATCCAAGTGCTAATGAATACTGCAGAGCCCCCGACACAGATGGTCGGGGACAGGGCTAAGGGCAAGACCCAGGTGCCCCAACTCCTACTCTGTACGCTAAGATCCCACCACCCAGGCGGGCAAGGTGATTACATCCTGAGACTTTTCATGCCCTTGTGATAAACACCAAAATTCTTTTTTTTTAACTATAGTCAAAATTCTATTCTTCCATATTATTTTTTACCTTTATTTTATTAATTTTCCTCCAGTTTTATTGAGGTCTTAAATGACAATTAAGAATTGTATATAGTTAGGTTTTACAACATGATTTTTTTAAGGTGTACAATGTGATAATTTAATATACATATGCACTGTGAAATGATCACCACAACCAAGTTAATTAACACATCCATCATTTTACGTAGCTACCTTTCTTGCATGTGTGGTGAGAATATTTAAGATCTACACTCTTAGCAAATTTTCAGGTATATGATACAATATTAACAATAGGCACGTTACATCTCCAGAACTTACCTTAGAACTGAAAATGTGTACACGTAGACCGACATCTCCCCATTTCCTGCACCTTCCATCCCCTGGAAACCACCATTGTACTCTCTGCTTCTAAGAGTTTGACTGTTTTAGATTTCATACATAAGTGATATCACGCAGTATGACTTTTTCTGTGTCCGGCTTATTTCACTTAGCATAATGTCCTCCGGGTTCATCTATGTTGTCACAAATGACAGCATTTTTTTTATGCCCGAATAATATTCTACTGTGTATATATACACAACTTCTACAGTTGATGGACCCTTGGGTTGTTTCCATATCTTGGCTCTTGTGAATCATGCTGCAGTGAACATGGGAGTTCAGATAGCTCTTCAAGATCCCGATTTTATTTCCTTTATTTATTTTATTGGATAGATACCCAGAAGTCAGATTGCTGGATCGTATGTTCATTCTATTTTTAATTTTTTAAGGAATCTCTATACTGTTTTCCACAGCAGTTGCACCAGTGTACATCCCCACCAACGGTGTGCAAGAAATTCTTAAATGGCCCCAAGGCCCTATGTGATCTGAGCCCTGCTTACCCCTCGGGGCCTCACCCCGCTGGCTTGCACGACGTACAAGGCTCCAGCCACATGGCAAGATGGCCGCCATCTTGCTGGATGTTTCTTTCCTGTTCCTGCTCACTTGACCCTTGTTCTCTTCAGAGATGCCTTCCCTTACATCTCACTATTGTGCTTTCTGTATTAGTATACAATTTTCATTCCCAGTACTTGTCACAATGAGTATTCATGCAAATGTTTTTGTCATTATTACAATATGCTTCCCCACCACTCACAACATACACACACACGTTAAGCCTACAAGCTTGAAGAGGACAAGAACAGCCTGTGTTGTGTCCCACTTTACAGCCAGTGAATCGCACAGTGCCTGGGACTTAGTATGCACTCAGTAAATACTTGCTGATTCTGAATGAAAATGGTACGCTATTCTGACACAAAGGAGGGAAGAGAGAATTTTAAAATGGGTCTTCTCTTTTTAATAGTTTATAACATTTGCCCTTCTTTTTTCATTAAGATATTAATTCTTCATGACTAGATTCCATCCAAAGATGTTCCTTTTGAAGCTAGGAGAAGAAGAAGATGGGAGGAAAGATCCTCTGGTAATGTTTGTATTTTGTGAAATTTGAAATGGTACAGTGTCCAAAACAACTCCTAATTTCATTTTGAGTTCGAGCACTTCAAAGAGAAGTTCATTTATAAAACATCACATCTCTCTGGTCATTCACTGAATATTTGCAAGTACCAATCACTTTAGAGGGAAGCTAATACAGGAAAATAAGTGTGACAGGGAAAATTAAAATGAGTTTCCACAGCCTCTTTGCTCCTACTTCCCCATCTTTCCCCTCTTGGTCGCGCTCAACATCCAACATGCTACACGCACTCAGTGGAGAGCCATCTGTCCCTGCAGCTCCATTCTTGAGTCTTTTAAAATGAGGCTTGCTTGAATTATACAATAAAGGCAAAACATCTCTCGAGGAAAACAGATGGAAAAGCCAAGAAATACAAAGCTTGCTTTGTGCTGAGTCTGAGTGGGTTTTCAGGAGTTTTGCGAGAGGGAGAGAGAGACCAAAAGCATCTGGCAAGCCATGCTGAGTGGGGTGTGGCAACAGGAAAAGAAAATACGTTAAAGTTCTGTCTTTTACTTATGAATCAAACACTTTTTGCCTTTTTCAAGAGACTGAGTAAAGTTTTAAAAATATTTAAAATTCCATTTGTATTCCAAAAACGTACGTCTGTGTGTCCATCAGAGATGGGTTCCGCTTCCACGCAAACTCAGCACCCCTCAAGTTATGTAAGCTAGAGAGAGCCACACAAGGACATTCATTTACAAATGTCACACATGAAAGTACCTAGCAAGTATATAATCTGATTATCAGAATTTCCCTATCTGTCTAAAACGCTAACAGTCTTTGATTCGATCAGGTGCTGTGAACATCTCTGTCTGAGAGCTAGAACAAGAGGTAAGAGGAAAAGGCAAAGATTAAATGGATACTGTCTTTCAGGGGCTTCCCACACAGTTAGTTAGGGAAGGTATGCCACATTTCCAAGGGATTGGCAAAATGTCTACTCTACAATTTTTTTTAATTCTCAAAGTTCACAGGAAAGGATTGATACAATGAATTAGAATCATTGAGATTAAGTTTCCCCAACTCAGATTTAACTTGAAAAAAAAAATGGATAGTACTTAAGTAGGTGGAGGGAAGAGGTGATGCACTAAGTGGGGGGACCACCCGGGGAGGGGCTGAGCAGCCAGCCCCGCTCAGCTGGCCTCTGCAAAGCCTCCTGCAGAAAGAGTAAGAAATATGCAACATGATCTCAAGGACGAGAACTGAACACATAGGGAGAGCACATAACAAGTTTTCAAGTCCAGCTTTCACTGTGAATAGTCTCCGAGCAGGGGAGCACAGAGATGAACCACAGGTCTGGCAAACTTTGTAAGTTAAACCAGACCACTAATTCCCAGGGTCCAGCCTGTGGCCCAGCAGAGGCCTTCAGGTTCATCCCAGGGGTTACCAAACTGACTTCAAAATTAGGTTCCTTCATCTTTTGTAATGTGCAAATGATGACTCATTCCACAAAGGTTTACCTAGTTCTCAGGATACTGTAATTTTATGTCCATGCCTAGGACTGCCTAGGTGACACCTGTCCTGGGGTAATTATTAACAATGTTCCCTTTCTCTCTCCCAATTGTCCATTTCGGATGACATATTACATGGTGTTGGCCGTGCCAATCAGCTTATTAGTGTTCGGGTGTAGACCTTAAGCACGGTGTACATGCAGTTGAAATAGGACCCACTCACACTCCTGCTGCTCAGGTAAATCTATATGTAACCCCCCCCACACACAGCCCCAAGGTGCCCGAACATTGACACTTCATTGTCAGTGGATTCTTTTCCAAAGAAACCTGTGGAAGGATGGAGTATTTTTATCATGGTGTTTTGCCCTCAGTAGTCAGAAACGGTACCACTCCACCACGTGGAGGGCACAGAGGCAGTGGGAGTTTCCTGGTGGGGGAGCTCTGGTGGAAGTTAAGAAGTGAGGCCCCCAATACGGGGTAGTGGCAGTGGACAGAAGGGACATCTAAGTGTTCCAGAACCCCAGAAAAATGGCAGCTGGCCATTCAGAGTCAGGAATTTTTGACAAAATTCAAATTTGAGCCTACAATTTCTTTAACCTATCTATGACTGATCTATACAAAGTCATTGCTTCCAAACTACTGTAATTGGCATTCAAACTGATTCTTCCTCATTCTCCAATTTTTCTGAGTTGTCTCTGTAGAACTGATGAGAATGTTAATAAAACAAATGAGTTGGCTCTTTAATCAAGCACCTTCCCTGATGATTTAAACACTTTTAAAACCAAGGTAAAAGAAATACTGTTTTCTTGTTGTTGTTGTTGTTGTTGTTGTTTTTTACAACAAAATATGCAATCAAACACTTAGGTTAGTTCCTTGTCTGAAAGTCTTTTTATGTATGTAAAGTTATATTTTATTATTTGAACCCAACAATTTCCACCTAAGAATATTCCTTGATTTTTACTGAGGAAAAAAGAACATTTTTGCTTTTTACAAAAGGGCATTAAAAATATTGATGAGCTCTTAAAGCTGATTTAAAAAGTCACCAACTAGTATATTTTGTAATTCAGCTACTAAAAGTAGTACTGGCTTCACAAATTTTTAAAAAATTCTTATGAACCCATTTTCAGAGAAATTTTGCCGATTGCAAACAAATCTATAAAAATAACCTCACTGACCCTATTTGCTACTGACCTAACAAAGTGTTATATTCACAACGTTTTGAACTTCCCATGCTTTATAGGTCAACCAGCTCCGAAATTTAATAGAAAACCAACACCAGCATAGAAAAGTGAGGAATGTTGTATAATCATTGAAGGCAAATGAGTGGATCATTAAAACACTTCGATCTTGTTAAATCTTAATAACACCAGGAAAAAACAGCTTCCTATGTCCTATCTTCTGGAGATTAAATCAGGATTATTTTGCAGCATGCGTGCGCATGCGCACACACACCCCTTTCTTCCTCAGCTTCCTATGTCCTATCTTCTGGAGATTAAATCAGGATTATTTTGCAGCATGCGTGCGCATGCGCACACACACCCCTTTCTTTCTCTTCCCTCTATAGCCTTCCCTCTACCCTCTAAGTGGTAAAACAGACTCCAGCCAGAAATATCAAGAATGGGAACTACGTGAGTGTATACTGAACTCACACATCTACACAGTGAGGCAATGTTTGGTCATTCGAAGAAACACTGGCATTCAGATCACACTCATGGACAGATAATTGGCTGTCAGAGAAAATGCAAGCATGCAGAATCATAAAGCAGCAAAGAGTGCTCTATGTATTCACCATGATTTAATTCGCTTCTCTTTAGTCTCCTGCACATTTTGTTCACATCCGAGAGCAATCCCCCCCGCCGCCCGAACCTCTGCCAGATTCCAGGACAAAACCAGGGCAGAGAACTCTCAAGGCGGGGAGCTGGGAAGCCAGTCAAGCCATCAGACCAGCAATAGGACATGAGCTAAGAGCTCCCGTCAGTGCCTGAGGGGTGGTGTCACGCATCCTCCCTAGTCAGGAGGCAGAAATCCAGGGGACAAAGTCGCTGGAATGTGACCAGAACCCCCTGAACCTGATGAACACCTCTCCAGCAAGGCCCTCACAATAATCCCTGGCACAGAACTGCTGAAATATTCAGGAAGGTTAACAGCCAGATGCCCTGAGGAGTTAATAACAGAGCTTGAAAGCCTTTCTCGAGCTACATTTCCAACTCAGAGCCAGGTCGGCTTGTCAGTAATTAAAAGTCTCACTTGGTAGAAGCCTTTATAAAATTGTTAATCTCAGTCAGTGCTACAGAGTAAGTATTTTACTTCCAAAATTACCAACTGAATCCAAAAAGCTAGAATTAAACAGCATTTTTTAAATGTAGCTTTCCCATCTATTCATTCTTCCATCTGTTCGTTCGTTTTCATTCATTCATTCATTCATTCATTCATTCACAAATACCTATGGGATGTCTACTGTATGCGTAAGCCCTTGATACACAGAAAGCAAATAGACCGGGAGAAGGTCCCCTTTGCTATTGCTGTCGACCCTCAACGCTCTTTATAATGAGCCCATAAATTCCCAGTCTGAAGATAATCCTCAAATCATTGTCTTCTGAATTCAGCAGTCGCCCTCAAGTGGATCTTTTATTGACGTCTTTTTGCTTTATGGTCTAGATTGCCTTCTTCACTTCCCACCCCAACTATAAGCTCTCTGAGGCCTCCTTGCCCTCACCCCTGGGAGAAATGACCATTCCCTGCATTCTTCCAGAAAGTGACATGAACAAGTGGACTCCTCACCCTACATCCCACTATATGGTTAGTAATCTTCCCCCTCTGCCAACCCTAGGGACCTCCTCAGGGGGTGAGTCTTCTCCTTATCTCCTTGCATGGCTAGAACCTGGCTGCACATACTAGGTAGTCAATAAATAATTGAGGGAATTAATGATAATTCTGGGCAGCAAAGTCACTTGACTTGCGTGTTCTCTCTAGCTTTGTTGAAATTGCTAAAACCAAAGGGCAGTAGCCAAATGTAGGTAATAAAATACAAGCTGGGACCTGGAGGTACCCTGAATGTGAGGTGGTCACACAAAGATGAAATGTTGGGTATTTTCCAGGTCAAATGGCCCTACGTGGTTGATGGTATCTGCCAGAGAGAGCATTTGAAGACAGTAGAGCAGGTCCTGGAGGAGGAAGGTAAGAAGGTGGGGAGAGAGAAACAGCACTGGGAGCACTGGAGGCCATGAAGGGGTTGGGGTTTGGGGGGTTGGTAGGGCAGACAATCACCACGAGTGCTGTGGGAAAGCAGTGCCCAGACAATTCCTCCCTGACAGCCTTTCTCATCCGTCCTCACTACAATATCCAGTAGGTGTGGTTTCCAATAGCGTAGGGAAATTGCATCCTCGGAATGTGGAATCAACTCAACACATTTAAATTAGTTTCAAAAGCGGAACGAGGCTGGAGTGCTTCTCTAAACACATTTTCTCTCTCCCACTCTTCTCTGTCTTATACACACACACCTCCCAAATCCCCTCCCGCCCTAGGTAGGCTTACTCTTCTGGTACCTTGAATTTGTGACGTTGTCTCTAATCTCCCTTGACCCAAGAAAAGCCTCTACAGATATTATTGAAAGGAGGAAAAAGAGCAGAAGAGGGCAATGGAGAGGAAGTTCTGGAAGTAGAAAAGCAGATGGGATGAGTGACCATGGCAGACGGCAGGAAGTTCCTTCTTCAACCTGTGGGGAGAAAGTCAAGCAGCCCCCTGGCTGCCATTAAGGAACCACCCAAAGTCTCAGGATTGGTGACCCAAGATGTCTGCCTTGACTATATAGAGGAACTTATGGTAAGCAGGACCTTCTTCCCACAGTCCCCACCGGAAGCAGGCCAGGTTGAAAAGGATGCGAGTGAATTCCCTGTGGGTGAGTTGCCTTAACACTGTCCGCTGTTTCTCAAGACACTTCACGTGTCCACCGAAAAATGAGGATGATCCAAGATTTGGTATAAATGGTAGCGAGCATCTCCATCTGTCAGTAAGTAGGATATGCTGCCTCTTACACCCATTTCTGAGTAGCAGGAGCTTGGCGTTAACCCAGAAGAAGCAGCTCTCAGTCTGCGTTCTTCCACAGTTCAAGAATCCCATCCAAGTTACCGAAACGTAAGAGGGAAAATGAGACAGGATGGCTGATTCCCGAGATTCCCTGAGGGCAGAGGTCACATCTCAGGCTCTCATCTCCCCACACGGCAAGGCAGAAAGCAAGCATAGTACATCCTCGTTGACGTGTGTGTTAAAGTAGATCTTTCATTACGTTCACTTTTAACTAATCTGTGAAGTTATGAGCTTCAGTCTTCTCGGGGTGCCTGGGTGGCTCATTCGGTTGAGCGTCCAACTCTTGATTTCAGCTCAGGCCATGATCTCAGGGTCTTGAGAATGAGCCCTGCCTTAGGCTCCGTGCTCAGCGGGGAGTCTGCTTGGGATTCTCTCTCCCTCTCCCTCTGCCCCTCACCCCCTGTGCATGCTCACTCACTCTTTCTCCCTCCCTCTCTCTAAAAAAAAAAAAAAAAAAAAAGAGCTTCAGTCTTCTTTAAATAGAGACAGTGAACAATGAAGCAGTGAAACCAACTCTACAATGTCCTGTTCCATCTGAACAACTCATGGAGAAAATAAGAAAGTGGTATTTTTTTTTCCCCTTTTGACGTCCTTACACCCTTGTCAGTACTAAAGTTTCAGTCAATCAAAATAAGGGAACACAGTGGCTTCCTGGAGCTCAAAGACACAGCTCAGCCTTCACTCACTGTTGTGCAAAATGCATGAGCTAATTTTACCCTAAGCCTCCAACACAGTAGGAAGGTAATAACCTGTAATATGGCTAATTTAGAGGTCACCCTGATCTGGTGGTTAAAAACGTATTTCTTCTTACTCACTTAAAACTTAGTCAGCTTTAGCCCTGAGACGTAACTCAAGCAGCATTTCAGATCTATAAATACATGCAGTGCTCCCCATTGAGTGGTGCCCGGTGCCTGGAATTAGCACCTTTGTTCTTCCTGGACTCAAGGCGCTTCTCCATCAAGGCTGGAAGGGGAGGGCAAGTGATGAATGAAATGACAAAGAATATTCTTTAACTTCCACTGTTTTTATTTCTGCAGGAGTTAAAAAAGGCCTTCTCATAAGAAGACATAATGTCGAGTAGACGGCACTTGCCTAACATGGCATCGACAGCCCTCCTATTTGGGGACAGCTGTGGCTAGGTCACCATTAGTCACAAAGGTAGACAATCTCTCTCTTAAAGCCAGCAAGGCCGAGATGGAGGGCAGGACATGGTGGCAAAATGTTTCTAATAACTAAGTTCTAAGTTCATCTTTTTCAAGCAGAGAGAACTGCAATCTTGCTCAAGTCAGCACAAACTTATTGACCACCATAAAT
Organism: Callorhinus ursinus; assembly: GCF_003265705.2. Lineage (NCBI taxonomy): Eukaryota > Metazoa > Chordata > Mammalia > Carnivora > Otariidae > Callorhinus > Callorhinus ursinus. The sequence continues at coordinate 6,365,246 of NW_027397079.1, forward strand.
TTTCAGGCACTATACTAGGGGCTTGTGATGGTTACTTGTATGTGTCAACTTGACTGGGCTAAGGGATGCTGGGATGCTGGTAAAATATTATTTCTGGGTGTGTTTGTGAGAATGTTTCTGAAAGGGATTAGCATTTGAATTGGGTAGGCACAGGGCTCCCCCATGGGGGTGGGTGTCATTAAATCTGTTTAGGGCCTGAATAGAACAAAAGCAGAGGAAGGGCTACTTTTCTTTCTCTGCTTGAGCTGGGATATCCAGGTTCTTCTGGCCTGGGACATCAGAGCCCTGGGTTCTCATGCTTTCAGACTCAGTTCGGGACTTACAGCACCAGCCCCGGATTCTAGGCCTTCAGATTCAGACTGAATTAAATATGCCATGGCCTTTCCTGGTTCTGCAGCTTGCAGAGGACAGACCATGAGATTTAACAGCATCCATAACGGTGTGAGCCAATTTCCTATAATAAATCTCCTGTTTATCTGTATGCATCCTACTGCTTCTGTTTCTCTGGAGACCGGACAAATACAGAGCTGTAGATCCAAAGATGTGTCATATAAGAGTTTGATCTTCCCATGGCAGGCACAGATGCTAAACCGATTATCTTATAGATATATATAAGCGTGGTAAAAGAGGTTTGTACAGTATCCCATGGGAGCACAGATGATGGGCACCCAACCTAGGGCCTGAGGTTCAGATAATGTACCAAGAGCCATACCGTAAAGAGGTCTGGAGGTGTCCAAGCAACAGGATAATAATGAGGCTGACAGTCTCTTGAGGGCAGGAATATGTCTTATTATCTGCTTATCTTCGGCAAGCAGACCAGACCCTTGATATCATCAGTGCCTCAGTGGCCCTTACTGGACAGAGCTGTATTAAAATGAGCTAAGAGTGTGAGGTCTAGCTAATGCTAATGCTGCTTTGTTTTAATTACTTAAATAAGAGACTTGGCTGAATAAAAGCTAAAGATAATATATATTATGAATAATATATAACACAATAGCATATACTATATACAATAGTATTACATATAATGTTACTATATGGGATATACAGTACCAACTAAAATATAATTTTACATTATTATACAAATTTGCCATGAGATTCCCTTTACCCAAGGATCCTTCGTCATTGAAATGGGAAGCATTAATGACTTGACATATAAAGATGCAAAGGGATTAGGGTGTGGTAAACACAACAGAAGAAAGTTTTGAAGATCCCTAAACAAAACAAAAACATATAAAGAGAGTAGGCAGCATCTTCTGTCCTACTCTTGCTCACAAGGTGGAAGGTGAGTAAGGTGACCTCTCTTCAAAGGCAGCAGACAAAATCAGAGGAATTGGCATAAAACCCATGGTAACCTTTCCAGGTTTCCTGCAGGAAGAAAGACTGGATCTCCAACAGGAGGAAAATGCTCTCCTTGGAAATCTTAAAGACCTTCCTGGGAAAGAAACACTTTCTTCCTCTCTGGTCGTACCACTGACAAAGGATAATTGGGACATAAATTTTCTGAATTGGTTCTAGCTGTTTTCCAGGCGACTCAGGTTGATCAGAGCATCTCACCTCTCCCATGGCACTTCCTCCAATGAAGCAAGTACTCATTTTTGGTCAGTGTAAGATCAAGTGCACTGTGTATAAAGTTAACTGAGGTCTTTGGAGAAAGGTGTGGCGTAAGTAACTGGTATTGTCACATTTCTTTCTCGATGTAGAGCTCATTTCAATCATGGTATTACGAGCAAAAGTAATGTGCTCAGTTATTGTTAGTTTCAATTTACTTCTTCTGGAGCTTCAAATTCAATTACATTCTGAGATGAACATGAAATCAATTGAACAGCTAGATGTATAGTGATCCTATTTACCCAATTTTCTTTAAATTCCATACTCTCATAAGATAATCAAATCCCTCTTGTGGGGTTTAACATTCTAGTGAACTTCAGAAGAAGAAAAGAGAATTATGTTAAGCATGCTCCCTGAAAGGATTTTAAAAACGCAGAATCTGTGTATACACAAATGTATACACACACAGGCACACAGGTGCAAAAAATGAAATCTAGCTTATTTGTTCATTCAACAAACATGACTAACACATAGTAAGAATATATTAGGTTTTCAATAATGTCTCAGATAGTATAACTATTACCTGGTAAAGATGGATTACCTTAAATGGGCAATTCCCTTCTTTTTGACTTGCATAGCTTTTATACTGAAACAAGTATTTTCCTACCATTATAAGATTCAACTTCACAAATGACTTCCCTAACCTTCTATACTAGTCTTCAATTCACAGTCAAATGTTTCTACATACATGCCCATAAAATTAGGATTAGGTTAGACTGGGTAGTGATAGCAGGCTATTTTCCATGGCAGAACCTAAATATGAGGTTTCTACTGGCTGTGGAGAAAGTGTGTGACATTCTAGTGAGAGTCTACGGTTGGTGGAATGAAGGCACAAGGCAAGGGCTCAACAGTAGAATAAGCCCTTAGAATTCAAAATGAGAGACATCAAGAAAACCGAGCAAGGAATGAAGCAAAGGGAAGTAATGTTGTCCAAGAAAGTAAGATCATGAACAAGGATCTATTGTAATATTCTGTGCCATTATTGGCTAATGGTATGGAGGGTGATTCCTCAGCATTATGAAGAGTTTCAAAATATAGTAACTGGTTTGAGGTTTTTTTTTCCTGAAAAAATGTTTTTCTTAAAAATTCTCAGTTGAGGGACACCTGGGTGGCTCAGTCAGTTAAGCGTCTGCCTCAGTTCAGGTCATGATCCCAGGGTCCTTGGATAGAGTCCCATATCGACTCCTTGCTCAGCGCTCTCTCTCACTCTCTAACAAATAAATAAAATATATATTTTTTAAAAAATCTCAGTTGAGTCTTTTTGAATCAAATGAAACAAAAAGAGGTAATAAGCCTGGAAATTAACAATATCTGAATGGTCTAAAATGAGAAAAGAGAATTCTGGTAACTAAATCAAACGATATAGGTTTCAATCCTGGCAAAATTGTAGTACACCTTATTATATGGATGATTATTAAAGAGATGATTGAATGTTAAACGGATGATTAGCTATAACCTACCACAAGTTTATAATGATCAGTAGGAACCAATATATTTATGCTAAGAAGAAGTAAAGCCAAAATCACTTCTCTCTTTTTTGTAACAGAATAAATAGATCAAGAGAATTTCATCAGCACAACACAACTGGATTCCAGTAATATTTGACCAAGTCTCTCATGACATCATTTTATAAAACAAAAAACAAAAACAGAAAGTATTGCGATAAATGGGAGAGGAATTAAGAAGTCTGAAGCTGGTCAGGTAGTCCTAACTCCCCAGTGTCCAGAAGGAGTGAAACCCTGAAAACAATCTCAAGTGACATGCACCTGATTACATTTTCCTTCCCAATCTGACCCACAACTTACCATAAAGAGTAAAAAGGCCCCCGTCTCATTGTGGAAAACTCAAGCCTGGAGGTATAACCCATATACTGGTTGGATCAGCCAGTGCTGCCATGACGTTTACCTCTGCCCCCATGAGATGGAGGACCAGGTGTGACCCCCCCCCCCCCGCCGCCAGCTAACAGCCACAAGAGTGGATTTGGAGTTCCTTATAAGGAAGAGATTTCTATGGAGTAGAGCATTTCAGAGGCGGAATGATCTGCCTTACAAAGTAAATTTCTTGGACCCGAGAAAGCAAAATGATTTCCCTGCTTTGAGGTCTGGCTAAGCCTTCTTCATGCCTCTAAATTAAGCCCAAGAATCACAGCTTCTAGAAAGATTTACTGACCCATCCTCACTGCTCTAATTTAGATGTCTCCCTTCTCCCCATCCTCTGTTACTGCTTTCTCTTAATACACTCTTATTAGATCATTTTCACACTACATTGTAATCACAGGTCTTCCTTCCTGTCTCCCCAAATAAAGCATACAAGGCAGAGACAGTTTTCTCCTTCCTCATGTCCAGGGCACCTAATACATCATGACACTTAGTGAATGTGGCTGAGTAAATACAACAGGCCCGAATTTCAGCAATTACAGACTCACTCACAATTACTGAAGGCGAGATGGAAACGCCAAGAAATAAAGTCAAAAACTAGTGCTAAGTGTGAACACTGAAATCACGGAGGAGGGTGCCAGTGGGGACTGGGCTCTCGAGGGTGTCTGATAAGGCTGAGGGTACTTGATTATTCATGATGGTGCCACTGAGCACTTGCCAGGCCCCCTACCACACCCCATCCATCAGCATTGTAGTTACTGTCTTTTTTTTTTTTTGAAGATATTTATTTATTTATGAGAGAGAGAGAGAGCATGCATGAGCAGGGGGAGGGGCAGAAGGAGAAGCAGACTCCCCACTGAGCAGGGATCCCAACATGGGGCTCAAGCCAGGACCCTGAAATCACGACCTGAGCTGAAGGCAGACACTTAACCGACGGAGGCTCCCAGACGTCCCGATAGTGACTGCCTTTTAACAGAGGAGGACACAGCCTTGGAGAGGTGGGGGACACTTGCACATGGCTGCTGAGTCACTGGAATCTTGCTCTGCTGGATCCCAAAGGACTTTATCCCAAACAACTAAAAACAGCCTCCCAAAACACATACACTGGGAAAAAAAACACACAAAGTGAAAAAATCACAGTAAAAGAAAAATCTAAGTATGAAAAACTAGTGGAAGCTAGGAGTGAAGCTGCAATGTGCCATGAAATGGGTATGATGAAGGGAACATGTTTTAGAGGCAAAGAGAGCCCAAAGATTCAGCTTCTGGGTCTTTGCATTTTCCCTGGAACCCTCCTGCTTAACTTGGGTCCCTTTGCTAGCTCACAACTCCCATCTTTTCTGCTTGCTAACAACAGTGAGAAGTACATTTCACATTGCACCAAGAAAACTTGTATTTTTTAAGTTATATTTTTACATTTTTTTAACGTATAATGTATTATTCGTTTCAGAGGTACAGGTCTGTGATTCAACAGTCTTACACAATTCACAGCACTCACCATAGCACATACCCTCCCCAATGTCTATCACCCAGCCACCCCATCCCTCCCACTCCCCACCACTCCAGCAAGCCTCATTTGAAGAAAATTTATATTTTATCCTCTTTTAACACTTGGGTTGTGACATGTCAATTTAAAGCATTTCAGTATTTATTAATTACGTAATCATGGATGCATTTCGCTATGTTAATTATGCAAGCTACAAGACAGCGTTAACCATGACTTCAAAGAAACAGAAGGCACTTCTATTTGTATGTCAATGTATAGTTTTTGAAATACAGTCTGTTCTGCTCTAATACAATTTATGTGTTCCTAAAAATCACCACCCGCTGCAAAATTTGCACAATAAAACCACGGGGTTGACAGAGAAAGTTGGGTTATTAGGACAACACCCAAATGCTTCATCAGCGATACATGCATTTTTTAAAAGATAAATTTTAATAAAAATGGCAGCACAATTTTAAACAGTTAAAAATATGTAAGTGCTACAATAAACGTGACACTTTATACTGAAAAATACCTGAAGTTTGCTTGTGGAGGTAAGTTTCTGAAGTTCCAGCTCTGAGTGATAGTGAAGGAGCACTGTCTGAAATCAGACAGACTAATGTCAGATGCTCATAACAGGGGCGGGGCTCATAACAGGGGTATTGAATGGAAGTGGCTGGGAGATGTCTGAGGTGCGTGTTTCTGCATTCCTATGCACCATGGTTCAGCTGGTGACGTGTTGTGCAGTCACACAATGTGCCTTGCAGGTGAAATCGTTCTTAAACAAATTCAAAATTGCATTTTGCTCAAATGGCTTCCAAATATAGCAATTGCATTGGGAAAATGTTACATTTTTCAAAATAAGCATAAGAGCAGAATTGACTATCTTCATAATCCTATTATTATAATTTATAAAACATTATACACATGTCATCTATTTTCATGCATGAAAAACAACTTATAAAGTAGGTATTATTATTGTAGCCCCCACCCTATCTTTCAGCTAAAGAAACTGAGTCCACAGTCACCGGGGGTCTCTTCAATATCAGTCAGCTACCAGTGGCTACGCCAGGTCTCAAATACAAGTCTTCTCTCTGCAACATCTCTGCACTTCTCCCAAAGTACTTCCCACAGGGCATTCAAGCTTATTTTTTATTTTAAAATTCTTTTCTTTAATCCCATACACATGCATGTACATACACACACAAAGTATTGTAAAAAAGATTCATTGTAATAAAAAGGAAACAAAAAGTCTGCAACATCCATCATAACTCTGTAAACCTATGCCAAACTGCCTAACTTCTCATAAAATATACATTTAATGTGTAAATAAAGAAGTATATCCTCATATCCCACTGTCATAATTTCCTGGCTGTATAGTATACTACTTATCAACAGACATATTTATACATTTCAAGCTATATTTGTATGTATTCTAAGTTTAATATATTACTGACTATATCTAAATTTGATCCTTCTGGAACCAAATGTTTATGGATTGAAAAGAAATTTTTTTAAAGTTATGAACCCATCCAAACATTCATTAAAAAAAAACACAAAGAAAAAATGTATCTATCTATAAGCCTGGGCAGAAGAATCCTCATTCTTTGATTCAGATACTGAGGATACAGGGTTTCATGCAGCCCAACAAGCATCCTAAGGATGTCGCCGCTGATGCCAACATTGCATTTGACTTCTCTCACGTGAAGTTGGTGATGTTGATTCACCTTCCAGTGAAGGGTGGGAGGTGCTGTAACACAAGTGTGCAAAGTGCTGGAGAAATCAGGGGCACCTGAGCCAACCTGGTCAGGGTGAGAGCCTAGAGAGCCCCAAAGAGGAGGTGACACAGCTCTGAGTCCTGAACGGACAGCTCAAGTGCACGGATGGAGGTGAAGACACAGCAGACCCGCAGGGCGTACAGCTCGCAGGGATGCTGGCGTGAGAGCCAAGGTCAGGCACAGCCCGCCCAGGGACAGGGCAGGTGGTGCGCAGGCTGAAGCCCAGAAGATAAGACAGAAGTACTGAGCCTCCCAGGACTGGCAAGAGCCTTGAAGTCTTCCTTCCAAACAACTTCTAACACTCTGAGAAGCCTAATGTCTGAGTTTGACACTGTCTACAAAAATGGTTTTCAAATGGAAATAAACATCTGATTATCGTTTTCATAAGTCAGGGAAAAGACAGAAAGAGAGCAAGATTCATTATGTAAATACATGAAAAATGCATGCGTTTTACTACCAAAAAAAGAAAGAAAGATGTTTATCCACACAGGGGAGCTATATGGCAGAATAAGCATTGTTAAGAATATTCCATACCTACAATAACCAGTCTTTTGTAAGATCCTTGAACTCCTCTGCCAGTGATAATTATATCATGGTGAGGAGAAACAGAAAGGAGAAAAGGAACAAGAAAAGGTAGGAAATGTATACATCTTGTACCAACACAATTTATAAATATTGAAAACCGTGATTTTCCACCCACAGCAAAGCAAATGTCTTGCTTGTGTTACGCTTATTTTACTATGTCACATGCTACATGGAATCCCAAGTGACCAAAAGCAGTTTTTCCCATTCAGCAAAGGGGTTGCCTTCTCCAGGGGTGAGGATTTGCCCCCTGGGCTGTGTTTGCAGAGCTGGGAATGCAGGAGGATCTGAGGACTGGGGAGATCACTTCGTTTATGAGCAAATGATTGATGAGAAAAAGGAATCGACATCACTAACTTCATGTGAGGGAAGTCAAATGCAATGTCTCAATCTCCTGATCTTCTTTTGGGAAAAGGATGAAGAGAGAACACTACAAATAAAATGGGTCTCATTCTGGCCTTTCCTTAGAAAAGTCAAGAGAAAGACTCGAGAAAATGAGAACCTAAGTATTTCTGCCAAAACCCAGGAAAATATAAATTCTGAAGATGGAGAAGAGAGACCCCCTACATGACAGAGATGCAGATGTTGATCTTTATGCATAAAGGCACAGAGATTGAGATTTGAATTCGAGTTTGTGGTAAGTGGCCTGATTAGTACAGTCTAATAGGCACTTGATACTCCTAGAGAGCTCTGGATTTATCATAAACGTGGAGCCACAGGCAAACTTAATCCATCCCTCGCAGCTGAAGCAAGCCGGGCAGCTCAAGATGGACGCGCTACCGTCCCCGGTCCCATCCATCCTCACTGGTCTAAGGCACAAAAGTCAACTTGTTCCCTCAACTTTTTGTAACATAATTTAAAAAAAAAATTATAACAAGTTAAAATTATTTGTTACCGATAACCCTCCCTTTGTCTTGTGAGAGGGATAGGTACTAAGGTGAGCCTCTTGATTGCTGAGCTTAGATGTGGGATGCAGTGGAGAGCCCAGAGAACAGATGAGTGTTCTTCATGGGAAGAGGAGACCTAGAGTGATGTGGGTGGGGGTCCAGGGATGTGGAACAGGCAGGCCCCCTCAAGGCTGGAGAGACAATGCTGACAGAAGCTTTGGAGGGAAGACAGGAATCGGCAGAGAAGAGCAACGACTATAGGGAATTGCTATTACCTTCTGCTTCAGAGCATCCAGTACTCTCTCTTCTCCGTCCCCCTATCTAATCCCTGGTACATCCACATCACCTGCTAACACTTGGTGAAGCTGTTTGCCCTGGTCCAGGGCGATGCACCCACAGTCCCGCGTCCTCCTCTGACCACGGTGTTGAGATCGGCAGTCCGCGTGGACCTCACGCACCACTGCACAGACCTGGGAATGTGAGAAACCACACCCCGAATCAGTCTCAGACTTTGAGATTTTTCTGTAGCTACTCTTCATATAAGCAAGTAGGTCGGTCAAGGCAACCAGAGTATGACCATCCTACAGCTATTCATTCCCTAAGGAGGGGAACAGATTTGTTTGCTGCTCACTATAGAAGGTGCCGAGGCACTGGCCCCGGGGCTCCTCAGCTGTGGCATCACCCACTGAGAACATGGCCACCATCCGAGCATAACATGTCACTCCCTGAGACTTGAGGTTGGGGTACCAGACCTCCCAAGCTGATATCCCTGCCTTCTGCGGCACGGTGGGCAGTAACCTGTCTTGTCGCAATCCAGTGAGGCTCCTTCTCTACAACTGGGCCTGAGGGAGCTGTAGCAAGCTGACCTGTGGCTTACTTAGTTGGTTCCTTTATTTTTATTTTTATTTCTTTTAGGTTTTGGTGTTTTTTTGTTTGTTTGTTTGTTTAGTTCTCTCTTTTAGAGCCTTGTTCTTCTTGCCACCCTCCATGACTTCTGCAGAGGGCCAGGTAGTAAATAGCGTGTTTTGTGGGCCATTTGGTCCTACTATAACTCGTCATCTCTGCCATTCAGCGCTAAATCTGCCATAGACACCATGTCAACAAAAGGGCATGGCTGTGTTCCAGTAAATGTTTATGCCCAGTGAAATTTGGGTTTCACGTAATTTTCATGTATCATAAAATATTACTCTTCTTTTAATTTTTTTTCAACGTGTAAAAATGTGAACAACCATTCTTAGCTTGTAGGCCATTGATCAAATGGCAGTGGGTGGAATATGGCGTGTGGGCCATGGTCTGCCAACCCCTGTTCTATGAGGCTGAAGTTCTTACATGACAAACTGGCATAGTGAGCAAGGGTACCATGAAAGGCAATTAATTTTTTTTTTTGGAAGAGAAAAGGCAAAAATCCACAGGACAGTTTCAAAATTTTGAGGGAGCTGTTAGTAAATGTTCTTGTCCAAATGATGGGCAAAATGGGGAATACGCGGCCCAGCCCTGTCTTACCTTTTAATGACAATCACTAGTGACAATGGACAGAATCTGAGCAACAAGAGGGATTGAAGCAAACTACTGAAATGGGGCCATGATTGTTGCCTGTGCTCCTATGGGATCAGGAACCAGGAGGGCATCTGAGTCCTGTCAAGGAGGAAAACAGTTTGTTAACTTCAGTGTGAACTATCCCTGGAGAGGGCAGTATGCCCTCGTGCAGATTGGAGTCAGAGCAAGAGAAGGGAAATCCTGAGCTCTTGGGTCAAGAGGCTGGGGAGCTGTGAGAGGCACAGCTGGTGCCCTCGTGTGATGAGAGGGGCAAGAAAAGTTAACGTTCTCAGAGGGCAAAAGGCAGCAGCAAGGCTGTCTCACGCTTGACCCCACGCTCCCAGCCAATATTGAGGATATTCAGTTGGGACAGAATCATGCCCCTCAGTAACACTTGCAACATCTCAATGACAATAATTACACTATGGCTAACCTGGGGAGATTTCCTTGAGACCAACAAAATCTCATGGAATACCGTGGACACTGTATAATGCAGAGAGAACACAGAGAAGGTTGATAAATGTTCAAGATATGCCTCCCCTCCCCCAAAATGGGGAGAATTCCACTAAGTGGGTCATTAGAACCAAGTGACCAAAGCAGGAGGCTGTAATAATTTAAGGCAAAAAAAAAAAAAAAAAAGGCCCAGGACAAAGAAAGACTTTCTTATACTAGCAAAGTCTCTGCAATCCAAGGGGGAGAGGAAAAGGATGGGAATAAAAACAGACCTCCTCCAGACATAAGCCATGAGATATGCTGTTAACACAGGGGTTCTCAGTGAAGAGACCAACAAGCAGAAGAAATCCAGTCCATGCAACTAGCAGTGGGGGATCCCAAGCAGGCAGCTTGTCTACCTGGTTGAAACTGGAAGTGCCTCCATGAATAGCAATCTCTTACTTCTGTAGGAACCAAGATGTCAGGAGGCCACCTAAAGACAGATCATTCCTTCAACTCTTCTGCTGTCTGACTCTATGTCCTGATGTGAGTACCTTTAAGAAGAGGGTGGCATATAGCAGAGCTGAGGCCTCTCTGTCCCTGGGGAACAGAGAATTTAAGCACCAGTGAGGGTACAATGGGATAGGGATGAGATTTCTTTGCATAAAAGGGCTGAAGTGACCAGCTGACCAGATTCTTTCAATGGACAAGGTCCATTCATTTAATTGACCAGAGTTGGAAATGGTTAAAAATAGAGAAGGAAAAGAACTTCAACCATCTGGCAGGCCCCTCACACACCTATCACGCACTCCCACGAGTGTAAATGGTGTGGATGTTTTACGTGCTTACACTGTAGTGTTCATAAAATGCAAGGATGAGTTTCCTAGTTGAGAAATAGAGAAATGATGGGAGGAAGAGTACATTATAGACCACCAACTAGGCTGCCCTCCCTTCTATACAACAAAAGCAATACAGAACTTCAGGACGAGCCCAGGAAACCACAGCCTGATTAATGTCAGCAGGTATTGAGACATTCAATATCTCAATCCAATAGCCTATGTAGCCAGTGAGAAAACTAATGAGAACAGAGGATTACAGTGGATTACTGCCCACTGAATTAAGTGGTTGCTCCTACAGCCCCAGCTGTTCCAGGCATTGTGACTATAACAGAATCAATTGTACAAATGGATGGCACCTAGTATGCCTTCTTGAATACAGCTAATGCTTTTTTCTTGATCCTGTTGACACCAAAGATCAAAATCTTTACTTAGCTGGGACCTTGATATATATGCACTGGGCTGCTAAAATCTACCTAAATCCTCCTGCTATTTGCAGTGGATTGGCAGAGACATGGAACAAGAGAGGTTTAGCTCCACTAAACTGAAGGCATCAAGGTCACAGGTCCCAAAGAGAAAAAATGGCAGTAATGTTGCAGCAGATGCTAACTTACATGAGAGCCCATGCCTGGCTCATTAATCCTGATAAGATGAAAAAGGCTCAAGTCAAATTCTTCAGAGCAATGGAGGTTAAAGTTCAAAAGTTGATCCCTAAGACCATGAAGGAAAATATACTCTGCTAATAAAAAGAAGCCCAGCACTTAACTGGGTAATTGAGTACTGGAGACAAAATGTGCCTCATGTAAGCATTTTGTTGAGTCCTATGAACAAGTTGACCAGAAAATCTGCCAAAGTTCACTGGGAGCCTAGGTAGCATGCACTTCAGTGGTATGAGCAATCACACCCTTGGGACCTACAAACCAAGGACCTCTTTGAACTACAGGCATTTGCTGCTGGTAAGTATGATTGGAGGCTCTAACAAAGGGAGCAACTACCATGTACAGGTGCACCTTGAGGACTTGGACCCTCAGCCTCTCCACCGTGGCTTACTCACTAACTCTTCTTGAGAAACAGTTATTAGTCTGCAAGTGGGCACTTCAACAGTTCATTACACAGTTCCACCAGGTAACAATGCACCCACGTATTCCTACTTTGGCCTGGGTCCACTTGGATGCTAACAACCAGGTTGAAAAGGCATATAGTCTCCTCTTGTGGAATGGAAATGATATATTCAAGTGAAAAGCAAGTCTGGTCCTATATGGTCCAAGGAGGTAGGTCCTCCTTACATAAAAGTTTGCAGCCACACCTTTGGAGGCCATTGTATCTCCCCTGATCACTGACTGGAGCAGTGTTTGACTATCTAGGGGACTCACTTTCAGGTAGCCCCTGAGTATGCTCATGTTGACTTATCCAAACTAAAAGACAGTGGTGTCCACTGGGTGGCACCAGGCATCCAGTCCCAATGACAAATCTGGATGAATGACTCAGTACAATGGACCAAATTAAAAGCCATTACCCTTCTTGGACAATGTTCCTGAGGACCAGACATTTTCTGTTTTCACAGATTTGTTGGGCTGTCGCTAACAGCCTAGCTATCTAGTTAGATACCAGGGTGATAACAGACTGGAATATTAAATACACCTCTCTGTGGGAACTCAAAGCCATTGCCATCATACCATGAGACATTTATGTAACCTATGGAGACATCTTTTCTCCTGCCATGGGAAGGATCAGTATTTAGATGATACCAATGAAAACAAAAGAGCTGATCAGAACTGCAGAGCCCAGCTGGCCAGTTTTGCTCCCTGGATTCATCACTGGACTGAGCCTCTCAATCCTGCTATCATAACCCAATGGGCTCAAAAGATGGACCTCCATCTCTATGCCAAAAAGGCTAAATTTGGCCTACCAGGATTTTCCTACCTGTCAGCAGTTGATCTGACTTCCTCCGAGTGAGCAAGGACATAAATTCAAAAGGGCCCCTATCCATTCTTGTCAAATAGACATATTGGTTTTCTGCCACTACCTCATGGCAGGGTCTAATAGCCACTGATACTTAATCTCATTACAGAATTGTGACTTGTATGAGATGGCACATTGTGACCACACAATTGTAGCACATGAGACTAAGCTGGCCCACGTTTGTGATTATCCAGACAGTTGTAATCAGACAGTGGCACACAGGTCATGGAAAAAAAAAAAAAAAGGCCCAGCAGTAAATTGAAGTCATGGTATTTGATGGACATCCTCCGATCATCACCAAGAGCCTGAATGGACTTTTAAAGACTCAGCTCATAAATATAAATGACCAATCTCATTATCAACAGTATGGATGACATTTCTTAGCCAGACAGTGTGGGCATTAGAGGAAGCTCTTCCCTGTAAGGGAGTGTCCCTTTTGGGATGGCAGAGGCGAGAAGGAACAAGGAGACCACAATCTCTGTATCTGGGTTTTGTATACCTGACAGTCCTGACCATGACTTTTCTCTTTGTCCTTTGACTCTAGCACCAGGAAAGCTGACAGATATCATCTGAGGGCTGGGCAAAGTAAGAAGTGGTGGCTAAAAGATTGGATAAACAGACCAGTTGGCTGGGAAGGGAGATCAACAAGCATCTGGAGAGGGTCACCCCAGCCCACAGGAGGTACAGGGGAGGAGGGCATGGTTAATGCTTACCTTGTCCCCTACTCCAGCATGCCACCTGGCAAACAACCATACTGTCTGTCTGGTAATAGAGCAGTGGGTGATAATCTGGCCCACTGCTGGATCTGTCTGTCATTCCTGTCTACTTGCTATGGAAACAGAAAAACTCATGTGGGCATGGCCAGTTCTGAATTAGTTTGCTGTGCCTGATACACCATAAGTCATTCCCAAACCTGGCCACTCCCCACTTTACACATCTATAAACACCCAAAACTCGTTTTATCGTGACTCAGACAAATCCATATGCTTCCTCTGATGCCCAAGTGGTCTTAGGTTAAGTCACGTATGGTTATTGAGGTGGCAAATACTATTGACACTTATCCACTTGGCTGAACAAAGTAATACTGCAGTAATCCAATTAAGCTTAACCATAAATCCCACATGGGTGACCTGTAGCCATATAGTTGTATGTTAAAGAGAATGGGGCATGGAAGGTCTTTCCATTATTGCCCCCTACAATTATTGGCATTGACACCATGTTCTTTTTGTTGGGTCCCTGGGTAAAAAGGTATACAAAACCCCTTAATTCCATAAAGTAATACAAGCCTTGTTCCCTGTCCTCAGAGTCTGCATCATAAAGACAATGGATGGAACCTATCCTTGACTTGAGCTCCTCTAGCCAATGAGACAGCAGAAACCCCGGAAGGTCAAGAGGACAGTCTAAATTCCTAATGGATGATGAGTCATACTAGGTAACAGACTGGTCTCAGACCACCCCAGGCCTGCACAAGGGGGTATGAGCATGGTCACCAACACTTCTTGTTATGGTTAGATTAATACCATTACTCAGATGGAACAGTTCATACACATCGTAAGATAGACAGCCGAATGGTCATTTGAACAAGGCCTATCAGTCCACTGAGACTTATTCAGTAGGATAGGTACAGGAGTTAGGGGGCAGAGCTAAGATCAGTATTGCCAATTGGCCTCATTTGAATGATCAGAACTTGGTTAATAATATCAAAATAATCAAGTGTTCCATGAGATAAATAAGTTTTGTCCCAGTCATTATCAATGCACCTAAATTGATTCGCTGACAAGGTGGCATACTCATGGGAAGACCTGAGTTCAGGGCGCCTGGGTGGCTCAGTCGGTTGAGCGGCTGCCTTTGGCTCAGGTCATGATCCCGGGGTCCTGGGATCGAGTCCCGCATCCGGCTCCCTGCTCGGCGGGGAGCCTGCTTCTCCCTCTCCCTCTGCCTGCCACTCTGCCTACTTGTGCTCTCTCTATCTCTCTGTCAAATAAATAAATAAAATCTTAAAAAAAAAATCTGAGTTCAAACAAGAACTTCTAGGGCTAAGGGGTGGGGCTAAGGGGTGGATTTCTGGAAGGGGCAGTCTGTCATGGACCCCAAGCATCCTGCACATCCATGTTGAGTATGGTAATCTGCAAGACCCAACTGTCCTCAGATCCTGAGCTATTTCTGGAACTAGTCATCTAGGCATTAAGTAGGCTGAGGCACCCATAGCATGTATGACTCCTTGCTCCCTGGTAGGGCTATGGGGCCAAGGGGAGAGAACCGACTTGTCTAGTGCTTTGTAAAGAGTGCTGGGCCCCTGGAACAAAGTATGTCAACTGTAGCACCATCCACTCTGTGCACAGTTGCCATCTGGGTCTATCACATCATCCCATGAGACTCAGAGAAGGAGGATGGGTGCTCCTGGTCCCTCTGCTGCTCCTAGTCTTGCTGTGCTCTCAGTATAAACTGCCGAGGTCTGGTCAGTTGAATGCCGTGACCTACTTCTAGCACTGATGGAGCTGCCTCAAGCCAACCTGCTTGCTTGCTTAGTTGTCGCCTCTGGAGTTTTGTTACTCTTTGCCATCCTCTAGGAAGTTGAGGTTCTTCCCTGAGACTGAGCAAGATATAAGAGCAGGAATTTCCCACGGGGCCCAGTCATACCCAGATGACATTTGGATTTAAATCCAAGAGCTCTCTGAAAGAGAATTCATGATGAGATTTCAAGACAGAGATGGTTGTGCAGCTGACCCAAGTGGGCTTCATTGATGTGACATTAAAGACTTCAAGGTACAGGGGGGAAGAGATACAGGGGAAAGAAGGCATGGATGGCATAGGAATGGAAGAACGGGGTCAAGTGCTAGGCAGTAGTCATGTCTTTCTCTGATCCTTGGCTATTTTGCAATCCTTGTCCAAGATGAAAACTCCCAAAGCTCTCTGGCCTTGGATTAGAATCACTCTATCCCTGAGATGAGAAGCTGGCAGGAACGCTGAGTCTGAACTGCCTCAGTGTCTGCTGACGCTTTTCTTCACTTCAGAAAGGATGCACTGTCTAATTTGCATAGTTCTCCGTTTGTGACTTGAACATAAGTTTGTGGAGATAGAGAAGAGCAGGTTTTCCCTATCCCAGCAGCTAAAACAGATGGCCATGGATCCAATTTGTTTAGAATAAATTACTGCTACCGTAAGTGGAATAATTTACACATATGATTTTTGTAAATCTTTCAGCTAAATCAGCTAGTCTCCACTAACATTACTGGGATAATGACTCTCCTAAGAGAACATAATTTATTGGATACCAGGTAAACAGAAATTTGCAAATGCAACTGAGCAATGATTTTTCAGTATGTGTGTGTTGATGAAAGGAATCCACACATTATAAAATTGTAACATCTTGTAAACAAAAACTTAGTTCATACACCATATTTCATATTACCTAAGACATTATAAGGCAGATTTCTATTTTATGACCACTAAAAAAAATGCCAATTAAATTGACCTAATATATTCTCATCATTGAGAACTTCTATACAACATAGACCTGAATCCCATCAAAAATCATGTTTTTGAATTTTATTTATTTAATTACCTACTTATTTTTATTGTAGTAGGAATACTTAACATGACATCTACCTCCAACAGATTTTTGAAGTGCACAAGGCAGTATTGTGTTCACTATAGGCACAGTGTTGTCTAGGGTATAAAGTCTCAGCGCTGCCAGATGAAAAGACTGTCTTTATAGAAGAGGCACATTCTTGTTTCTAGGATTTTCTTCCAAGCTACTGACTCCTGTTCCTCAAGTTTTGATGCTCCCACTTTTTTTATTTTACTAGAATGTGTCAAGGGAGGATTTTCAGATGACAATAAAGAAGGCATTTTAAAATGCTGGTCAGCTCAACACCTACAGTACTGCTGATGCACATGTGACACCGACATGCAGGATACCTGTGACCATGGTCATGTGTGGGCAGGCAGCCACATCCATGGCGTGGCGACTGCCTGGCCTGTAGCAACTGTGAAGCGTCACTGATTATAAGATGCATCACAGATCAAACATGTATCTCTAATTGCTCTCCTCACATTCTTACTTCGGCTCACCCAATCGAGTCCAAACGGTTCTTTGTCAAGATCACAGTGATGTCCACATTGCCAAACCCACTGGTCAATTCTCTTGAAAGTTATTTGCAGTCACTTTCTCCTCCTCTTGACACACTGTCTTCACTCAGCTTCCCGATCCCACACACTCTCGATTTGCCTCTTCACTCCCGGGCTGCTCCTTTCCAGTCGACATTCCTGCCTCCTCCCTTCTCCCCCACCTGTGAGTGCTGGCCTGGCTCTCCTCTCAGCTCTGGCTCTCTTCTCTTTCCATGCTCAGTCCCGTTGGTGAGATCACCAGTCTCATGCCTTTAAGTACTGCTATGGGTCTGAATGTTTGAGTCCCCCCAAATGCATACGTTGAATCCTAATCTCCCGTTAGTAAGCAGGCCTTGTGGGAGGTGAGTAGGCCATGAAGGTAGAGCCGTCCTGGGTGTGATTAGTGCCCTTATAAAAGAAACCCCAAAGAGCACCCTTTCCCCTTCCTGCCATGTGAAGGTTCAAAGGGAAGATGCCCATCTAAGACCCAGAAAGAGGGTCCCCCACAGACACCGAATCTGCTGGCATCTTGATCTTGGACCTCCAGCTTCCAGAACTAAGAAATAAATGTCTGTTGTTTATAACCTGCCCAGTTTGTGGTATTTTTGCTATAGCAACTCGAATGGACTAAATCTGTTCACCGTGTCCAAATCTATGGGTCCAGCCTAGACGTGTCTCCCAAACTCCAGACCCACATAGCCAACTGCTTACCCAAGATCTCTGTTTGTCTAACAAACTGTCTGTCGCTCAGAACTGAACTCTTACCCTCTTCTAAAATCTGTTCTACTCACCATGCCCACCTAAGTTGATGGCAACTATTTTTTTACTTCTTAGAACCATCCAGGCTCCTCAAAATACCCTACATTCCACACTAGACCATCAGGAATTCTCGCTCCCTCTTTGAAAAAAATGTCCGGAATTTGCCAGTCCTCACCACCTCCATTCCTCCCACCCTGTCTGTGCCAGCAGCATCTCTCACTTAGATAACTGTCATCCCTCCAGTGGCTTCCCTGCTCCTAACATTGAACACCTGCAGCCTATTCTCAGCATGTCCACCATCTAAACTGTAAATCATGTCATGGCTCTTCTGCTCAAAATCCTGCAATTTTACTCACAGTAAAAGCTACAGTACTTACAATGGTCTGAGGCCCTACATGATTGGGTCCCCGTTATATTTCTGACCTTATCTCTAACTACTTTTTCCCTTGTTCTCTCTGCTGCGGCCACACTGGCCATGCTCATGGCCTAGAACAATCTTCCTCTAGGTAGGTCTTAGAAAAATTCCTTACCACCTTCAATTTTTAATCAAAGGCATATTCTCAAAGAAGTGTGCTCTGAGCACGCTATTCAGTACTGCTACCACCCTACTCCTCGCCCCAAGCTTCTCCAGTCCCCTACCCTTCTGTACATGAGAGGGCACAGGACTTAGTCACCTCTAACAGCATGTGGTTCAGTTTTCATTATGTTCACTGTCTTCCTTATAAAATGCAAACTCTACCAAACTGAGGGTTCTAGAGGGGAGGGGGGTCAGGGGATGGGCGAGCCCAGTGACGGGTATTAAGAAGGGCACGTACTGCATGGAGCACTGGGTGTTATACGCAAACAATGAATCACGGAACACTGCATCAAAAACTAATGATGTACCGTAAGGTGATTAACATAACATAAATAAAAAGAATGCAAACTCTAAAACAGCAGAGATCTTTGTTTCATTCCCAGATGAAGAGTATCCAGCATAGAGCAGGTGCTTGACAAATGCTTGGTGGATGAGTGAAGGAAGTTGGGGGAAAAAGCTACAGGAAGCAAGGGTTCCAAGCAAAGTGGAGCTGGGAGGGGTTAGACGCGAGGAGGAAGCTGTGGGTTGCAGAAGCATGTAGATGAGTTGATGACTGCAGTTGAGACTAAAATCACTGAGAGAGAGAAGACATGGAACACTGAGACAACATAACAGTGACGCCAGGAGCCCCTCTTGGAATAAAGAGTTAACAGTAAGGCTTGCTATGGCTTCGGAAGTCTAGAGGGGAATTCCTCAAAATGGTTTTCTTTAGTATCTCAACCTAATTTGACTTTGTCCATTAGAACATGCTGCCTTCTCATAAATCTCATAACAGAATTTAATAATTGAAAATATATCTTCAATAGGACAAAAGCTAAGAATGATAAATGACCTCCAGGTTTGCTATGTCAAATCCCCGTAAGCACCATATGGGATGGTAGAAATGATGACCACATGACCATGATGACCACAATTATTTTCTTTTAAATGAGTTACTCAGAATTGGTGGCTATATAGTAATGACCTCTAGCTTTACTTAGTAAATTCACATGAAATACCCGTAGTCACTTAGTGTCATTTTTAAAAGAAGAAAAAAAAAAGGACCATATTCTCTATTCTCAGATGAATCATTTTGAAGGAAGAGAATCTCAGCATGAACATACTGGGGGAAATAATCAAAGGTAACAGCAGTTGTGATCACTGTATGTGACCCAGCACCATATCAAAGAAAATTGCCTTTGCAAAATGTTTTCATCAACAAGAGATGAGTACATCCTATTCCAAAAAGGAACAATTTAAAATCCTTAGATTATAATTTAGCTAAGGTGTTTAAAATAACTATACTTTGGTGGAATTTTTTTTTTTGGTCTTGCAAAGGGAAAAATCAAAACAGAATCCCACTGAAAGACTCTTTGATACTTAACCAAAGACCGTCTCGCTCAATAGTTAAGTCTGCGTAGTGGCAGAAAGAGGTGTCACTCCCAGTTCTGACTCCCTTGCTCTTCTTCCCATTTAGATTTAGGAATGTTAAGTCACTTTGCTTAAGAGGACTCAAATTCCTCTCTATTTTTTTTACATTGTGCACCGAGGTTTGTGATATTATTTAAAAGATTTTGAGGGGGGACATAAAATGCAATCTACATTGATCAAAGCTATTATATTCTACTAAAATTTATCTTGTGTAACAGAAGGAAAGGACAAGAGTACTTGGATGAACATCTTTATTTCCAATTTTATAGGCATTGTTAAATGAATTCGCATTTGATCATACTACAGTGGCCTCTCCTGAGAACAAAGTATCTTGAAAGTGAAATTTAAGGACCTTTTCAAGCATAACTCATTCTTGTCATATCCTCTGAATTTTCCACCAGGAGAATTATTCCTATTAGACAGTATTTTGGAAACTATGTTCCAAGAACTCTGGATTCTTCCTCCCAAAGTAAGATTTTGCAGTAAAAGAAGGTTGGGAAACACTGCATATCATATTCCCCCTTTTGGAAATTGATAATCTATAAGAGCATATTAAGGGTTCTATTTCCTGATTGAATAATAAGTTTGGAAAATTTGGAAGTGTACCTAACACATTTTGGAGAAATTTCCAAATTTATCAAATGAGTAAATAGTTCTGTTTAAAGTAAGGAGCTGTCCTGCATGTGGTCTTCTAACCCCTGCTCAGCCACTAAGAATGGGCCTGGAACACCTCCCTCCAGGGGATGAAGCATCCTCATGGCTCGTGCTGGGCTTATCACCCCACGTTGGAATATCTGTCCCTGTTTCAGACACAGTGCATGCTCCTTTGTCCTGCTTAAGCACGTGCAAAATATAGCGCCTGGCCAACTCTACTGCTATATTTGTCCTCCGCGGGGAGGGCCCGGGGTGCATCGTTCTGTAGCACACGAGGGGTGCGTGTAGGTTAACTGCCCTGCATCAGCTGTAGGGAGAGACCCACTGGCCATGGGGGCCTAAGGCTCACTGCTGAAGCTGATCTTGCTCTGTCTCTTCTCAGTGTGAGGAAGGTGTGTTTCATCAGTGCTTGACTGTGTCATGTTTTCCTGACGACGTCGATACCAGGATGCAGTGGGCAGAAGTGCTCCAACCCCTACTCCTGGGGATATGCAACAGATGTCACGTGCTGGACAAATACACTTTGGGAAAATTTGCTCTAAATAATCTGTCTACTATCTATCTTTCTTATAATACAAATATGCTAAACGGGAGGAGTAACATATTCCTAGGACAGGGAAGGAATTCGTTCAGACAAGCTCCAGCAGAGGGAGAAAACTATAGAAGAGCATGACCCACTGTCAAGTGAGGCCGTACCGTGGGATCACTTACATGTGCAATCTAAAAAAGAGTCAAACTCATAGGAACAGAGAGTAGAATGGTGGTTGTCAGGTGTCGGCGGTGGGGGTGGAAGAAATCGGGAGAAATTGGTAAAAGGGTAAAAACTTTCAGTTATAAAAGGGATAAAAGTCTGAGGATCTAATTTACAACACAGTGACTATAGTTGATGACATTGTATTGCACCATTGAAATCTGCTAAGAGTGTAGAACTGAAATGTTCTCACCAAAAGCAAAAACAAACAAAAAGTAACTAAGTGAAGGAAGGGATGTGTTCATTAACTCCATGGGGGCAATCCTTCCACAATGCACACCAATAACAAATCATCACATTGTACACTTTAAATATTTCACAATTTTGTAACCATACCTTAATAAAGCTAAAAAAGTGAAGCCATATCCAATGGGGTGCAAACAAAGGCACATGGCACCCATTATCACCTAAGGAGTCATTAAACACAGATTCTTGGGACCTCGGTCCAGGGGGTCTGGGGTGGGGCCCAGAACTCACATTTCGAACAAACTCCCAGGTGACGGTGAAGATTCTGGTCTGCAACCCCCACTTGGAGTAGCACTGCATGAGGATCCTATCAAGTGGTCCTCACTCTGAGGCCCCACCGGGGGACCACCACTGGGGGAGATAAGAAGCATGAAGTATGGTCCCTGCCTCCTATCCTGTGTTGAAAGCCAAAACTGGCACGTGAGAAAGAGAACCATACAATATTTTAATAAAAATACTTATGATATGCCAGGCATGCTACTATCTGCTTTACAAATAAAACTTGCCTAGAGTCCAACAAAAGGCCTAAGAGGTAAGTACTAGTCTCACCTGCTCTGTTTCACGTAAGAAAATGGGGCACAGAGCCCTGAGTGACTTCCCTAAGGCTCCCCGGGGTCGAACACAGACTGCATGCCTGCAAAGGTGTACTTTGTTAGCCTGCACTGCCTCTCTCCTTGATGCATATGAGTGCTGAACTAGGTGATCTGGCTGAAGGTGCAAATGTCACTAAAGTCTGGATGAGTCGAGAAATGAGTGAGTTCACCTGAGCCTGACCACCTGTAGGACATGGCAGGGTGAGGACATTTGCCAGGAGATGCAGTGAGCGTGGCTGCTGTTGGGGCAGGAACGAGAACCTGGTGGGGGGCGGGGGGCGGGAGGGGCAGTGGAATGTGACCAGCCTGGCCACCTGGGAGCCAGGGCCAGGGCCAAGCCCACCTGGTGTAGAAATTGGTTTCCTACCATATGACTGAGACAGTAAGTAGATAAGCTGATGAAAACGGGGCCAGGTTCCTCAGAGCTGGTGAAGAGGGGTTCAAATCTGGAAATCGCATTCCACAACACCATGAATATATGTAACAATGCTGACCTGTACATGCCTAAGATGGTTTCAGAAGACTTATCAAACTGTATGTTCTAAATATGTGCAGTTGGTTGCATGATTGTATCTCACTGAAGCTGTTAAAAATACACATGGGAAAATAAAACTTGTGGCTTTGGATTAGAATTGGAGGGATTAGTGTAAACTCATGGTATTTAATCTACATAAATAGATAAGCATAACAACGTGTGTGTGTGTGTGTGTGTGTGTGCACATACATATGCTTTCTAGCTCAGTCTACTTGGAAGTTCTAGACAGCAATGACTCCCACACTAACAGGTGCACTTAGCACCCAGGTCTGGGTCATGAAATGCCATTCTCCACTAAAAGGATCCAGGGCTATTTGGAAACATAGCTCAATCCAGGAGCAAGTGGATCAAGTAAAGTATAACATGGGCTCTAAATAATTTGTTCCACAGAAAGAAAAAGTGCTCAAAAAATCATGGGCATATCTACACACACACACACACATACACACACACACACACACACACCCCAACCTAAAGACTTCCCACGGGCCAAATGATAGTAATGGATTATAACCCCTTGAATAAAATAAGCATCTGTGGGTCCATATTGATATGTGTATATGTGTGTGTGCAAATATATATATGGAATAGAGAGAGAGAATATATATGTATAAATGGAATGTAAGAATAAATCCTTGCTTACGATAAAATGCCAAATAACAAATGTACAAGGAATGACAGAATTAGAATATCATCACTTGACAGTCATTATAGGAATCATAGAAATAATTGATTCAGGCAAGAATCACCAGTGGATAAAAAGAAATTCATGGGCAAAATCTTGCTGAGGAACAGGATATTTACATAGTTTTGAATATATATTTTACTTACTATTAATTAATATGTAAAAAATGTCTATTAATTAACTACAGAGGAGAAATAATGCCAGACACCAGTTTAACCAAGTAGTAAAAGTGAATGTCACCTGTCACACTTGACACGATGAGCCTCCCAACATGCCACCCTGAGGAAAGCAGCTTCTGGGCCATTCCTGTCAGAAACACAGGGCTTAGTTCTAATATGAGCAAATATCAGACAAACCTAAACTGAAGGACATCCTCCAAGTCCTGGCCTGCAGGCATCACAAATACCAGGTGAAGAAAGTCGAGGAAGGACTGAAATGCTCCAGACAAACATCAGAGCTGACCACAACATGTGATTCTGGACTGGAGCTGAACAGAAAGGAAAGTAGTAAAGGGAAGATTTGAGGGGTCTGGTTTGGAGGTTTTCTTAGGGGGAGAGTGGGTGCATATAAAGGGCATTTTTGAGCAGTGGCCAGAATTTGAGTGGGATCTTTGGATCAGATGAGAGTGTTCTAGCAACACTAACTTCCAGAGGTTGATGGGTGACCTAGGAAAACAGCCTTGTTTTGGGGAAATAAAATTTACAGTATTTAGGGGCAAGAGGGCATCACGTCTCCACCTTTCCCTGGACAAAGGGTATGCAAGAGTTCCCACACTCTGTTTGCAACTTGTCCCGCAACTGGATTCAGTTAGTTTAGAGGTTGCCCCACCCTGCCCAAAAGGTGCAGTTGCAGAAGATTTCCTTTTCCTTCTCAGATTCTGGGAGTGCCACCAAGGTCTTAATCCCCCACATGTACGAGTCCACGCAGGAAGGGCCAGGACCTGAGCAGGTACCTGGGGGTGCGGGTGAGGCCACTTTCCGGGGGGTCCTCTGCTCCCCCTTCCCATCTTTCCTGCAGCAAACACCCGGGATCCTGGACGCGTCAGCAGTTGGAAGAGCCATGCTCCTCCTGGACATTTCTTCATTTTTCTCCCAAACCCTGCCACCTCTGGCTTCCTCTGGACTCTAAAGAAGTTTCCTTTTGCCAAAGGTTTTAGCTCTAAAAAGGGAGGCGGATGCTCTAATGTGACGGTAGCAGGCAAATGACAGAAGGTACCTTTGTTCTTGCTTGTTTGCTCTTCACCAGAAAAGGCTACAGTTCGTTTTCTTTCCTGAAATAGCGAAGTATAAACACTTCACCACCAGTATTAGTTTTTTTTTTCTTTTTCCTTCAAAAATCGCACTGGCAAATCTCACCAAAAGCATGCATATTTGCTCTACTAATATAAGGCTTGCCCCGTGCCTACTGAAGTAATAAACCCAAATATGTATTTTAGGTTAACAAGCATATGCCTCCTTCCTGAATCTGCTTTGTGTCATGTTAGCCAAGAACACCATCCAGAGGGATGATGCCCCTCTCAAAGAGATGCCCCCCATGACAGGGGAAGGGGCCCTTAATTGCCAATTCCACTAGAATATAAACACAGCCACCATGATGGACCACAGCCATTAAGAATAGAATGGGTCTCAAAGTTATTTTGTATAGAAGCTATTTATGCCAAATAAGAGGCAGGATTTGGAGAATGGCAGAAAAAGAGGCATTCAAACTGCTCCTACGGTAGGTAAACCAACAGAAATAGACGCATCCTTGTGAAAATCGTCCGGAGACACCAGAGGGCAGCGTCAGAAACTAGGAAAATTTTCGCTACTTAAAAAAAAGCATTCTGAAATATAAAATATTCTGTCACCACAAGAAACAAAGTCACTGGCGACCAGCTCATGATCTCCCTCTCTGACAAAGGTTGTGCAGTTGTGTACTAAGCCATAAGGGGGCCCTGGGCAGGGCCAGGACACAGCTGGGCTCGTCTGTCTATTCAGCAGCAAGAGACTATGGGATTCCGAACATTGAGGAGCTAAGTTGTTGAGGGGACAGCAACTATTGTGACTGACGGATACTTAGTTTGTGTCTGCAGAAGAATCCAGTATTTTTACAACGAGATTTCTAAACCACAGCGGGCAGCACCCTGGGAATGCACTCGGATGGGGAACACAATCAAAGCACGTGCATCTGCGAGCATCTTGAGAAGGGGCACGGGATGATCACGTCGGAAATCGCTAGTTTGGGTGAAAGCGTTACAGAGCTTGGCTCATCCAAATAAATTTCTCAAGTGATTTAAATGTAGCCAGAGAATTCATACGGTTCTTAATTCTAGTGTTACTGCAAAACATCTGTCTGCAGTCACCTGAGGGAAAGCTACCTAACAGCACAGGTGTGCAAAACCAAAGTCTTACTGAGCAAGAATGCAGAGTGCAGGCTCGTAGCAGAATCGTTGTCTAATAAGTGTTCAAACCCACATGATATAAGATCATTAGTCAATAACACCTACGCCGAGGCTTCTGGGGCTGCCCTCCCCCAGACACCTCTCCTTGGACAGCAGCTTAGAAAGTTAGTACCTGCTGGGAAGATGGTGGTGGGAGGCTTGAAGGACGGGAGGAAAGCCCAGCCCCACCAAGCATTGCTGGTCACTGGAATGTGCCAAGGATCAGAGCCATGTTTTACGGGGGTTTGAAATATCGGGCTGCAGGAGCTGATGACATTAGGTGGGGGGAGCCAAGCAGGCACTGGGGACCCATGTGAGAGAGGGAGAGACCTGGGGCAGAGAACAGGTCATCAGAGACCGCTTTCCACAGGTTCTTCTTCTTTTTTTAAGATTTTATTTATTTATTTGACAGCGAGTGAGCGAGCTGCTGGGGGAGCAGCAGAGGGAGAAGGAGAAGCAGACCCCCCTGCTCAGCAAGGAGCCTGATGCGGAGCTCGATCCTAGGACCCGGGGACCATGACCTAAGCTGAAGGCAACTTAACCGTCTGAGCCACCCAGGTGCCCCTCAGCAGGTTACTTCTGATTTGGGATTGGAAGCTCAGGGTGAGATGAAGACTCACCAGGCCCGGCGGGATGCCTGAGCCTCGCCCTCACTAGTCCACTGGGCAACTCCAGCCTTCTGCAAATGCTGCTGTTCCACCCAAGGAGGTCCAAAGGGACCTCCACCATGGCCCCCACCAGGGCCCATGGGCTCTCCCCTAGGATGCTACCTTCACCGTTGCTCCCGAAATCCAAAACCCAAGGACAGCTAGAACGCTCTGAGAATGCTCAGTGGCCGTGCATTCTTTCCAGATTAAAATCCAGGGCCTTCCCACAGCCAGTAAGACCTTCCATCCACTCCCCTCCCCTCTCCCTTCCCCCACCTCCTTTCCCTCCCCCCTCCCCTCCCCCCTGCCCCTACCCCCACTTCCTCTCTCTCTAGGCAGCTCCTTAAGGGCTCCAAAGGGGCTTCCCCACTGGAAGCCTCCAATCACCATAGCTCCTCTCCCCTCTCCCAGGTCTCATCTTAAATAACACTTTATTGAGAAGTCTTTTCAGATCACTCCACAGAAAACAACACCCACCTCCCCACCTCCCCCCTGCATGCCGGCACTCCTGTCTTTACCTTCCTTCAGAGCACTGAACCCCACCTGATGTGCTATACGTTTGTGTCTCCTGCACCTGCAGGAATCTAACCGCAGGAGAACAGGGACCTTGCTTTGTTCCCTGCTAAATGCACAGCCTTCGCCATGGTGCCTGGCACACAGCAGGGGCTCCATAAATATCACTCCAAATACGATCTCGCTGGGGTTGAGGGCTTCACCATGAGAAACTGGGTGGCGTGAGACCATGGACATGCATGCCATTCCTCACACTCCTGAATGCGCCGCTAGTGTCTATGAAACTTCCTGAAGCAAATAGGAAGATATACTTTGCATTTTCATGCAATTAGCAATCTGCTGGGTCCGACTTCATTAATTAATCATAGGTCCCTTTTATGCATATGTGGCAATAGTGTTGGTTTTTTTAATCATCAAAAATAAAGACTAGTTGTGTTGTGACTGAATTGAGCTTTGCATTAGTAATTTATTCCAAAGGGATAAATGGATGATTATAATTAGAAGTGACTAAGATAAGATTTAATAAGTGTCTTGATCTTTCCCAAGAATCTAATTGCTCAGATTAGTCTGTCATCTCTGGAAGCCATAAGTAATACAAACAATCTACTCTGAACTCTCAGGAACTTCAAGCATAGGGGACGGACTGGGACCGCCGCCTCCGTGATCTCCCTTGCCTACCGAAGACTTATGTGCTTGGTGTTTGTTTATAAAAGGTCACTGTAATTTCTCTGGTTATTCTTATAAAATTACAGTGACTAATTTGGAGGGTGCACTCTATTCCAATTATTACAGTAAAGGAATTTTTTTAATTGGTGTACCCTTTTGAAAGATGAGAAAAGAAACCTCCCAGACTGCCCAGGTACTGTGGCCCAGCTGAAGAGTGAATGAGAATCCACTCCCATTTCTTTACCTGCTACCCTCTGGAGGGGCCTCCACGGGACTCCCAAATCTCCCAAACTGGGAGCATTGCTCCCAAATGGCCGTGGGCACCAAGAGACAGGTGTGATGCTAAATGGAGTCAAACAGCTGAACAGAGCTTCCCACCTATAAGCTGTGCTTGGTGCCGAAGAAAGTGCATAATCCATATTGAAAAAGCATATTCAGTTATCCATCTGTCCATTCATTCATTTATTAAGGCTAGCTGGTCAGGAGTCGGACATTCCGAGTCAGGAGGCGGTTAATTAAATGCTACGCATTGACCCAGCTGGCAAGCGGACGTGACCAAGGTCTCAGAGTCCTGCTTTACCTCAGTGTCCTGTTCGTAATTAACCTGCTCCAGTGTCAGGAGATCGGAATGGACCATCCAGTGTCCATTAACGTCCCCAGGGCAAAAATGCCCAATGTCTTGCCCCCACCTTTGCACAGTGGAGTGGTGATTCTCAACTCAGGGTTGAGACTGACTGTTTTTCCTTAAACTACCCACATCCCACCCTAAACTGAGCTCTGCCCCCTCTTGAAATCTTCTGCCTTCATGTACTTTAAGGATAAGGCTCTACCGTGTGCTTATGTATAGAACACTCAGGCATTCCAGAGCTCTGATCCTTCTGCCAAGAAGAGGAAGAGAGAGAAAGGAGAAGGAGGGCAGCTACCAGCATCGGGGTGGGTTCCTGAGGACTCTAATCTTTCTCACAAGAGTCCTGGGCTCCTTTCTGAGCTCCAGAACCACACCTACGCCTCCCACATAAGCACTGTGACCTCACCCTAGATTCAAAGTATCCAAAACCTCATCTTCCCTGCCAAGAAAGAAAACCAAGCCTCCGGAGCGGGACACACACATCTTCTCTCCGCGCACTATTGGCATGTTTCTGTCTGCACCGGCCATCACCCTCGTTCCTGCCCCCGTTGAGGCTCACAGACATCGGGACAGTCTCCAGCTGGTCTCCTCTCTCTTCTTCCAACCCATCCATGCGCCAACACCGACGTCACCCACCTGTTTCTGCGCTCTTGCTCCTCCCACACAAGAATTTCAACTACCGCCTATCAAATAACGTAAATCTCTTCACTCTGGTATTTTAAAATATCATCTCTTTTAAAGGAGTACTTTAAAAATCTGCACTCCTGGGGCGCCTGGGTGGCTCAGTCAGTTAAGCGCCTGCCTTCGGCTCAGGTCATGATCCCAGGGTCCTAGGATAGAGCCCCACATCGGGCTCCCTGCTCAGTGGGAAGCCTGCTTCTCCCTCTCCCACTCCCTCTGCTTGTGTTCCCTCTCTCACTGTGTCTCTCTCGGTCAAATAAATAAATAAAATCTTTAAAAAAATCAGCACTCCTCACTATGATGCTAGCCTTATGTCACATTAATACACACACACACACACACACACACACACACACACACGCACGCACACGCGCGCGCATGGCCCCAGACCAATAAGACTACTTCCTGAACATTCCCTCTGCCTTCCCACCTCCATTTCTTCTCTCCAATGTCTGTTAAGTCCTTCTTATCTTTCAACAATGACCTCAAATGGCCCCTCAGTGACATCTGGATATCTCTCTACTCCACACAGCATCTTTCTCCTTTAAATTGCATATTGCTTTTTTTTTTTAATCTCTTATGCACTTTATCTGATTCATCTTTGTAATATAAGAACTTAAGTACTCTACATGAAGTCCCTCAGGGCAGAGCCTAGGTCTTGTGCATCTTCCTCTTCCAGCTTCTATCATAGCATCTGGCACACTATAGATGCTTAATCTACATTTGGTACATGAATGTGAAGATATCTCAATGGGAAGAATATTCTTCTCTAATGGCGAAGGCAGCACACTCCCAAAACGCAGTGAGAACCCTCAGGATTGCAAAGACAGGGCCATGAAAAACACGTTATTCAACTATGACTGTAAACTCCAGTTCTCAGCTGCTTCCGTGAATGCTTGAAACACCCCTAGCTACTGAATCGATTTCCTCAACCGGACGAAAACCAGCTGATCTGGGAGCTTGTGGTTGGAGAGAATGTTATTTCAACTGAGTAGATGTGCTGAAATAGAATTCTCCATTTGATGGAAGCACCCATTTATAAAAACGCTCCTTCCGACGTTCATAGAGGCATGAATATTTACAAAGTGTTAAAAATACAATGCACAGGGCGCCTGGGTGGCTCAGTCGTTAAGCGTCTGCCTTTGGCTCAGGTCATGATCTCAGGGTCCTGGGATCGAGTCCCACATCGGGCTCCTTGCTCCGCAGGAAGCCTGCTTCTCCCTCTCCCACTCCCCCTGCTTGTGTTCCTGCTCTCACTGTCTCTCTCTCTCTGTCAAATAAATAAATAAAATCTTTAAAAAAAAAAATACAATGCACATAATGACGGTCACTTTTCTCTCCCTCTTCTCCTCTGTCACTTTCCATCACATTGGAAGTGCTAGATTCTCTGTGGGTACTGCTGACATCCAGCTAAAGGGCGGTGGACTTGGGCTTACATCGTTTGTGTTTTGTGGAATGGATGTGGTGAGGAGGCATTTGCAGGAATGAAGTTACTGCTAGCTGTCCTGATGGAGGCATGGCTTCTGGAAGTCTTCTCTCACCCACTGTGCCAATTCTGTTGGTAATAAGACACAAAAGTTCAGGGCCAGAGGTCAAATGGGATATGCTGGATATATTTACACGAGATCTACTTCCAATGTGCCTGGCATTGGAATATGTGAGTAGCAAAAACAAAATGAGGTTTGAAAGGTACAGAGCCCAGTGCTAATCAGTGGAAAATTTTTTAATCATCAGATATGTAAAATTATAAGCAGAAAATCTGATTCTAATAAATGTCTAGTCACAGTGGAAGTTCTCTTTTGTCAGGAATAGAGAATTGACTTGATAATGCAGCATATACAATTATAAATGCACCATATACTTTCGTTGGTTTCTGGCGGGGTACACAAAAAATACGTTTTATTCAAACTTTGCATTTACAAGACACAAATCTATAACAGTATTATAGGCACATATGTTTGTAGAGGAAGTCTCATCTTTCAGATACTGCAACTTACCAGATTTGACAATTTGATGACATTGAATGCATCATATCTCAATGAAGTGTAGTGGTTCTAGATGCAAAGACACTCAACATTTGCCTAGAGTGACAAACAGTTGGAATGCTTTTGATCATGCCTTCTTTTTTATGTAACGTTAATACTTCATGTTTTAGGTAACCAGACTTATATAATTTTTCAAAATTATTTGTCATACACAAATTCAAACATACCAGGAAATGAGTGCCTTCAATTCCTAAAATTATTTAAGATTAGTCATAGCTTAAGAAAATTTTAAATATCCTGACATGTTAAAGCTCATGCATAAAAGAAACTTCACAAAGATTTTCCCAAATTTGGCAAAATCCCTAAAACTTTTCATGACATACTGTTACAAATGGTAAAACTGAAAGAAACTTATCTAAACTCCAATAACAAAATACAAATTTTGATCAGGCAGGCTATAAAAATAAATCTCTATTCCTCCTATAGAAAATATTGTAAAATCATTACCATATAAAGGGTCAAGCAGAATATGAGCCATATATTGTGGGGGAAAGAACTCTAGAGGTCCGTTAGGCTGTTAAAAAAACATTGCGTTATTTTTATGGATTATGTGGTATTTGTCACCTTTTTAAATTTGAAATTTACTTTTGTTCTTTTTTATTTTAAATGAATATTCAATTTCACTTTTGTTGTTGTTGTTGTTTAATTGCTGTGTTCTTTTTCTTGAAGGAAGTCCCCCCGAGTCTAATGAGCTTTAGGTCCCACAAAACAGAGAATCTACCTGGAAACTCTCACAAAGGCACACTGGACAGTACGTCCTGTGTTCCATTCAACAGTGTGTTGAGTGCCTCCGTCCCACCAAACACGGCTCCAGACTGTCACTTCTACAGAGATTAAACATCCCCAACGACGTGGAACTTCCATTCTAGTCGAAGGGAGGTAAATAATAAAATAAATAAGAAGAAGATTGTCCAGGAGGTGAGCCGATGGTGAGGGCTTTGAAGGACGTTCTGTGGGAGGGAGAGCGCTCAGGTCACAAGGCGTCTGGGGAGGTCAGCTGAGAAGCCCCAGCTGAGCAGGCAAGAGAGTGACACTGGGATCTCGGAATTGGGATGGGGGGGAGGGTGGTGGAGCAAAACTCCAGCCAGAGGGAACCATATGTGTGAAAAACCAAGAGGAGGCTGAACACCTCCACCTCCCTCAAGCAGGAGCACAGAGCTAGACCAGCGTGAGCCTCCACAGGGAAACGGAGGCAAGGGCAGACAAGTAACCTGGAGTAGAGTCGGGGCATGGGCTTTCCCCGCAGGTGGCACACTTCACTGAAGTGAATATGGCAAGATAGCAACGTATATAAATTAGGATGTATAAGATACGCAAGTGCCTTGTTTGCTTTCTCCATATTTCTAGGCTTGAAATACTTCATCACTAATGATGTACTTTTTTAGTCTCCAAATATACATATCAGGAAACAAGGAGGACTGAAGGTAAATATCACACCAGCCTCTGATGAGGAAGGAGAGCAGAAAGGCTCTCGGGGGTCGACTCGACACACAGGGACTCTGAGGCCAAGAGATGCCAAGCCACCTGCCCACGTGCTCATCAAAGCTCGGCCATGCCAGGGCGGGGGCTTCGGAGCCAGGAAAAGATCACTTTTTAATATTTCTTAGAAGTACGTTTTATTTTTAACCATTTTGGTCATTTCCAGGTAAACCTCTTGAAAGTTGTCTGTTTTCCTATTTTAACTGCAGGATACAGTCATCTGCAATACGTATCATTACACTATTGAATTATAATACAAGAGTTCTAATATGAATATGATCGTGAAGATTTATAGGCTATAAGCCATTTATGACTGTGTAGGATAAATTACATCACATGCTTATAATACTGTAGGAGTGGGTTTTTTTGTTAATTACATCACAAAGTGTTTGAAACAAGCTTTCTACACATACTTAATGCATTCCCTAACTTCTTTTTGCAGCACTAAGAGAACTCGGGTAAATTCATTCTAATTATTCATACCCCAGGGCTATCACTAAATACATATTTAAAATTAAAATAAGCTTGCTCATTCTGAGAGGAAAAAATTGCAATAAAACAGCACAGATGCATTTCTAACAAATTTCTGACTTAACTCCAAAGTAATTAAAAAACACTCCAAAAACAGTGCATTGTCATTTCACAAAATTCAGCTTCACCTATCTAGAACACTTAATCAAATTTTATTTTTTTATGAAGTCATGACATATAAAATTGAGGATTGATGAAAGTTAGAGTAAGATACAATATTGTAGCAAAAAAGGATTAAAATATACTTGTTCATGAAATGCTAATATAAGAGCTTAAACTTCAGTAATGAATAGCAGCTCAATGTTAACTAAATTTAATGGCTTTTGAGTACATAACAAAAGATAATGCATTATCAGAAAAATATTCAAAACTATTCTGGTGTTTCCTACAGAAACTGCTTCACCATCAGCCCAAAATAAACTTCCTTAAGAGTCCATAAACAAAAAGCTCATGACCATCCTTGGGAGGCCTCCTCACTCAATATATTTTCCAGATGGCCAACGGGGTCAATAAATGGCTTAATAAAAAATATTTA
Organism: Callorhinus ursinus; assembly: GCF_003265705.2. Lineage (NCBI taxonomy): Eukaryota > Metazoa > Chordata > Mammalia > Carnivora > Otariidae > Callorhinus > Callorhinus ursinus. The sequence goes on from NW_027397079.1 coordinate 6,398,691, forward strand.
TATAATTCAGCGAAGCACAGTTTCTTGGGAACCACCGTGTTCAATTAACTTAAGACCCTATCTGATAGTACCTGAATATTTAGACCTATTATAATACAGGGGGCACCTGGCTGGCTCAGTTGGAGGAGCATGTGACTCTTAATCTCAGGGTCATGAGCTCAAGCCCCATGCTGGGTGTGGAGTTTACTAAAAATAAATAATATATTTACTATATTATAATATAGGTGAAATGCCTATATTTCAGAAGTCAGATACGAATTACTCCATTTTTCCAGGCCATTAGTCTAATGCCACTTGAAAAGATTTCATATGGCCACTTATATGCTCCAGGGTCTTATACATAGCTAAACTAAAAGAACTTAGGTGACCCATTCTAAGGCAAAATGTTCAAGCAAAATCTCCCTTTATCCCCATTAGGGTAATAACTTATTTAAAGTTTATATATAAAATATTAAAATTAGACCCATTTCTGCTTGATTCTAAAGTAGCCAGAACAAGGTACTATGAAATTTGTAAGGTGGTTTTACAACTGAGAAGTAAAAATATAATTTATCTGTATTTATAACAGCTCCAAAATAAAAAGTGAAATGTATTACCCAAATAATTACATATTAACCTATTTTTTTTCCATTTCAACAATTGTACTAGGTACCTTTTCTTTTCTTTTCTTTTCTTTTTGAAAGAGAGAGAGAGAGAGATCTGAGGTGGGGGGCAGAGGGAGAGGGAGAGAGAGAGAGAATATCTTAAGCAGACTCCACACCCAATGTAGAGCCCAATGCAGGGCTCAATCTCACAACCCTGAGATCATGACCGGAGCTGAAATCAACAGTCAGATGCTTTAACTGAGCCATCCAGGAGCCCCATAGGTACCATTTTTTAATAACCAATTTAGCTTAAGTGTTTATAATTTACAAACACTTTCACATCCTCAGTGAAATACAAGGTAGATAAAACTGGTGTCATCCCACTTTTAACAAACAAGAAAAATGATGCCCATGTGCTCATGTGACCTTTTACAGAGGTCTCAAAAACCACATGGTGGCTCCACATCACACACTCAGGTCGTCGGACTCCCAACTGCTTTCATTCTGACTCTACCATCCTTCACGGATGAGTAAGACAAGTCCCCCCTGTCTTGAAGGCTGTATATGATGGTACAGTTCTTAGAATAATATTCCTGAAAATCAACCACTAATTTTAGAGCCGGGAGGTACATAAATATCGTATAGTCTGGAAGGTCTCGATTCCTTATTCTTACTGTAACATACACAAGATGGATCTGACAATGAGCAACAGAGAACCATCTAATGCACATACATCAGATCAACTCTAAGCTGTTTGCAATTTCTAGTGCATTCTCTGCAACCACATCTCCTTCTCTGTCCTGCAAGAAATCATCAGAACACAAGTGAGAGGGATGTCATTATAGGAACAGCCTTGAAATCAGTGTTTTAATTGTCATTAATAAAAATTGCTTGAGGCTCCCGGGTGGCTCAGTCAGTTAAGCATCTGCCTTCGGCTCAGGTCATGATCTCAGGGTCCTGGGATGGAGCCCCGTATTGGGCTCCCCGCTCAGCTGGGAGTCTGCTTCTCCCTCTCCCTCTGCCCCTCCCCGCTGTTTGTGCTCTCTCTCTCTCTCAAATAAATAGTAAAAATAAAATTTTAAAAATTAAAAATAATAAAATTTCTTGTAAACACCTGAAAACATATCTCACAACATCAGAATATAAAAATAGCTCAATTGCAAGTGGTGGATTTCACCCTTTAATTTCATATGTAAGGCCTAAAAGTTAAGCAATTTGTCTAGGGACGCAATTCTGGTACGGGGTAGAACCAGTATTAATACTTAAAAGGCCCTGATTTTCTTCTTCCAACCACTGTATATCCACTTGTACCTACTTGCAGAGGTGGAAAATGTGCAAGACCAGATTTGGAGTTAGGAATGTAGAAGACAGATTAAAACATGTTGTGGTATCGGTCTTGTCTCTCTCTTGCACCACGAACAATGAGGTTTTGTAGCTGCCCTTAGAGGGGGGACTTGTAGAAGTTAGAAGGGAGAAGAGCCGGAAGACAGAACAGCCCAAACAGCTTCTGGGGAAGTGATTTGAAGAAAGAACTTCAGACAGTGAGGAAGACCGTTCACATTACAGTCCCGATACGCTGGCCTCCCCGTCTCTCTCGGTCTCTCCCTCAACACCCCTCTCCCTACCTCCCTCCTCCCCCATCCTCCCTCCAGTCCTCTCTCTCTCTCATGAGACCAGTGAATCCCTGAATCAAGTAATGATTGAAAAGCTAGCATGAACCAAGGACTGCGCTTGCTACTAGAGGAAACATCATGTTTTATACTCGTAACACTTGCATCACTTAGGTAAATTAGAGCTCTGTACATTAAGGAATTTACTAAAGATCCTAAAATTAAGAATTACTACCAAATGGTAGGCACTCAAGTATGTGTGGATGCAAATCTATCAATACAGTCACTGTTTAGCATCAGATTAAATACGAATTTGTTTCACACCTGCTTGAAAACCTATGTTGGCTTTCCACAAAAAAGCTTAACGTCTCCATCACTATACAGTTGTTTATGAAAGCCCCTCTTAGCCATGAGGTCTAATTTGGAGACCAATAACTTAACTATTATCATATTGATTAAATGTACGAAACCACAACTTTGGAACAACTGCTCCCAGCTATAAAAGGTAAGACCCTATATTTTACTGAAATCGATATTGAGGGTATAAAGATCTTTGAGAAGCTTGTACAGTTATCTCTTGTGAAATTATCAGAAAGAAATTATCCATAGCTAATTCATTCCACAGCTTGATACAGATAAACTATAGATTCTTGGTAGATCTGAAAAAAGCAACATTTAAATTTTAACTATTACTCTTATCAGAAGAATTAATGGTGAAAAAACACAATACATGTTTAGTATGAAGCCTATATAGAGAAACATTTAATACATAGTATTATTACTCTTCTAAGTAATAGATTTTGTCAAAGGAATGCAACTCCCCTAAAAACTTTTTGAAACCACATGCGAATAGCTTCATCGAATGCTAGAATGTTAAAGTAAAATAGTCTCAAAGGATCAAACAAAAGTTCATAATTTCTAGGCCCTGAAATTTCAGTAGCTAATAGGTCATGGGTTCTAAAAGCAACAGTTTTTCAACATTACACAGCGTATGTTAGTGTTAGCCAAGAAGAATAGAAACACTGCACTCATTACTCACAGTACATTCTCCCATTGCCCTCAAAGATCCTGTCAGCAAGAACTATCATCCACATTTTGTACATGGCGACACGAGAACTGCAGAGGTTGAGAGCCCAAGTTTGAGAAAAGCCAGATAAATTTAAAAATCTGCCTGAGACATCAGAGAAAGAAGAAATCATGGAATATTTATAGGTTGTGACTTGGAAGAACATGTGCCTTCTGGATAGGCAAGGCCAGCATTTGAACTGCCTTCTCCCTACAGTCCGTGCACCAAACCAAACATCTTTGATAAAAGATACCTACAAAAACCTAGACAAACTTTATACTCAATGGTGACATACTGAAAGCTTCCTCTCAGGATCCCTAAATGAAACCCAAAAAATGCCTCCTAGTGCCATTCTATTCAACTTTGTGCTACACGTTCTGGCCAGCACCACTGAGCAAGAAAAAGAAACAAAAATGCAATAAGATTGGAAAAAAAGAAATAAAGCTGTCATTCTGGCAGACATGACTGTGAAAGAAATAAATCTCAATATATCTACATATAAATTATTAAAATTAGTGAGCTTAACAAGGTCAATATATGGGGGAGAGGAGCAAGATGGCGGAGGAGTAGGAGACCTGGATTTCGTCTGGTCTCAGGAATTCAGCTGAATAGGGATCAAACCATTCTGAACACCTACGAACTCAACAGGAGATCGAAGATAAGAAGAGTAACAACTCTCTGAACAGAAAAGCGACCACTGTCTGGAAGGTAGGACGTGCGGAGAAGTGAATCCGAGGCGATATTCGGGAGGATAGACGGCGGGGGAGGGGGCCTCCGTCGGCCGCTTCTGGCAAGTGCTAGAGCCGCGGAGCACAAAATCGGACCTTTTAGAAGTCGGCTCCGCTGAGGGACGTCGCTCCAGTGGCTAAGCGGGGGGTGGAACCCTCGCAGGACAGTGTGGTCTCAGGACCCCGGGGTCACAGAAAGACCGGGGTGCCTGAGTGCGGCAGAGCTCCCAGGTATCGGAGCAGGGAAGCCGGCTGCAGAGACGGAGCCGAGGCGCAGGCTCTCAGCTCGGGGTTGCCATAAACTGTGATCGGTGACAGCTGGCCACTGCTCCTCCAGCAGGGACCCAACAAGCGGCAGATCGGGGAGACTCCCCTTCCTCCCCCGGGAGGAGCAGTGCGGGAGCGCACCGCAGGGATCTGCTGGGTTTGGTGCCAGAGATAGAAATGCTCGGTCACAGGCTGGGTGAGCACGGAGTGCGGCCGGGGACCGGGGAGTCGGGAGTGACTGCTTTTCTCTGGGGGCGCACTGAGGAGCGGGGCCCCGAGTTCGTGCCTCCTCTGGGACGGAGATTGGGAGGCCACCATTTTCACTGTCGTCCTCCAAAGCTGTACTGAGAGCTTGCAGGGAACAAAAGCTCCCGAGAGCAAACCCAAGCGGATTGCTTAGCCTGGACCGACAAGGGCGGGGCAATTCCGCCTCCGGCAAAGACATTTGGGAACCACGGCAACAGGCCCCTCCCCCAGAAGATCAGCACAAACAGCCAGCAAGCCAAGACCAAGTTAACCGATCAAGGAGAACGGGAGAACTCCAGCGCTAGGGGAATACTGCACATAGAATTCATGGCTTTTTTCCCATGATTCATTAGTCTTTCAAAGTTAATTTTTTTTCAACTGTCTTTTTTTTTTTATTTTTATTTTCCCCTTTTTCAACCAACACCTTATCAATCCCTTTTCTAAAAAGTATTTTTTATTTTTCATTTTTAGAGTCACATTCTATCCCTTCATACTAGTTACCCTTATTTTTGGTCTATATATATATATATATATATATATATATATATATATATATCTTTTTCTCTCTTTAAAATTTTGGGATACAATTCCTTCTAAAAGATCAAAATATACCCTAAACCTCTAGTGTATGGCTTTTTTCTAGTCTCCTGCCTGATCACATTCTCTCTCTTTTTTTAAATCCTCTTCATTCTTTTTTTCAACGAACTTCTTATCTCATCAATTCCTTTTATAAAATCTTTTATAACTTTCATCTTTACAGTCATATTCCATCCCTTCATTGTATTAACCCTTATTTTTGTACACATATAAGTTTTTCTTTCTTTAAAATTTTGGGAGGCACTTTCTTCTAACAGACCAAAATACGCCCAAAATCTAGTGTGTGGCACTGATCTATGCACCAGCCTGATCATATTTGATCATATTCTGTTTTTGTTTTGTTTTGTTTTTGTTTGTTTTTTATATTTTTCTTTTTCTTTTCTTTTTTCTTTCTTTCCCTTTCTTTTCCACCAGTTTCAGGTCTTTTCTGATTTGTTTAGTGTATATTTTCTGGGGACGGAGTTACCCTGTTAGCTTTTTTTCTCTCATTCATCTATTCTCCTCTGGACAAAATGACAAGATGGAAAAAAATCACCTCAACAAAAAGAACAAGAGGCAATACCGACTGCCAGGGACCTAATCAATAGGGACATTAGTAAGATGTTGGAACTAGAGTACAGAATGATGATTTTAAAGATACCAGCTGGGCTTAAAAAAAGCATGGAAGTTATTAGAGAAACCCTTTCTGGAGAAATAAAAGAACAAGAATCTAACCAAGATGAAATCAAAAAGGCTATTAATGAGGTGCAATCCAAAATGGAGGCTCTAACTGCTAGGATAAATGAGGCAGAAGAGAGAATTATTGATATAGAAGACCAAATGATGGAAAATAAAGAAGCTGAGAAAAAGATAAACAACTACTGGATCACGAGGGCAGAATTTGAGAGATAAGTGATACCAGCAGATGAAAAAACATTAGAATAATTGGGATCCCAGAAGAAGGAGAAAGAGAGAGAGGGGCAGAAGGTATATTGGAGCAAATTAGAGCAGAGAACTTCCCTAATGTGGGGAAGGAAACAGGCATCAAAATCCAGGAGGCACAGAGAACCCCTCTCAAAATCAATAAAAATGGGTCAACACCCCGACATCTAGTAGTAAAACTTACGAGTCTCAGAGACAAAGAGAAAATCCTGAAAGCAGCTCGGGAGAAGAGATGTAACCTACGATGGTGGAAACATTAGATTGGCAACAGACCTATCCACAGAGACCTGGCAGGCCAGAAAGGACTGGCATGATATATTCAGAGCACTAAATGAGAAAAATATACAGCCAAGAATGCTATATCCAGCTAGGCTGGCATTGAAAATGGAAGAAGAGATAAAAATCTTCCAGGACAAACAAAAACTAAAGGAGTTTGCAAACACGAAACCAGCCCTACAAGAAATATTGAAAGGGGTCCTCCAAGCAAAGAGAGAGCCTAAAAGCAACATAGAACAGAAAGGAACACAGACAACATACAGTAATAGTCACCTTACAGGCAATACAATGGCACTAAATTCATAACTTTCAATAGTTACCCTGAATGTAAATGGGCTCAATAACCCAATCAAAAGACACAGGCTATCAGATTGGATAAAAAAACAAGACCCATCGATATGCTGTCTGCAAGAGACTCATTTTAGACCCAAAGACACCCCCAGATTGAAAGTGAGGGGGTGGAAAACAATTTACCATGCTAATGGACACCAAAAGAAAGCTGGGGTGGCAATCCTTATATCAGACAAATTAGATTTTAAACCAAAGACTGTAATAAGAGAGGAGGAAGGACACTATATCCTACTTAAAGGGTCTATCCAACAAGAAGATCTAACAATTGTAAATATCTATGCCCCTAACATGGGAGCAGCCAATTTTATAAGCCAATTAATAACAAAAGCAAAAAAACACATCAACAACAATACAATAAGAGTGGGGGACTTTAACACCCCCCTGACTGAAATGGACAGATCATCTAAGCAAAAGATCAACAAGGAAATAAAGACTTTAAATGACACACTGGACCTCATGGACTTCACAGATATATTCAGAACATTCCATCCTAAAGCAACAGAGTACACATTCTTCTCTAGTGTCCATGGAACATTCTCCAGAATAGATCACATCCTAGGTCACATATCAGGTCTCAATTGTTATCAAAAGATTGGGTTCCTTCCCTGCATATTTTCAGACCACAATGCTTTGAAACTAGAACTCAATCACAAGAGGAAAGTCGGAAAGAACTCAAATACATGGAGGCTAAAGAGCATCCTACTAAAGAATGAATAGGTCAACCAGGAAATTAAAGAAGAATTAAAAAAATTCATGGAAACTGATGAAAATGAAAACGACAACTGTTCAAAATCTTTGGGATACAGCAAAGGCAGTCCTAAGAGGAAAGTATATAGCAATACAAGCCTTTCTCAAGAAACAAGAAAGGTCTCAAATACACAACCTAATCCTACACCTAAAGGAGCTGGAGAAAGAACAGCAAATAAAGCCTAAAGCCAGCAGAAGAAGAGAGATAATAAAGATCAGAGCAGAAGTTAATGAAATAGCAACCAAAAGAAGAGTAGAACAGATCAACGAAACTAGGAGCTTATTCTCTGAAAGAATTAACAAAATTGATAAACCCCTGGCCAGACTGATCAAAAAGAAAAGAGAAATGACCCAAATCAACAAAATCATGAATGAAAGAGGAGAGATCACAACCAACACCAAAGAAATACAAACAATTCTAAGAACATATTATGAGCAACTCTATGCCAGCAAATTAGATAACCTGGAAGAAATGGGTGCATTCCTAGAGATGTATCAACTACCAAAACTGAACCAGGAAGAAATAGAAAACCTGAACAGACCTATAACCACTAAGGAAATTGAAGCAGTCATCAAAAATCTCCCAAAAAACAAAAGCCCAGGGCCAGATGGCTTCCCAGGGGAATTCTACCAAACATTTCAAGAAGAATGAATACCTATTCTTCTGAAACTTTCCAAACAATAGAAATGGAAGGAAAATTTCCAAACTCATTTTATGAGACCACCATTACCTTGATCCCCAAACCAGACAAAGACCCCATCAAAAAGGAGAATTACAGACCACTATCCTTGATGAACATGGATGCAAAAATTCTCACCAAAACACTAGCCAATAGGATCCAACACTACATTAAAAGCATTACTCACCACGACCAAGTGAGATTTATCCCTGGGCTGCAAGTTTGGTTCAACTCCACAAATCAATCAATGTGATACAATACATTAATAAAAGAAAGAACAAGAACCATATGATCCTTTCAATAGATGCAGAAAAAGCATTTGACAAAGTACAGCATCCTTTCTTGATCAAAACTCTTCAGAGTATAGGGATAGAGGGTACATACCTCAATATCATAAAAGCCATCTATGAAAAACCTACAGTGAATATCTACTCAATGGGGAAAAATTGAGAACTTTCCGCCTAAGGTCAGGAACACAGCAGGGATGTCCACTCTCACCACTGCTATTCAACATAGTACTAGGAGTCCTAGGCACAGCAATCAGATAACAAAAAGAAGTCAAAGGCATCCAAATCGGCAAAGAAGAAGTCAAACTCTCACTTTTTGCAGATGATATGATACTTTATGTGGAAAACCCAAAAGACTCCACCCCAAAATTGCTAGAACTCATACAGGAATTCATTAAAGTGGCAGGATATAAAATCAATGCACAGAAATCAGCGGCATTCCTATACACCAACAACAAGACAGAAGAAAGAGAAATTTAGGAGTCGATCCCATTTACATTTGCACCCAAAACCATAAGATACCTAGGAATAAATCTAACTAGAGAGACAAAGAATCTGTACTCAGAAAACTATAAAATACTCATGAAAGAAATTGAAGAAGACACAAAGAAATGGAAAAACGTTCCATGCTCATGGATTGGATGAACAAATATTGTGAAGATGTCAATGCTACCTAGAGCATTCTACACATTCAATGCAATCCCTATCAAAATACCATCCACTTTTTTCAAAGAAATGGAACAAATCATCCTAAAATTTGTGTGGAACCGGAAGAGACCCCGAATAGCCAGAGGAATCTTGAAAAAGAAAAACAAAGCTGGTGGCATCACAATTCCGGACTTCCAGCTCTATTACAAAGCTGTCATCATCAAGACAGTATGGTACTGGCACAAAAACAGACACATAGATCAATGGAACAGAATCGAGAGCCCAGAAAGGGACCCTCAACTCTATGGTCAACTCATCTTCGACAAAGCAGAAAAGAATGTCCAGTGGAAAAGAGACAGTCTCTTCAACAAATGGTGTTGGGAAAATTGGACAGCCACATGCAGAAGAATGAAACTGGACCATTTCCTTACACCACACAAAAATAGACTCAAAATGGTTGAGACCTCAGTGTGAGACAGGAGGCCATCAACATCCTAAAGGAGAACACAGGCAGCAACCTCTTCGACCTCAGCCACAGCAACTTCTTCCTAGAAACATTGCCAAAGCAAGGGAATCAAGGGCAAAAACTATTGGGACTTGATCAAGATAAAAAGCTTTTGCACAGCAAAAGAAACAGTCAACAAAACCAAAAGACAACCGACAGAATGCGAGAAGATATTTGCAAATGACATATCAGATAAAGGGCTAGTATCCAAAATCTGTAAAGAACTTATCAAACTCAACACCCAAAGAACAAATGATCCAATCAAGAAATGGGCAGAAGACATGAACAAACATTTTTCTAAAGAAGACATCCAAATGGCCAACAGACACATGAAAAAGTGCTCAACATTGCTCAGCATTAGGGAAATCCAAATCAAAACCTCAGTGTGATATCACCTCACACCAGTCAGAATGGCTAAAATTAACAAGTCAGGAAATGACAGATGTTGGCGGGGATGCGGAGAAAGGGGAACACTTTGGTCCCACTGTTGGTGGGAATGCAAGCTGGTGCAGCCACTCTGGAAAACAGTATCGAGGTTCCTCAAAAAGTTGAAAATAGAGCTACCATATGATCCAGCAATTGCACTACTGGGTATTTACCCCAAAGATACAAATGTAGGGATCCAAAGGGGTACGTGCACCCCGATGTTTATAGCAGCAATGTCCACAATAGCCCAACTGTGGAAAGAGCCAAGATGTCCATTGACAGATGACTGGATAAAGAAGAGGTGGTATATATATATATACAATAGAATATTATGCAGCCATCAAAAGGAAGGAAATCTTGCCATTTGCAATGATGTGGATGGAATTGGAGGGTGTTATGCTGAGTGAAATAAGTCAATCAGAGAAAGACATGTATCATATGACCTCACTGATATGACGAATTCTTTTTTTTTTAAGAACATCTTAAAGTTTTAATCCTTTCTTTACATGTTACCTAGGCCAATTTTGATTAAGAAAACTGTAGAAAGTTAGTAACTGCCACAAGCAAATGCCAGGCAGTGACTCGTGTCAATTTTCCACAGAGTCCTGCTTTGCGGGGTCTCTGCTAACACTTGCTGGAATCAGTCATGGCAGAGTTTAGTCCACATGTCGCTTCTCCCCATATTTCTTTGTAAACTCTTCAGCATTCTTAAAGAATTTTTTACAGTCCTTAGAGTTTTCTTCAGCTAGGTCAGCCCGAAGTGTGTGCTTGGGCTTGGGGTCATTCACCAGTCATGAGGGACTGAATTACTTGGTCAGTTTTGGTTTCTGGCTTCCAGTTTTCAGCACTAATTACTGGCAGACAGGCCTGACCCTTTTCATCGATGTTCGGGTGATAGATCTTTGTTTTAAATGTGATCTTCAGTGGTTTGAATGGGTACTCTGCTGGAAAGTTGATTTCGATTCTGAAGTCCCCCTTATCATATGGAGGGTTGTCAGGAACAATAAGCCCTTGCCAAGTCAATAAATTAGCTTCATCAACCTGGATATTATAGAAGTTTTCATTCCACATTTTCGGATTTCTTCAAGCTCCTTCATCAGCCTCCTGCTGGCCGCCATCTTGGATCCAGTGCTGCTGCTTTCCCCCTGATATGAGGAATTTTTAATCTAAGGAAACAAACTGAAGGTTGCTGAAGTGGTGGGGGGTAGGAGGGAGGGGGTGTCTGGGTGATAGACATTGGGGAGGGTATGTGCTATGGTGAGCACTGTGAATTACACAAGACTGTTGAATCACAGATCTGTACCTCTGAAACAAATAATACATTATATGTTAAAAAAAAAAGATAGTAGGAAGGGAAAAATGAAGGGGGGGAAATCGGAGGGGGAGACAAACCATGAGAGACTATGGACTCAGAAACAAACTGAGGGTTCTAGAGGGGAGGGGGGTGGGGGGTGGGTTAGCCTGGTGATGGGTATTAAAGAGGGCATGTTCTTTTTTTTTTTTAAGATTTTATTTATTTATTTGAGAGAGAGAGAGAATGAGATAGAAAGCACGAGAGGGAAGAGGGTCAGAGGGAGAAGCAGACTCCCTGCTGAGCAGGGAGCCTGATGTGGGACTCGATCCCGGGACTCCAGGATCATGACCTGTGGCGAAGGCAGTCACTTAACCAACTGAGCCACCCAGGCGCCCAGTCTCTCTGCTTTCTGAAAGGGAAACTGGAAGGCCTATGGTCAGACGCCTTCCCTGGGTCAGATCTGGTTGAGCTGTTCAGGAACTCAAAACCTGATTCTTTTTTTTTTTTTTGGTTTGTTTTGTGTTTATATTCCTATGATCACCTTTATTTTTTCCAACCATCTTCCATGGTCTGTGTCAGTGAAGTAAAAACCAGCTGTTAGGACAGCCCAGGCGGTCAGCTCACTGCTTTTCAAGCTGGTGGTTTTTGGCACCTGGTCCCAGCACGGCACTGGGACCTTGTAGAACCCTCCCATTGTAGAATTCTGGGTGGTCTTGAGGTCCTTCCCAGGAATAAATGGTGCCAGGCATTGCACTGAAGGGAGGGAATATCAGGAAGATAGCATGCTGGAACTGGGGAGATTCGGAGACTTTCCTTTGCTGAAAAATGCAGATGCAAACATTTCCACGCACGGGAAGCCAAGCTGGTTCGTCCCGCACTGGGACTCCGCTGAGGTGGCAGCGAGTCAGGGATGTGTCACCCACCCAGACACGGAGTTTACTGGGTCAGGAGATGGAGGGTGGCCTGGACTCGAATTTCTCTTCTTCCCTCCAAATGCCTGCTGGAGAAAATCTGATGTATCATGTGTGAGTCAGACTGAGTGTTTCTGCTTCTGGGGAAGGGCGTTGTAGTCCCGGCCCTCCATCTTCCCTGCTGGTTTTAATTGTCAAAGAGGGCATGTTCTGCATGGAGCACTGGGTGTTATACGCAAACAGTGAATCATGGAACACTACATCAAAAACTAATGATGTAATGTATGGTGATTAACACAACATAATATAAAAAACAGGTCAATATACAAAAATCTTATTTTTTTCATTAGCAACAAAAATTTAGAAATACAATTTTTAAAAGATACTATTTAAAGGGGCTCAAAAATATCTATGTCTAGGGAGAAATACATAAAGTTATCTATAAGACTACCACACAGGAAACAAAACATTACTGAGAGAAATTTTAGAAGCAAAATAGATGTTCCTGAAAAATAAAATTTAACCTGGGAAAGATGAGAATTCTCATTCTCCCCTGAATTATTTACAGATTCAATACAATTTCAATTAAACTCCTGGTAGATTTTTCCATGCAAACTGATTCTAAATTTTATTAAAAAAAAAGAACAATGTCAAGATTAAATAAGACACTCTTGAAAGAACAGGAAGGTGGGTTTACCATATGTAAAGATCTGATAGAAAGATTTGATTAAAATGGGTGGTATCTCTACAAGTTTAAGTGAATAAATGAGAATAGATTTTACAAACAGATCCAATCATATATAAAAACATGAGTTAGAAAAAAAAACTGGCGCTGCACAGCAGAGAGGAGAAAGTTCTTTCAATAAATACTTTTTGGTTAAATATATACACATATATTTAAAGAAGAAGAATTTCATCTCTATCTCACACCACTAACAAAATTACTTTAGACTTTAGATCTAAATGTGAAATGCAAAACACAAAACAATAAAGCTCCAAAAAACATAACAGAGATTAGTATCTTTCTAATCTTAACATAGGGAAAGAATAAGACACCGAATAAAGCAAAAAACACAACATAAATTATTTAGAAATTAGACCCCATTAAAATTAAGAACTTCTGCTCATGAAAAATACACTATTACAAAAATGAAAAGGCAGGCCATCGAGTATAGAAAAATATCTGCAAAACACTCCATTGACAATAGAACACTATGCAGGAAATAGTGAGAACCCCTAGAAATCAATAGGAAAAAGGTAGATAACCCAAAAGCAAAATGGGTGAGAGAATTAATGAACAGGAACTTCACAACTGAGAATATTCAAATACTCAAAATTCAAAAGATAAAAAGATATTCAATTTCAATAGCAATCAATAAAATTAAAACAAAACCACAGTAAGATACCACTATAAGCCCATAAGAATGGCTAAAATGAAACAGACAATGCCAAGTGGTAACAAGAATGCAGAGCATTGGAAACACTCATGCACTGCTGGTGATTTGATCAATCACTCTGAACATACACATATCCAACAGAATACTCACACAGGTGCACTAAGAGACAAATAAAGGAAGGTTCGAAGCAACATGACTTCTAATAGCCCCAATTTAGAAGCAACCCAAATAGTCAACAGTAGAAGAAATAAATAAATTGCATATAGCAATGAAACCAAGTTAATTATAGCTACATATAACAACATGGGTGAATCTCACAAATGCATATTCTAAGTGAAAGAAGGTAGTTTCAAAGAATATATGCTGTATGTTTCAATTTATATAAAATTTAAAAATGGTCAAAGAAGTCACGACAGTAGCTACCTTTGAGAAGGAAGAAGGGATGCTGATTGAGAGGTGGCAAAAGAGGGTTTAGGAGAGCCGTGGGGCACAGTCACATCTACTTGTTGACCTGCTGTGTTAATTGCAAAATGGTGTTCTCTACGGTAACTTATTAAGCCATATATTTGTATTGTGCATTTTGTAAATGAACCGTATGTGTTAATGAAGACAGCTTTGAAAAAAGATCACCTAGTGCATCCACTTCATTTCTTCTTTTTCATGTTCCTCCACCTGCTTCCCCAAATGCTTTGGGGACAGTAGGTGCCCTATTTACAGCACTGAACTGTAAGCACAAGTTCTGGGCATGAGAGTTTTATGAGCTACAGTCGAGATCTCCAAGGCCAACATGCTCTCCCAGACTGCCCACCTCTGGATTTTTATGTAAGAAAGAAAAGCTCCTTTATCTGGTTAGACATTATAGTTCTGATCACTCATCCACAAATCCTACCTGATACAGAGAGTTAAGCCACAAATCTAAAGCTCACAGATGCCAACTCCCATGCTTTTCCACAACCTCACACCGTCTTCCCCAGCTATGGATAAACCATTCTAGAAATTTCATGTCCAAAAAAAAAAAAAAAGCAATCAAACCCATTTATGTAAAAGAGTATATTGGGGGCACCGCCAAAAAACCATAGTTGGAAACATTCTGCTTTGTTACACCTTAAAAATCAAGCAGTGTTTTATGGTATTGATTTTTCTCTTTTTCAGCTATGGCAGCTGTTACCTCATGAAATTGGAATGTAACCTTTTCCTTCCTCCCAGGGGATTTACTCACTCTTGCGTGCTAATACTTGGCAAATTATTTTTCCTGAATATGCAGATATTTCTAAGTACTTCGCTGGGTTTTTCCCTTGACAATCACAGGCTATACTTAATGTCATCTGCAATATTTTACATGGAAATAAAGAGAATGAACAGAAAGAGATGTCATGTAAGGATGTGATTCACTAGCTCAGAAAGCCATTTCCTTGGCAAGGGGTCACTCAAACTGTTTCACAGAGGGATATTTACGTTCATATAATCAAACTGAATAAAGCAGCAGTTCAGCACAGAGTCATCCACCGGGACAAGAAGCCCAGAGATGAGACCCTAACTGAGGATATTAGAACACAGGCATGCTTCATCTGGAAAATTCATTTTCTAACACTCTGTTTTCTAATTTTCATCTCACTTTTGAGTTCCTTGGTTGCAACTCTTGGTAGTTAAGACCTAACCCAAACGTGACTTTTTTGGTATCATCTCCCTTAATATTTGAGTTTCTCGGGGCAAGGTTCTCTATCTCCTTTACCCAGCTGGCCCCACCACTGCTAGAAAGGAGACTCTTTAGTGTGATGATGCATCTCAGATGTGCAACCACAGGGTGTTATGGACCAAATGTTTGTGTCCACCCCAAAATTCATATGTTGAAGCCCTAACCCCCAATGTGATAATGTTGGAAGATGGGGCCTTTGGGAGGGAATTAAGATTAGATGAGGCTATGAGGGTGGGGCACCCATGATGGGATGAATGCCCTTATAAGAAGAGGAAGAGACACCAGAGTGCTCTCTCCCTGCCATGTGAGGACACAGAGAGAAGGTTCTGTCTGGCAGCCAGGAAGAGGGTCTTCACTGGGAACCAAATGATCCATTACCTTGGCCTTGGGCTTCTTAGCCTCCAGAACTGTGAGAAATAAATATCTATTGCTTTTGCCACCAAGTCTGTGACATTCTGTTACAGAAGCCCACACTAAGGGGATGAATACTAACTTAAGAAGGATGGAAGGTGTGGAGAATATTTAATGATTCAAGGAAAACAGGACTCTCACAAGGGCCAAGATTAAGCCAGTACCTGGAAAGCACAGAGGAGCTAGAAATGAGGGAAGGAGGGAATCGAACATAAGAAAGAAGGAACATGTACATGGGCATCCATCTGAGTCAGAAAGACAGGGATGAGTAGATGACTCAGTATTGACATGAAAGATATTCCATGCCACCTTCTGAACTCTGCATGTGTTCATGCTCCAGTCCTTGTGAGGCTGGGCTCTTTCTTGAGATGGACCAAACCTTTCACAGGCAGCAGACCACTGTCAATTACCTACATGGCCCTCTTACTCCTCCAGAAGTATGTATAAGAATGGACCGGTTCCTGAGTCAGTCTTGCCTCAGAGTAGGGCTGAGTGTGAAGAACTGGGGATGGGAGGAGAAGAGAAACAAGCTTTTACAGTCACCGGAGAAGAGAACTTCTAATGTGATTGACGGTTGACTACTTGAACTCATTGGCTGGTGGCAATGGAGTGGAATTGTAATAGAAGGAGAAAAATGCACAGCTCTCTCTACCGCCTCCATAAAGAGCCTGCCACCCCCCAACTTCTGCAAGATTGAAAATGATCAATTTCTCCATCCTCTCGTGTTTCTTTTGGTCCACCTCCCCTTTGGTTCAACTGCTGGCATCACATCTCACTAACTGTTTTGTCTTGGACAAATTACCCGGCTAATATGAACCTCAATTACTCCATTGTAAAGTAGGCACATTAATACTATCTCCAAAGATAGCTGTGAAAATTAAAATGAGATAATAGAGAGAAACTCTTCCCAAGCCTGAAGAATAGAGGGTGTTCAATAATTGTTTCTTTCCCTTCACATATTACAAAGAGAGGGTGAGTAACATGGACAAAAACTACCAAGAACTTGTTGAAACCCCTGAATTCTCTATTGTTGAGAAGACTTCAAACAGGAAACTTCTCACATGGATAACTGAAACTTTCTTAAGTTTCAATTCCACATCTATAAAATTGTGATAAAATTGCTTTCTAATAGGGGGATTCCTGAAAATAAAAGATGGAATAATGCCTCTAGACTGCTTAGCACAGTATGTGAAACATGGTACTTTTCAATAAATGGGCACACACACCTGATAATCCACTATTAATCGTGAAATGGGGTACTACAGTTTCTTTTGGCTGAGCTTGCCTTCAAAATCTGGAAGAACAAACACCACTTCCATACACCATCCTTGATATATGTTTACATTTGTTGATGTTTATGACAGCTTTTTATTATATCTAAGTGGTAAGAATATTACATACCTTCCTCATGTTTTCAGTGATTGGCCTTAGTTGATCAGTGTTGAGAAAATGAAGCATGGAACTTAAAGCAACAAGGTTCTAAGTAACTTAAGATGAAGGGCACAGGTAGAAAGGGAAATATAGGTGCCCTAAGACCCTATTTAATAATTTCATTTGGTACTGGGCTTACATAATCTAGAGATAAACAGTTCTTAGAAATGCAAAGGTCGACTTATCCATCTGCATGTCTGGTCTCCATCTGCCATATTTCTTGAAGGAATATATACTTTCTCTATTGGATCACCGTGGTAAAGGAGTCTGGGGAAAAAAAAAAAACAGAATCCCTTTGAGTGAGTATCTAATTACTTGCTAATGTTTGGAAACTTAGGCGTAGACAAATGACTACATTGGCAAAGGAAACTTAACTCTGTCCTCAACTTTAAATTCCTATGGGAACATCATTGACTTTTCACCATGTTCATGTGCCTTGTAAGAAAACATCCCCACTGACAAAGGTTTATAGGGAGAGTCTTAAGAAAAAATGTCTCCTCCCTCCCTGGTTCCTCAAAATCACCCATCACATCAGGGGCTGAAATAAAGTGTGTGTGAACAACTAAGAAGACTCCACCAGGCATGTGAGGTGCCTCTTCTCACCTCCCCATCCTTCCCCCTCAAGTTTCCAGCAATTTTAAAAGGGAAAATGTCGCCCTTTCAGCAGAGAATATATCCACAATATGCAATTATAGAAGAATAACAGGCATCAACGACCTCATTCTCTGCCAAAAACCAATTAATGCATTAGAGTCACTCCGAAGAGAAAATCAATAAAGTTCTAGGAAAACAGGAGAAACAGTAGCTGCCAGTCTGGCAAAATTCTCCAGATATGCTTCTTGCCTGAAGACAAGGCTCTTGCAGAGAGAAGCTGGCTCCTACTGGTTTCCAACAAGACTGGCCCTTTGGGTGGTGGAATCATTTAAGAGGATGTGTGGGTTAGGGGTAGAGCTCCCAGGGCTCCAGTCCCCCCTTTCCTTGGGCAATCCACTTCCCCTTTCCATGCCCTGGTTTTTTCCTCTGGAAAACAGTCAACAACTAATGTTGAGTCCATCTATGTTAAGTGCTTCTAGAGTCCCTAGAACATAATGGTGTCATGTCAGTGTCTATTACTACCATTCTCATTCTGTTCTCTTCCCAAATTGCCTCCTTCCTGATGGTGGGGCCCTGCTGGTTCCCTGACTCCACTGGAAGTTCCGGACCCCTGAATGCATGAACACAAGCTTCTGAGCCAGCTGCCCACTGCCCCTGAGTCTGATTCTGCTGTCAGAATGGCTCCCAAATTCATGCTCTGGAGAGACAGGTACATATTCTGACTTCGCTCCCCCTCCACCAAGTCCTGCTGTTCCCTTACCAGAAGCTGCTGCTTAATCCAACCGCCTCTGCTCCTCCAAGGGGACCTCAACACTTCATTCTTTCCCCTTGTGCATCAAATCTAAAGCTCTTTCTGGTATATCTTCACCTGTCTGAGGCTTCAAAATGTCAGTCCTGTTAGGTGACAGAAGAAATAGAAATGCAAAATAGAAAGGTGGGCCCTCTTGTTCACAAGTAGGGAAAAAGCTGTTTTACTTTGTTTGGCAGACTCTCTCTCCAGCTGTCATGGTGGTTCCTACTTGCTATTAAATATCACCCTCTCACCCTTGGGGCACAGAGATCCTCGGGGGTGAGGACAGACCCTCCCAGGTGCCCAGTTGCACCTGGAGGCTTGCCCCACAATTCAGTGTGGGAAGCAGGCACCCAGGCTCTAACCCCCGGAGCATCTTCCTTTGCTCCATCAAAATTCCTTTACAAAACAAATAAAAAGAACAAAATATTAAGAAATCCAAGAAAGTGACCATAGAGCATTAAACCCTAAGTGCCGGTTTAGCAGCAACAGAACAAGTCACTCACTCTTGAAGACGGTCTGACCAGAAAACTTCATTCTATTCATCCAGCCAGAAGGGGCTACTTACCGTCCGTTAAGCGAGGCTTTCCTTGATTAGACAGTCATGCTCACCCCACACCCTGGCTACCCCTAAACTACCACCTGCCTGAGAAACGATGGATGGGGTAACTCAAGAAGTGTTTCTGCACCTCAAACAAAGAGCATCTTGTCTTGACCCTACCCCTCCCATTCCTTGCCACTGCAGTTTTGTCATTGGTTTAAAAAGAGCTGATCTCCATGGCCAACATGCCAACATACCATGCCTTGGTTAGAGAACAAAGAGTTGTAATTATATACAGATTTCCAGAGCAACTAATTCACAAAGACTCATCACTTAAAGACTATGCAGTCCTTGACTTCCTGCTTATAAAATGGGGATAACAATTAAATACACTTTATAAATTGGCTGTGAGGATTACAAGATGGGATGAAGGGAAAGCTTAGCTCAGGGTTTGGCACATCATAAGAATTCAATAATCATCAGCTACTATGGTTGTTATTATTGTATGTGAAGACTAATCTCTGGTTAAAGATCACCAAAGGAAGAACTTGACATCTCAGAGCAGACCAGATCAAAACAGAATGGCACAGAAAAGATCCAGACAGGCTATTCTGTTTAGCACTTGGTTGGACAAACATACAAGGGAATTACTAATTTAGTAAGTGTGACAATAGTTTTAAGGTTATTAAGGGGCATATTCTTGCTTTTTTGGAGATTGTGCTGAAATATTTAGGCACAAAGTATCATGATATCTAGGATTTGCTGTTTAGCAAAAATCATAGAGATGAAGGAAATCTGACCAAATGGGAACTGGGGGAGTCCAGCGGGTGGATAGATGGGTACTCATTGTACCATTGTTTATATTCTTCTGTAGTTTTGAAAATGTTCGTAATAAAAGGTGTGTTTTAAAAATCATCACCAATATCTCAGTGGGGAGCACCTGGATGGTTGCCAGAATCTACCTTGTGAACTTTACGATTTGGTGAATGTATTGAGTTTGAGAACCCAGTAGACATTGCTCTGAGGAGTGCAGGTTCATCCTAAGGACCAGAGTTAAACACCCTCCAGGGTATTTTCAGACATTTTCAGACTCACTGGACCAAAGGGTCCCAATATTCTAGGGCTCAAATTGGACAAAGCCTGGTGAGCATCTCTCTTCCAGTTGGCCACCCCGCATTCCTGTGCCTGAGGGATAGGAGCTCAGAGAAAGCCCCTATATTCAGGAATCAGACAGAGCTGGATTTCTCTCCAGCTTCAGCTTTCTTAGCAGACCTGAGGAAGCTCCTTAATCATCCTAAGCCTCAGTGCCCTCATCCACACATCTGGAAATGAACTGAAAGGTTTTTGTAGACTTTTAGTTAGCTCAATTCTGATTTTAATCACTGCCTGTGTGTGAATAACTCTTCATTCTACACATTTTGCTCTGATTCCTCACTAGATATGTATATCTAAATGTCTACAGGACATCTGAAACAACATACCTAAATCCTTCAAATGAGAATGTCTTTCAAATTTCACATTATGAAATTGAGTATATGGATACGTACTTAAGGGAGCTCCCCAACCCCATCCAAATTCCCTAAATTTAAAACTTGGGAGTTATTCACTGTTTCCTCTTTCACCAGTCAGGCCGCAAAACATTTTGTCCCTTCTCCCATTGGAGTTTGCTAATTCCCAACTGAGGGCCCTGGCTTATAATTACAACCCTCCACCCCCCAAATGGGTATATCTCCCCCTTCCTTCCAGTATCAGCTGATCCTACAACACTGCAGCAATCTCCATGGGCAGGCAACAAGAAACAGTGGAGAACAAATATGGGATAAGACAATCCAGAGTTAAAATCCTGGCTTTTCCTCTAATTACCTAAGTAACATGACTTATCTGAGACTCAGTTATATTACCTGTTAACTGGGTGGAATCCCAACTGCATGTCTGCAGAGGATTAAGATCCTTAGTGGTTACAAAGCTCCTGGGGCTGAATAAATCCTCTATCAAGCAGATGGGGGGAGAAGGGGGAAGGTGGTTTGCAGCCATAAGGCGCTGTGCACCTGCAGAGCTATGGGAAGGGGCTGGGAGCACCAAGAACAAAGCTCACCTGCTCTCTTGTTCAATACAGGCCAGCCCTTGCAAGGGTGTACCTGGGCAGATGTTACTGCCCCGATAGCCTCACCTCTGGATAAAGATATCAGAGTCGCTCACAGACTTTAACTGCACTCTGGCCAAAAACGCTATATCAAGATTAAGTATGTGACAAAAATTTGTAGCAACATCAGCTAATTGCAAAGTTGAGGAAGAGAAAGTAATTAAAGTTAGAGATGAGCCAGCAAGTGATTCCCTTAATTGTGAGCACAGAACATTCCCCAATCTGTAATCCTCTCCTCCCCTGGAAAAAAATAAAAACAAAAAAACAAGAAAGGTGTGTGGAACTCTGAAATACATGTGCTGCATTTGGGTGCTGTTTTCAGCAATTGATACAGGCTTATTTCATCTGGCACCAAAGAGATCAAAGCAGTATTTTTTATGTATTTTCTTTGAGCTTTCCTGGAAAAAATTTTTACAATTAAAATAAACTGAGCTTGGTTTAAAAATAAAACTGTAACAGACATTTCCCAGACAATCTGCCGACATGACTTACAAACCAAGGTTACAAATGCATCAAAGAGACACGACAGTCAGAATCCACAAGCCTTCCAGAACCACAGGCACATACGCTCAGGAGAACATCTGAAGGGGAGGGTAGCTTAGAAATTCCACAGAGGTTAGTAAGGGAACAAGAATGGCTAGTATGAAAGGTCTTTATGTGTCCCTGGGTCTAGTTTTTGCTGTTTTTATGGGCTTTATTTTGTTTCTTAATCCGTACATTGCTAGTGGTGTCAAATCAAAAAATCAGCGTCGATCCAGCAAAACAGCATGTAACACAGAGCCTCACTCTTCCTGACTGGGCCAAAGTCATGCTGGCTGTCTTGCACACTTCATACTCCTTGCTTCAAAAGTCAAAGGAATCTTCCCTGAAGACTGACATGTGCGGTTCCTCTGAGGCCAAGGGTGCTGACTTCTGGTGTCTGCACGTGGTAGTTATTATTCTGCAGAAGACAACCATGAAACCCAACCAAACTACCTATTATGGGTTCAACTGTGTCCCTCTACAAAACTGTCCTAACACCTGGTACCTCAAAATGTGACCTTATTTGAAAATGAGGCCCTTGCATGGCACCTGTACCTTAATACTTAGAGCAGTAATGTCCACAATAGCCAAACTGTGGAAAGAGCCCAGATGCCCATGGACAGATGAATGGATAAAGAAGATGTAGTGTATATACACAATGGAATATTATGTAGCCATCAAAAAATTGAAATCTTCCCATTTGCAATGACATGGATGGAACTAGAGGGATTATGCTAAGTGAAATAAGTCAATCAGAGAAAGACAATTATTATATGATCTCACTGATATGTGGAATTTAAGAAACAAAACAGAGGATCATGGGGGAAGAGAGGAAAAAATAAAATAAGATGAAACCAGAGAGGGAGACAAGGGGCGCCTGGGTGGCTGAGTCGGTTAAGCATCTGGCTTCAGCTTAGGTCATGATCCCGGGGTCCTGGGATTGGGCCCCACATCAGGCTCCCTGCTCTGCCGGAAGCCTGCTTCTCCCTCTCTCACTCCCCCTGCTTGTGTCTCTGTCAAATAAATAAATAAAATCTTTAAAAAAAGAAAAAAGAAAGAAAAAGAAAGAAAGAAAAGGAAAGAAAGAAAGAAAGAAAGAAAGAAAGAAAGAAAGAAAGAAA
>NW_027397079.1:6421580-6423203 GCF_003265705.2 Callorhinus ursinus
AAAGAAAGAAAGAAAGAAAGAAAGAAAGAAAGAAAGAAAGAAAGAAAGAAAGAAAGAAAGAAAGAAAGAAAAGAAAAAGAAAGAAAGAAAGAAAGAAAGAAAGAAAGAAAGAAAGAAAGAAAGAAAGAAAGAAAGAAAGAAAGAAAGAAATCACAAGAGACTCTTAATCATAGGCAACAAACTGAGGGTTACGGTAGGGAGAGGGGTGGAGGCTGGGGTAACTGGGTGATGGACACTAAGGAGGGCATGTGATGTAATGAACACTGGGTGTTACACACAACTGATGAATCACTGACCTCTACCGCTGAAACTACTAATACATTATATGTTAATTAATTGAATTTAAATTTAAAAAGTTTTTTAAAAAAGAGGAGTCCCTTGCAGATGTAATAGTTAAGGTGAGGTCCTATCAGAGTAAGGGGGGCTCCGCTCCAGTACAACAGGTACCCTAGCAGATAGTCCTGTGAGGACAGAGACGTGAGGAGAATGCCCAGGGAATATGATGACAAAGAAGGGGCCCTGTGACTACAAGCCACAGAAAGCCAACGATGCCCGCAGACCCCTGAAGGTGGGGATGAGGGATGGATCGAACAGAGTCTCCCTCACGACTCCAGAAGGAAGCAACCCTGCGGACACCTTGACCTTGGGCTTCCAGTCTCCAGAAGTGTAAGACAGTACATCCCTGTTGTGTAAGCCTCCCTATGTGTGGTCTTTTTTACAGCACGCTGAGCAGATGAAGACGCTATGTAAGGTAACATCTCCCTCCCCCACGTGACAGAGAGCAACTTCAACATCGGGAGTATTAGGTGCACGTGCACTCTCAACCATGCCCTGAGGCCACCCTGGAGCTGAAAAGGGCGCAGACCTGAGTTTGGGTCCCGCCGCATGGCCCTGAGCTCAGTATCTTCCCTGGTAATAGAGGGCGTAACACCTGCAGAGCCGACCCACGTGATCCTCAAGAGAATCAAACAGAACAACACAGGAATGTGCTTTGCCCCCGAATGAGCTGAACAAATACCACATCCAGTGTTGTCATCGGTCATGTATCTGACATAGCTCTCTGGCCCTGTCATGATGTCATCATACAATGATTCTCCAATTAAGACCTGCTATTTTTTTATTTTATGTATACATTCATTTATTCATGTGTTTATTGACTAAATATTCATTGATGTCCTCCAATGAGCTGGGACGCCAAGGATACTAAAAAGACCCTGTCTCCACTCTTTACAGACCTCTTATCTGACTGGATAAACATCTCCTGTCATCTCTCTGAAGATGTACTCTGACTACGAAAGTCAGGAAAACACAGAACACAGAGCCAGGCTGAAAGCAGAGGAACGTGTAGAAGTCTCAGAAGCACAATGACAGGGATGAGTTGATTGGGGGGGAGGACGGATGCTCACAGGTGTCACTGATAAGCTTGATTGTGAAAAAAGGGAACACAGAAGATCCAAATACCCATCAGAATGTCGGCGTGTGCATCAAAAGGAATGAGATCTTGCCATTTGCAATGACGTGGATGGAACTGGAGGGTGTTATGCTGAGTGAAATAAGTCAATCAGAGAAAGACATGTATCACATGACCTCACTGATATGAGGAATTCTTAATCTCAGGAAACA
>NW_027397079.1:6423303-6492526 GCF_003265705.2 Callorhinus ursinus
CTGGAGTGATGGGGGGTGGGAGGGATGGGGTGGCTGGGTGACAGACATTGGGGAGGGTATGCGCTACGGTGAGCGCTGTGAATTGTGCAAGACTGTTGAATCACAGATCTGTACTTCTGAAACAAATAACGCAACATATTTTAAGAAAAAAGGAAAAGAAGAAGATAACAGGAGAGGAAGAAAAGGGGAGTATGTCAGAGGGGGAGACGAACCATGAGAGATGATGGACTCTGAAAAACAAACTGAGGGTTCTAGAGGGTAGGGGGGTGGGGGGATGGGTTAGCCTGGTGATGGGTATTGAGGAGGGCACGTTCTGCATGGAGCACTGGGTGTTATGAACAAACAATGAATCATGGAACACTGCATCAAAAACTAATGATGTAATATATGGTGATTAACATAACAATAAAAAAAATTAAAAAAAAAAAAGAATGTCGGCGTGTGGATTGAAGCTCCCTGTGACCTGGGAAACCTCAGTCTCTCAGGAACAGGTAACACAGAGATGGTAATTATGAGCAGTTAGCTGGATCTCAAGAGATGGGAGACGGTATTTATCCGAAGTTTATGCTACAAGACAATTACAGACAGCATGCTTGCATCACCGCCCCCGGGGCCTCCACCGGCCAACTTCATATGTGGAAACACTACCCCCCAGTGTTATGCTGTTAGGAGGTAAGGCCTCTAGGAGGTGATGAGGTCATGAGGGTGGAGCCTCCTCAGTGGGATTAAGTGCCCTCCTGAGAGTCACAAGAAGCGTGTCTCTTCTCCCTGCTCCCCGTCCTGCAAAGACACAGCGAGGAGTCTGCTGTCTGCAACCCGGGAGAGGGTTCCAGAACCCAATCATGCTGGCACCCTGCTCTTGGACCTCCAGCCTCCAGAAGTCTAAGAAATAACCCTCTGTTGTTTATAAGCCACCCAGCCTGTAGCATTTTGGTATAGCCACCAGAACAGACTGAGACAGAAGCCCTTACTGTGCAGTTGTCAGGAAGACAGCCTGGCCCTCCACCATTGGGCAAAGCACCCCGAGCTAGAGATAAGAAAACCAAATATGCCCCATGAGAAGTCAAGCCCACCAAGGAGACTGCCAAGTTCCACAACCCACACACACCACCTAAATGCCAACGAATATTAAGTAAGAAGTCTGCCGGGAGGTTTTGGAGGACCGCCATATGGGCTCTGAGGAATTGTCTAGGGATATTGGACTGAGGGAGGTCAGGAAGGCTTCCCTGACGAAGGGGCTGAAGCCGAGATAGGAAGATGAGTAAGAGTTAGGGTTAGGACGCAGATCCCCAAGTGCAGGGAGCAGTGTGTGGAAAGGACTTCTCGAGGCACAGAGGCTTTGGAAGAAGCCATCGTGGCCACAGAGCCAAGAAAGATTGGTGAGCTGGACCATGCAAAACACCACTGGTGAGTGAAGAACAAGAGCGAGACAAAATACAACGGTCTGCCAGATGTTCTCTGTGACGCCTTGTGGATAGAATGATATCCTACGGCAAGAAATGAGGGCCATATGCTCTCTTTTGTCTTCTAGGGTGGCATCCTCATAATAGCTAAAGTTACAACACTCTTTCTGAGAAGTGCACTGTTTTAGGTAACATTTCTTTCCAACTCAAATGAACAAAATCATTTTTGAGATGTAACAGGACGTCTAATGACCGTACCGGCTTTCTGCAGTCTGACTGTCAATGTCACAACTTCAAAAAAATATGCCAGGACGTGGATGTGAGGTTTCACAGAACTACAGAAGGTACACACACAAGGAGCCATGCACCATTTGTGTACCTGCGCAGATGGCTTTACATGTTCAGGCTTATCTGAAGATAAAATCTGGACTTATATTAAAGCTCCAGAAAGCATAATCATCTTGCAATCCATATTCAAATAAATATGTTTTCATTTGCTCAATACCTGACAAAATAATGATGAAAAGGCTCCTATTTTTTTCAACTTTACAAATATTCCAGATGTTTCCATTTCTCTTTAATGACAGCAGTGGAGGAAAAATATAAACAGAGAGCATGAAGATATCACCTCTTTTTTCATACTGGATATTTGTTCCCAAAATGGTAGCTACATGTGAAATCAGTCAGCTCTACAAACTGCTTTGGTCTGATGTGTAGTCTGGTCTCTCAGCGTCACGCCAGGGCTGCCTCGCATAGCGGGTCCTGCTGCATATCCTCAGAAACTAAAAGCAAAAATCTGTCTCCTCAGCCCCTCAGAGCCACCCTACCTCCCAACTTCTCCTGAGATGGCAGGAAAAAAGAGGAAACTAGAGAACACTGGCTCCCTCCAGAGATAGGAGGAGGTCAGACCATGCAGCAAGACAGAAACGATGGATTCTCGGCAAGCTGGATCTTCTTTGGAAACTTGCTGACTTTTCACTTCCAAGCAATTTCTGTGCACAGACCCATAACCGGTTTGGGTGAATTTTGAGGTCTTGCACCTGAGCTAGTCACCCATCTCTTACCAGAATCTTTCTTTGACACTCCTCTGTAGGGCATGGCACATGAAATCCAACCTTACGTGCACATGCAGAATGTTCCCGTTTTGCTGGGCACGCCTGTATTTACAGTGAAAGAACTGTGACTGCAGGTAACAGCACACTCCACACACCCCTCGGCCTGAACATGCACGGAACACCCGTAGACGCCACGTGGTCATCTTCCCTCCGCACATCACCTTTAACACAAACACTTCAGTCTTTGTTAAAATCCTAGGTGAGTGTCTCGCCATGGCGTTTTCAACCAAGCAAACTAAAAATAGGATTAGAGGACATAAAGCACTAAGGACCTTGATCAGACAGCTCAACGTAACAATTAAGGTTCATGGATTTAGATGAATACGCAGAAGATCCACATTTCACTGCAAATGTGAATTAACACAAGACCATTTAATTGCAGATGGAAAACATTAGAAGCAGTTAAAGAATATTGACTTCTAGAGGTAATGGCGATGTGGAAACCAGAAATAGAAGTCCAGGAGAAGGTGAAGGGCCTGGAGATGTCGGATTTATTCCAGCTGCATATTGTCATGAAGAGGAGCAATTCCTTTGTATAACCGAGTTCTTTTTGTCAGTGAAAAATGATAACATCCTGCATTCTTGGCCGTGACTCCGTCTCTTAAGTGGTGGTAGGTAGGACAGACTCCAAACAGTTCATTCTATTTCATTCTACCCATTTATGAGTGCAGACAATTATTGACAGCTGCCTACAATTAAAAGAAATACAAAGTATAGATTTAAGAATATTACCTTTTTCAGGAAACTTAAAGCCCAAGGCAGCCCTCTGACTCTCCAGATAAATGAACTGAGACTTCTCATTTCAAATGCCCTCTCCTTGTGGAAGGGACAGCGTCCATGCCGGTGGTTAATCCTCACTCCTCCTGTTCGGGGAGCAAAGGGAACAGAGAGCAAGACAGGTAATGTATGAAATCACTCAACGAAGACCCGTGGGCCCCCGTCGCTGGACCTCCTTCATGATCCATTCCCCATGGAGCAGCGAGAGAAAATCTGTAAAGTACAGCAAGGTCTGCGTCCCGTGTCCCCCCTCCATGGGCTCTGCTCTGATTAGACAAGAATGAGGTTCTATACCAGGGGACTTTAACTTGGGGCAAGGGGTCTGGGAACTCAGGCAGGGTCAAGTTTTCCTCCGCTAGGGTTCCCAGCCTCAGTCTGGAATCCAGCACTTCCCTCTGTTAATTTCATGTGTCACCTTGACTGGGCCAGGCTGTCCAGATATTTGAGCAAACATTATTTCTGGGTGTGTCTGTGGGGGGATTTCTGGATGCGATGAGCATTTGGAAGAGTAGACATTATAGTAGTCATGAGACCAGCTTCTAAATCTGGTTAGATAACATGTTAATAAAGGAGCACACAATACTGTAATGCAAATGTGTTTTCGTAATCTTTTGGTAACGATTTCATTGTAATCAGTCTCCTTTGGAGCCCTATGTCTTTTATTTTATGCACTTTTTAAAAAAACGTTAGTCCGGGAAGAGATCCATAGGCTCTGGCAGATTGTCGGGGGATCTCTGGTACTGGAACATTCTGGAGCACCTGCCTCCAAGAGCCCTGGGGGCACCCCGCACCACTAAACCTCATTTTCCACATCCAGCCACTTCCTTCTTGCCCCCAAGCCTACTAGCACCTCAGGCTGTGTGCTTCCTCTGCCCTCTGCCCTCTGCCCTCTGCCCTCTGCCCTCTGCCCTCCACCTGGAGTAAACCCCATGCTCCTCACTCAGTTCATTCTTCTCATTTGGGTCTCAGCTCAAGGTCTCCTCCATGTGGAAACCTGCCTGGCCTCTCCCTCTGTTCTACTCTGGACCAGGGGTTGGCACTCTTCTTCTGTAAGGGACCAGATAGCAAACATTTTAAGCTTTGCGGGCCACTCCAGTCTGTCACAAGCACTCACCCTGTCGCTGTATTTGTGAAAGAGGCCATAGACAGTGTGCAAATGAATGAGTGTGGCTGCCATCTGATACACTTTGTAAAAACAGGCTCCAGGTCAGGTTTGACCCACTCCCCAGAGCGCTGACCTCTGCTCTATGACCTGAGTATTAAATGTATATTATTGTATAGTAAATGCCTCCCAACTGGAATGAATCCTACATTTGTGAACAGGGACATGGGCTCTCCATTCTCTCTTATCCAGTGTTCGGCATCGATAATACCGCCAGGTGTTGGTCAATGAATAAAAAAAAGTAAAGTGATGATACTGTGGCCCCAGGAGAAAAGCAAGTTGTGGTTAGTTCTTAAAAACATATGTATATTTCCCCCAGTTTCCTGTAGTGGACCTTTTATGATAATAGAGCAGAACATCTGTCCAGAGATTCCTCTAGAGAGATTTCCCTCAGAATCCCATTTATCAGAATTCAAAATCTTACTTTTCAAGGATACTTGGTCCCTAATGCATATCAAAAGCCACTGAATTCCCGACAGTTGGGCAAGTCAAAACCACAGGAATATACATAGCTTTTCCTCTTGTAGTTCTTTTGCTTACAGCCAAAATATCAAATGTTAAAACTCACCTGATCATTATCATTAAAATGTCTATACTACCCAAAGCAATCTACAGACTTAACACAATCCCTATCAAAATACCAACATAGTCTCTTACAGAACTAGAACAATCAATCCTAAAATTTAATGGAGCCAAAAAAGACCCCGAGTAGCCAAAGCAATCTGAAAAAAAGAAACAAACAAACAAAAAAAAAACCCACAAAAACTGGAGGCATCCTAATTCCAGAGTTCAAGCTATATTACAAAGCAGCAGTTATTAAAACAGTATGGTAGAGGCACACAAATAGACACATAGATCAATGGAACAGAATAGAAAACCCAGAAATAAACCCATAATTATATGGCCAATTACTCTTCAACAAAGGAGGAATGAATATGCAATGGGAAAAAGACAGTCTCTTCCAAATGGTGTTGGGAACACTAGACATACACATGCAAAAGAATGAAACTTTCTTTGACCATACAGAAAAATAAACTCAAAATGGATGAAAGACCTAAATGTGAGACCTGAAGCCATGAAAATCCTTGAAGAGAGCACAGATAGTAATTCCTCAGACATTGGCCATAGCAACATTTTTCCAGATATGTCTCCTGAGGCAAGGGAAACAAAATCAAAAATAAACTATTATGACTATATCAAAACAAAAGTCTCTTCGCAATGAAGGAAACAATCAACAAAAACAAAAGGCAACCTATGGAGTGGGAAGAGATATTTGCAAATGACATATCTGATAAAGGGTTAGTTAGTATCCAAACTATATAAAGAACTTATAAAACCCAACACCCCCAAAAAACCCCAAATAATCCAATTTAAAAATGGGCAGAAGAGGGGTGCTTGTGTGGCTCAGTCAATTAAGCATCTGCCTTCAGCTCAGGTCATGATCCCAGGGTCCCAGGATGGACCTGCTCAGCAAGGGAGCCTGCTTCTCCCTCCCCCTGCTTGTGCTCTCCCTCGCTCTCTCCCCCATTAAATAAATAAATAAATAAATAAATAAATAAATAAAAAGGGCAGAAGATATAAACAGACATTTCTCCAAAGAAGACATCCAGATGACCAACAGATATATGAAAAATGCTCAATATCACTCATCATCAGCAAAATGCAAATGCAAATCAAAACTACAATGAGATATCACCTCACACCAGTCAGAATGGCTAAAATAAAAAACACAGGAAATAATAGGTGTTGGCGAGGATGTGGAGAAAAAGGAACCCTCTGACACTGTTGGTGGGAATGAAAACTATGCAGCCACTCTGGAAAACAGTATGGAGTTTCCCCAAAAAATTTAAAATAGAACTATCCTATGATCCAGCAATAGCACTACTGGGTATTTACCTAAAAAATACAAAAACACTAATTCAAAGGGATACATGCACCTCTATGTTTATAGTAGTAGTATTTACAATAGCCAAGATATGGAAGCAGACCAACTGTCCATCAGTAGATGACTGGATAAAGAAGATATGGTACACACACACACACACACACACACACACACTGGAATATTATTCAGCCATAAAAACTTAAATCTTGCCATTTGCAATGACATGGATAGAGCTAGAAGAGTATTATGCTAAGCAGAATAACTCAGTCAGAAAAAGACAAATACCATATGATTTCACTCATAGGTGGAATTTAAGAAACAAAACAAATGAGCATAGGAAAAAGAGAGAGAGAAAGAGACAACCAAAAATAGAATCTTAACTATAGAGAACAAACTGATGTTTAGCAGAAGGGAGGTAGGTGGGGGGGTGGGTGAAATAGGTGAAGGGGATAAAAGAGTACATTTACCGTGATGAAAAAACAAAATAATTTTTAAAATCTCATTTCATTCACTCATATATGGAAGTTAAGCAACAAAACAGATGAACCCTATCAGGAAAAACAGGGACGCAAACCACAGAGACTCTTAACTCTAGAGAGCAAACTGGAGGTTGCTGCAGGGAGGTGGGCAGGGGATGGGCTGGCGGGTGATGGTCATTAAGGAGGGCATTTGTTGTGATGAGCACTGGGTGTTATACGTAAGTGATGAATCACTAATTCTACGCTTGAAACTAGTATTACATTGTATGTTAACTAACTAGAATTTAAGTAAAAACTTGAAAAAAAATCTCATTTCAGGGCTATTTGATCCACTGCTTATTCAGCATGGATTTGTAGAAAGACATTTACTTTGTTCACCAAAGAAAATAGCCACAGAATTATGCCCAGTTTTCATTCAAGCGGGTAGTTATTTCATATAATCACATCTCTCAGTTATATATTTGGTTATTAGAAGTTAATGAAGTGAGTACTATCTTCAAACTTGTATTTTAACATGTACATTCAATGCCCTATAAGTTAAAGTAAGAGGTTTTATAATGATCTGCTTATATAGTCAAATGTAACCCTGCTAAAGAACAGAATGACAAATAATTGTGCATGTCGGAAACATCCATCAACAATAATAACATCTTACATTTTACATGGTTAATAATTTAACAGCAATGTTTATCTTATCTGATGTTCACAAAAACCCTGGATCATAATCAAGGCAAGACTATTATATTATGTCTACCTCACAGATAAGAAAACCAAGACACCATTATGTAGTTAGCTTAAGTAGTATTTTACTAAGCAAGAGCCAATCTGAACCCAGATCTGTTGGACCACAATACAACATTATTCCTCAATCAGCAGTACTGGCCCCAGGATCACTGGATGCAGAGAAATCAAGGAAAAGATTCAGCACCAAGTAATTCACATTGTTAGTAAAGCTCAGGTCACTCCTGGGGGTTCTCTCTGGGGGTTCCATCAAACATTCACAATAACTAACACAGAGCAGAGTAGATCAGACAGAGGAAGTAGCAGAATATCTGGGTTAATAATAGAAAAATACCTAAAACATCCTCAAGTATTCCAAATTTATTTCAAAACTGAACAATATGCACTTCTGAATAACCCATGGGTCAAGGAGGAGATCAAAGAGAAATTACTAAATATTTCTAACTGAAAATCAAAATACAACCTATCAGAATCTGTGGGACACAACTAAATGAATGCTTAAAGGGAAATTAACAGGATTAAATGCTAACATTTACAAAAGAAGAAAAGTCTCAAATCAAGTATCTAAGCTTCCACCTTAAGGAATTAGCCATAGAAGAGTAAATTAAACCCAAAGAAATCACAGGGGAGCAAATAGTTCAGGGCACAAATAAATGAAATAGAAAAGCAATAGAGAAAAGTCAAAGAAACCAAGAGCTGATTCTTTGAAAAATTCAATAAAATTAGTAAACTAGTAGTCAGACGGACAAGGCAGGTGGGGGCAGGAGGGAGAGAAGGAAAACATGTTACCTGTACCAGGAATGAAAAGGAGGACATTACTACAAATCCTACAAACATTAAAAGGATAATAAGGCATATTATAAATGACTTTATACCAATAAATTCAATAACATACATGAAATGGAAAAATTCCTTGAAGGAGAAACTACCAACAGTCACTCCAAAAGAAACATTCTGAAAAATCCTACATCTGTTAAGGAAATTGAAATCTTAGAACAAAGAAAACTCCAGACCAGATGATTTCATCTGGAATTTCATCATCAAATTCCTCTAAACATTTAATAAAGAAATAACAATTTTACACACTGGTGCAGAAAATACAAGAAGAGAAAACACTTCCTGACTCACTATATGAGACCAGAATTACCCTGATACCAAAATCAAAGATATTACAAGAAAATAAAACAAAACTACAGATTATAAGCATAGCCATATAAATCCTTACCAAAATATTAGCAAATCGAATTCAGAGATATATATATATATATACCATGACCAAGTGATATTTATCCCAAGAATGAAAGGTTGGCTTGATATTTAAAAATCAATCAATATAATATACCATATCCACAGACTAACTCTGAAATTAAAATGATTATCTTAATAAATGTGAAAAACACATTGACAAATGTTGACATCTCCTGATTAAAAACTCTCAGAAAGCTAGGAAAATAAGAGAACTTCCTCACAATTCTGTTATATTCCCTTCTTCTCTGTTATATCCTTTTGTTCAAAGGAGTCACAAGCCCATTCAGGCTCAAGAGATAAGGACTTAAACCCCACCTCTTGACAGCAGGAGTGTCAAATAATTTTCAGCAATTTAAAAAAATCACCATAGACCATCTTCTGGCAAAAACTATTGAAATTTCTTTCACATGCAAAATCCATTCCATACCCTCCAGAGACCCCACTTTTAAATACCAAATTTTGATCAAAAGAATAAGACAAAAGTGGTGCTGAGTGACTTCACCTCTGAGGCTGGGTCATAAAGGTCCTAAAGCTTTCGTCTTATTCATGGGAACACTTGTGCTCTGAGCCCTGAGCTGCCCTGTAAGAGCCCAACCATCCTACAGCTGCCATATTGTCAGGAGGTCCAAGCTACATGGAGAGGTCACATCAGGCACTTCAGTTCCCATTCAGCTGGCTGCGGAGCAGAAACAAGCCAGCTCAACAATCTCCTGTCTGAATCTTAAGTCACAGAATCCATAAGCATATAAAATGTTGTTTGATGTCACTAAATTTGGAGATATTTATTATGCAGCAGTAGATAACTGGAAAAATTTGTAACTGGAACATTACTACTGCTTTGCCTATACTATTCTTTTCTAGACGAAAGAAGTCAGCAATTTCTCTCAGCAATATAAAGTTTGCTAACTCCTTTTAAGGTATTCAAGATTTTCAAAAAGTTTAAATGCACATGCTCTTTAGATAAACACAAAAGATCTCTTATACAACCTGAAATTTCTAAATAAATTTTTACAACCTTATTTTGAAAACCCAGGAAGGATACAGAGAACTACTTTTCATTTTGAACCGCATACCTCCCCAGATCCTGATTTATTCCCCTAATACTGAATGCCATGTCAATCACAGATCTATCGTGACATGTCAATCACAATTACTGATCCAAAGAAAGGATCCATCTCTGTTTCTACTACATATAGTATGTGCATTTCCAAAAACTCAGTCATTGAGGAATACTATCAAATATTTCAAAATTATATGACAATGTTTTAATTCACTAGTGTGCCCAAAAGTATAATCCACAATTTTGATACCCTATATACAATTAATTATCTATGCCCTACTATCGAAATACTAAAGACATAAGACATATAAGTAAACTACAATGTAAATATAAAACTTTTTGGGGGTGCCTGGATGG
The DNA here is from genome assembly GCF_003265705.2 of Callorhinus ursinus. Taxonomy (NCBI): domain Eukaryota; kingdom Metazoa; phylum Chordata; class Mammalia; order Carnivora; family Otariidae; genus Callorhinus; species Callorhinus ursinus. The sequence continues at coordinate 6,433,531 of NW_027397079.1, forward strand.
CTCAATTGGTTAAGCGTCTGCCTTAGGTTCCAGTCTTGATCCCATGATCCCAGGGTGCTGCGATCAAGCCGAGCATCGGGCTCCCTGCTCAGAGCGGAGTCTGTTTCTCCCGCTCCCTCAGCTCCTCCCCCTGCTTGTGCTCTCTCTCTCGCTCACTCTCTCAAATAAATAAACAATTTTTTTTTTAAATTTTATTGTAAGGAAAGAATTTCTCATTGACCATCTGGCACATTGTTTTTTTTTCTTTCCTGTAAAAACTCTTCCAAATCCTCCTAAATATTTCTTAATTATGTGAGAGTCTTCAAGGACAATAAGGACCAGCCCTGTAAAGGTGAACTCATCTGCAATGTTGTCATTTATGTTTCCTCATATTATGTGGTTTCCGCATCCTCTTTATGCCAATGTCTTTCTCATTCATTCGAGGTTGAAAATGCTATGGAGTCTTTGTTTTCCTTTTGAAGTATGAAAGAGACTTCCATGTTTCTAAAAAAAAGAGATGCTTGGTGACAACCAGGCAGCTTTTTAAAATTCTTTAATCAGCTCGGAGAGTTAATTAATCACTTGGTGACCCCATGCCTGTCCCAAGAGTAGGCACGCGATGCATATACCATTAACACAAATCCTATTTTCTTCAAAAATGAATACCGATAAGAGGAAAAAAAAGTATTCAGGCGTCTTAATTAACTCATCCCGATGCTGCCATTTGAAAGCGAGAATATCACCTGGTGGTTAATTCTCTGAGATTGGAGAGCAATTCAGCTTAAATCTAGATAGGTCTAAGAGTGAGTATAAGGGAAACGTGTACACATACACAGATGAGGGCATAGTTTCAAAATAGTAACCAGAGGATATTATTCTTCTACCCTTTAAAGTAGAAAATGAGGAGGGGCACCTGGGCGGCTCAGTGAGTTAAGCTTCCAACTCTTGGTTTCAGCTCAGGTCGTGATCTCAGGGTCATGAGACTGAGCCCCACATTGGGCTCTGCGCTCAGCGTGGGGTATGCTTAAGTTTCTCTCTCCCTCTGCCCTTCCCCCCAAGCTCATGCACACATGCGCTCTCTCTCTAAAATAAATGAACAAATCTTTAAAAAAATAGACAATGAGGTTTAGGTTTATTGCCAAGAAGAACAAGAACAAAAAGCTTAATGTTGAATTCTTAGCTATGATTGTCACATTCTGCTGATTGCTTCGCCTTCTGCATCTTCACTTAAGATTATCTTCCAGTGACCCCTGAAATCTTCTCCCCCTAGAGCTGCACTGGAACCCCTCCCAAAATCTACTTGCTTTATTAGGCATTTATTTAACAAATATTGATGGAGCGCCTGCTGTGTTCCAGGCACTATTCTAGGCACTGAGGATACAGAAATAGACAAAACAGACAAAGTTGCCTGCCTTTTTGGAGTTCACAATCTGGAGCAGCAATACCGACCACAAATAAGAAGCCATATAATGTGTGAGATGGTGAAAGGTGATATGGAGAAAAATTAAGGAGAAAAGAGGGATGGAGGGTAAGAGTACAATTTTAAATAGAGTAGTCACGGGACGTGTCCCTGAAAGGGTAACATCTGAGCAACAGTGCAAAGGAGATGAGAGAGGGAGCCATGTGATATCAAGGAAAAGAACAGGCTAAGCAAAAAGGGCAGCCTTTGCAAGGGCCCTGAGGCAGAAAAATGTCTGAGTTCTCAAAGGACCAGCAAGGACCCCAGTGTGTCTGGAGGAAGATGAGGAAAGGGGGGAAGTACGAGACTAGGTCAGGGACTCAGCTGACCAGATCCTGTAAGGCCTTGCAGGCCCTAGTAAGGCATTTGTCTCTTACTTAGAGGGAGACTGAAAGGCGTGAAAAGATTGTGAGCAGAACATGACATGACCTGCAGGGAAGAGAGAATGAAAGGGCCAAAGTGAGGAGCTGGAAGGCCCCTGTCCGGGAAAGAGAGTATGGCGGCTGGCAGCAGGCTGCGCACGGACCAGACAGTGGGCACCGGTAGGGAGGAGGGGCAGGCTGTCTGTACAATCTCAGGTGAGGCTGATACACTTTGCCGTCATAGTGGACATGGGGCATAGAAGCAAGAGACGATCCGCCAACCCCAAGGCTTTGTGGCTTATGCACTTAGAAAGATAGGGTTTCCTTTCTGAGATCAGAAGAAAGGCAGGTGAAAGGAGACCAGAAATGTATCGGAGCAAGTTTCACGCAGTTTTCTCTGTCAACCATTGCTTCTCTTAAAGAAAAGGGCTGGGTGGGAGACTTCATCTAAAATTCACTAAGGTTCTTTGTTAAATAATAAAAGGGCCACATTCTTCCATTCCTCATCTCTCCAAATACGCTACGCAAAAAAACTGGCCAGAGCAAAAAAACATTTTAAAGAAAGAATTGGTTTAAAAAAATAAATTTCTCCCAGCCAGAGCAAACACTTGTATAGCAACATTTCTTTTTTCTTCATCTTAAAATTCAATCCCAGGAAATCACTTTTACAGGGACCATCCCGATTTCCCCAAATGAGCAACATTACAATGTTCTCCTTGCATGATGCCTGTGTAACCTGCAAAGGTACGTGTCCACGTGGATGTGTGTGTGCACACGGGTGCAGACATGAAGGCGTAGCTATCGGAGACCTACGTATTCTATGCCTGAGAGTCAGAGCGTTCTCTAAAAGTGGGGGAGCGCACTGTCCCTCATTTTCAATCTGTGCATCACAGCAGAGCCAGTGACAATAATACATCAGTGATGACACGCTTGTTTTCTTTATGAAAGAGTAGATTAATTATATTCCCGTTTGCTGCCCAGTCGAGGCAGAAGCGATTTAAAAGACGAAACTCACACCGACTGACCCTCATCCGTTTTTCCATTAGTCACCTGAAGCTTACTAAGTTTAATGGCCTGTGACACACTCTCTAAAAGGGTGGGAAAGTTATGGGACGTAATCAATACAGCTGTCCCCCTTTTCCACCCTTCCCCTTCAAGACAACTTATAAATTTCTCTCCCTATACTGTATGCTCCTCTTCCTCGTAGGGCTCAGATGTCAGAAAGAGAAAATGCTTACCACTGTCAGGTTTTATGCGGCCCATAACTAAGCGCTCAATCAACAAGCAACTTTAAAAGTGGCCTGTTTAAAGAAGCGGCTCTGAGCAGTAAGGTGCACCTATTATGCAGAACTTTGGCCTCTGCCTGGAATTCTATGAATCAGAGATGAGGCCACGGGCTGCTTTATTTCTAAATTGAAAGCATGCAACAGCCAAAGTCACTGGAGGCGATCTATAAAGTCTGAGTCTTATCGCAGGGAGTACTTTCAAAATGACCTATCCAGAAAGCTAATGTTCCCTGTAGTACAGTGAACAGATAAAATAATGAACCTCTGCCCCCATAAAATATTTTGATAAATACCTGGTTTAATAGGCTGCTTCACCAGATTAATCTTACCTGAAGTCAGTCTTCCTCCAAAGTTAGCTAGAACTCTCAATGAATGGTAACCAGATGATGAGAAACTATTTTTATCCCACTAAGCATGAAAAATATCACCTAGAAACATCTACTTAGAGACTAACACTTTCCAAAGTACAATGGTCATCGGCCTTTTTCCCACTGAGAGAAATCCGTCCCTTTCCGCACCTGGTAAAGTCTTGGCCATGGTCTTCTCCAGTGGAAGCTGCCACATTTTAATTGAAATCCTTTCTAAGCAGACTATAAATTCACCATGGACAGAGACTCTGCCATAGTCATCTCTGCCTGCTTCACAGAAGCAAGGAAAATTTCTTCGTGCATGATAGAACATTGAGGAAGTATTTGCTGGCTTGATTTGAAACATCCACTTTAAGTCTTCCATGAGCAGGGTGTTAGTCAGGGTTCTCCAGAGAAACAAAACCAAGAGGATTTTTATAGATAGATAGAAGAAAAGATTTATTGTAGGAATTGGCTCACGCGATCGTGGAAATGGAGAAATCCCACCATCTGCCGTCTGCAAGCTGGAAGCACAGAAACGCAGTGGTGTAACTTAGTCTGAGTCCAAAGGCCTGAGAATCTTGGTCTGTCTGAGAGCCCGGGAACCGAGAATGCCCACGGCCAAGGGTAGGAGAAGATCGATGTCTCAGCTAAAGCAGAAAGCGCGAATTCACTCTCCCTCTGCATTTTCGTTCTCTTTGGGCCCTCAGTGGATTGGCTGCTACCCACCCACACTGTTGAGGGGCACCTTCTTTACTCAGTCTCCTGAGTCATGCTCATTCCTTCCGGAAACACCCCCACGGACACGCCCAGGAATAATGTCTTACCAACTACCTGGGCATTCCTTAGCTTGGTCAATGATACACAAAAGTAAGCATAACAAGTGGTATTGAAAATATTGAAAGAAATAAGTTTTTGTCCATTATTAATGTCACTTGCACTTACAATAGTCTTCTCTTACTAGCAAGCACTAACTCAACAGAGATTTTTTTTTTTTTTTTTTTAGATTTTATTTATTTATTTGACAGAGAGACAGCAAGAGAGGGAACACAAGCAGGGGGAGTGAGAGAGGGAGAAGCAGGCTTCCCGCTGAGCAGGGAGCCCGATGCAGGGCTCGATCCCAGGACCCTGGGATCATGACCTGAGCCAAAGGCAGACGCTTAACGACTGAGCCACCCAGGCATCCCAACAGAGACGGTTTCATCCCCCTGGGAGCGCTATTGCTTGGATTACCCAACACATGAGATGTACCTAATCCCCTGCCACCTCAGGGATATCGACCCCCAACCATTTAGTAAAGGGGGGTGGGCTTTTTATTGCCAGAAGAACTGTCCCCAAAGTGTGTACATCCTTTATACTTTCAAAGGAACTGGTATATCCTCACTAACTTCTTTTCAAGGTACTCTGGAATGCTCTTCTATGTAAAAATACTAATCACAATGCAAATGAGTAACTATAACATTCTGACCAGCAAATACCCCCAAAATGAGGGCCCCTCAAAAACCCACACAGAGAAGCTGCTTGATTTTTGTTTCCTGAATCTTCCTTAAAAGATCTCTGCTAAGGAGTCGGTACAGAATGTCGATTCAATAGCACCATGCCAGACCACTGGACTTTTTATGAAAAATTAAAAACAAAACAAAACAAAAAAACTAATTCCTTCCTATACATGCTTTCATCTTTGTGCTGCAAGCTGTGACTTCTTCAATTACCAGGAAAAAAAGTAGATTTCGTAGTCAGGTAGTACCCCGAGGTATATTTTTCTCCTCCAAAACTAATAAGGGCACTTACCCCCTTGAGCAACAGTGAGGCAAAGAGAACCATCATTGCAGGGAATTCTTTAGACCATTTCTGTTCCAATTTGAGCACACAAAGTTCCTAAGTATTTTGAAGTGACTAATAGTCCCATGTAGGAACTTTTGAGTATTCTTTTATAACCTACCATGCCAGCAGAGAGTATCTCGGCCTCCATATGCTCCTCTCCCAGCCCCCTGCCCTCTGCACGCACTCCCTCTGGCCCTTCTCCAGGGTCAGGACCTCTGGATGTATGCCACGTTCATATCTCTCAGAGTCCGGGCTCAGCCTCCGGAAGAAAGAGGCCAAGCAATATTGGGGCTCAGTGAATGGTGCAGGGCAAGTGTGTGGCTCAGCCACCCCGGGGCATGGGCTTCATCCTCGTGGAGAGCAGCACTAAAACCCGCTCACTCCTGGTCCCCGAGCCCAGGCCTCCACTGGGCTGGCGGCCAAGGATAAGCAAGCTCATGAATAAGAAGACCTATTATGCAATGGGCTCCAATGATGGCCCCCTGTATACCTCCTTACTAAATAAAGATTTAAGAATCCCAAGTCAGAGGACAGTGGAACTGGCATCTTCCGCGCATCCAAGGAAAGGGACTGAGAAGCGGGTACCACCTGCTTACTGGGGCCCATATCACCCTGCCAGCTCCCAAGCCTCTTGTGTCTCTGGGCTGTGGGAGGATAAGCCCCATGCACACTACATTCACGGGCTGCCCCGTTTTTCTCCTTCAGCATCACTGCTCGGCTGACTTGGCTCTTGCTGGCATTTGAACCAGCCAGAGGGTCAGGGCTTCTTTGCTCTCACTGAAGCCATCCAGCTGTGCCGTGGGCGGAAGCCGGCACCCGAGCCCCACAACCAGCTTCCTGGACTCTGGAATGAAGAAAGAGAAGAGGGGCCAGATTTTGCCCCCTTGAAAGGACGTGACCAGGAATTTGCCCCCATCGCTTGTGCATGTCAGCCCGCTGTCAGAACGTAGACTGGGCAGCCCCGCCTCCATTGTGTCTCAGACGGGGTGCTTTCCCGTGTAGCACGGAAAGTCCCAAAACACCCCTCAGACCAGGGCCTCCCTGGATGATGTGCCACCGTAAGGAGGATTCTGTGACTAGAGGGACAAGGGGAGAACAGACACTGGGATCCACCAACAACCCCTGCCCCGTGTCCCCTAACTTCCGATCTGCATCTCTCTCCTGTTCTTGTTTCCTCTTGTTAAAATTAATCCTATTTGCTCTAACGACAGGTGGCTTTTCCTTTCTATCTCGTGGTCTCATATTGCCATGCTTTCCCAGAACAGGAGAGCCCTAGGGGTGCCGACGCAGGTGTGACCCTCTAAGTACCCCTATTGGACATGGGGAGGACACAGTCAGACAGACAGATGGCGTTACATGTGTGCACGTACCCACACAGCACAAAGGGTATATCTCACAAGATGCAGAGCACGTAGCTCGGGTTTGGGGTTAACAAGTGATTTCTAACCTTTCCTTGTGCTTTCTCAGGTGTTTCAATTTTCTATAGTGACTCTTCATTACTTTCATAATATGGAACAGCTATCATTTTTGAAATATTTGCTAAATTAAACAGTGGTTCATCGTAGGGGAAAGTTGCCTTAATGTCTGCTTCTAAGTCAATAGTGGAAACCCCTAGAACACCAACCGGGAATCTTTCCGTTCACACCAGATATTTTATCAGCATTCCTGGGCTCATGTCATCTCACGGCTTAATTGTTACTAGTCTTGGTTTACAGGGAGAAATCTGAGGTTTTGTAAGTTTAGCCATCTAATGCTACGCACCACCAAACTAGCGAAGGAACATCTGCTTCTCCAAAGTCTGAGCCATCATCTCGAACATCTCTTGGTGCTTAAAGTGGGCCAAGATCTGCTCTGTGAAGGTAACATGTTTTTATTCATTGAAGGGTCATGACAGGTCCCTGAGTCAGGCCCCACTAGGACCCCTGAGACACAGGCTACCCAGACGGGGTGAGTCACCTGCCCAGAGTCACATAACTGGTTAGGAGCGCCTAACGTCTACACTAGTTACTTCTAACCCAGCCGCAGTTAACGGAGGGCCTTCCTTCTGAAGCAGACATGGGATTAGGACATTATTTACTAAAAAGAAATACTACAATCAAGGAAAGCTTTCAACTTCTTCCATATCACAGGTAAGTTGCAAATCTGAATAGAACAAAAAGCTGGAGAGTCAAAGCGCAGACAATGCACAGGAGAGCCTTTCCGCCATTGCCAGTGTCATTCAAGAGACCGACATCCTGTTAGGACCACAGCCATCTGCAAGGGCAGGTGGTCTCCCCCTCCTGCCATCAACTAACTTTCAAAATGACTGTTTGTGTTTGGAATTCATAGATCTTCACCTATGCAAACCACTGTATGCCCCGATGGTCCAGGTGGTCTACAATTTTCTTGAAAGTCTAACCTATTCCAAATATGAGTCTACAAATTTCTTTTCTCCTGTGTTAGGTGGAGGATGGAAAGTCAGTAGGAACTTCCTGAAGCTTCAATGCATTTTGCATTTAATGTTTTCAAATGTAAATTTCATGCATATTCTTAATAGTGCCAATAGAAGTCTCCCACTACAAACACTATGCATTTCATCAATGGAAAAATTAATGCCGAGGATTTGCTTTTTGAGAAGCTCAAGAGATGAAAAAGGCCTTGGGGGTCACTGAGGGTCCAGGAGCTCCCAGCTTCCAAGAGATCACAGCCTGGGCTGCCTCATGCTCTACACGCTGTACAAGTTCACACCTCCAAACTTCTAGCAAACAGAGAAAATCTTTTTTCGGCAATTAAGAATAAATAGTATTTCAGCAATGTCTGTCAGAAAGAAGCTAGAAAGGAACAGGTTCTGCTGCTTGGGTCAGAGAGGAAACACTTGTGGCAGGTTAGGGGGAGAGCAGAGAGTAACTGCAAGCTCAGGCCAACGGAAAAGGCAAATAAATCTCACAGAGCACCTGGACAGCCCAGCCTGGAGGGACATAAAATCACCACGTCAGGGGCACCTGGGGGCTCTCAGTTAAGCGACCGACTCTTGGTTTCGGCTCAGGTCATGACCTCAGGGTGGTGAGGTCGAAGCCCGTGTTGGGCTCCCTGCTCAGCAAGGAGTCTGCTTGAGATCTCTCCCTCTGTCCCTCCCTACCCTGGCTCTCTCTCTCACACACAAAAAAATTTTTAAATGTCACATCAGGGACAGCACACAACTGGACCCAAAGTGCAACCATGTGGTTTCTGTTCAAAGTGCCTCAGGGATTCTAAAACTCTCTTTTAGTTTTAGGCTCATGTTTACCTTTTCATGGCTTCAAGCATCCTGCATAATATCCTAATATTTGAAAGTGTGCTAACCCCCAGGAGGATAAGCATGGCTGATGTAACCCAGAAATTCTCTTTCACAGATAAGGCAACTGGAGCCTTCTGACGGGTTGTCTTGTGTCACCTCTCTAGTAGGGGAAAACCTGATGGGTATTTTATTCAAAACTCTTTCTTCCCACTTTATAACCTGTAAGAGCCCCGGGCAGTGCAGACACCAAGTAGGCCCCAACCACAGAGCAAGAAAGTGAGTGATGCTCGTGTCTTAGCTCAGGGTGCTATAACAAAGTACCACAGACGGGGGTGGGGGGGTGCTTATCAGCCACCCCGGGAGGCTGGACGTGTAAGGTCGGGGTGCCAGGATCGTGGGGCTCCGGTGAAGCCCGTCTTCCAGGCCTTCATCTGTGTCTTCACACGCTGGAAGGGGCCAGAGAGCCCTCTGGGGGCTCTTTTATAGGGCTGCTAACTCCATCTTTGTGACCTAACCGCTTCTCAGTGTCCCACCTCCAAACACCATCATTTTGAGGATTAGGACCTCAACGTGTGAATTTGGAGGACACAAACATTCAGTCCAGAACAAGTTACACCCAAATAAGGCTGTGCCTACAGATTCATTCCCAGAACTAAACTGCTGGCTCCCCCTCCTTAATCCCTAACGGGGGGGGCTCCTGCCCACCCACTCCTTTCCTGCTGGGTGAATGTCTGTGTGACATTTGCCGGGACACCACCTGCTCTCAGCTCTCAGGCCATACCCCGTGACCCACTGTGCTCCGAAGATCCTAGTACATGGTGCTCACAGCTGAATCCTGGCCCTGGCCTACTCCCGCAGAACTTGGCAGCCAGGGTCTTCCCCAGAGCGGCAGCCTTGACTAGCCGAGGCTGCGAGTCACAGCCAAGCTCTGCGACTGCCCCGCCCCCCGCCCCCCATCCGGTAACCTCCCCGCTCCCGATGGCGGCTTCTCTTCCGCCCTCTGCTGGGATAGCTGCCTCCTTGCCCCGGCTTCAACCTCTCAGGTCCAGCAGACATCCCTGATCGTTTGATTTAATATCCTATATTTATCTAGCCATTGGCTCAAGAACGGGTCATTCCCTGGCAGCTCCGAGGCGTGGTACCTGCCACAGGGGATACAGAACAAATAAAGCAAAGCCCAAACAAATGACCAAAACCAGGCCGTGACTTCAAAGAGCCTGCAACCTGGAGAGAAGGGGCGGAGCAAGCGCCCTAAGGGAGGCGTGGAGGTGTCCCCCGGGAGTGCGGGGGTAGCAGACGGGGCCAGGCCAGCAGCCACGGGAGGGTGGATGGTGGCCAGACGACAGGGGAATCCCACGCAGAGCGAGCCACAGGAGCCCAGCACAGAGGGCGAACAGCCTGCTGGGTTCCAAGCCCCCCCCCCACCCCCCCGCAAGCAGCGTCCGGGCACTTTGCCCAGGGTAAGACAGAGGACTTCGAGGTGGCTGTGCTCTGGGCTGGCTGCAGGACGTCTGACTGCAGTGTTCTCTGCCTTCCCTCCTTATGTGCTGCAGGGGTTCTGAAACATTCCTGCAAATCCCGGGACACCTCTCCCATCCAGAAGGTGCTATCAGATGGTGCGGGGGCTGTCATCTGAAGGCTTCTTCCCTCACATAGCCGAAGCCTGGGGTGGAAGGGGAAGGGGGAGGGGAAGGAAGAGGGGAGTGAGGGGGAGGGGATGGGAGAGGGGAGGGCAGGGGGGCAGAACTGAGCCCCCAGGACTCCAGGCTCCCAGCAGATCCAGTACCAAGCCATGCGAATCTTCCCGGGAGTTCTGAGCTCCCTCTACGTGCTATCTCAATATCACAGAAACCTTATGATGGGGGGGCCACCGGAGTCTTCATCACGCAGACAAGAATACCGAGGGGCAGAGAATTTAAATACTTTACCCATGCTTCTTCAGGTGGTGGAGCTGGGATCGGATCCCACATGGCTAACTCCAAAGCCTTAGCAACTCCCATTATCCAAGTAATGGGTCTGCACTGGGCCAGGACCCTCCCCCACCCTCTCTCCCCACTGCACACCCTATTTTGGCTTTGAACCACTGCTTGATTTCTCCCAGTCTGGTCCCCCCTCCGCTCAGCACCTTGTGCTGGTCACCGTCAGAGAAAGGCACTAGGTAGGCGAAGGGGGAGGGAGACAAGGATGCCACCTCCAGGCCCCACTGACAGTGAGCCAAGAGGAGAGGGGGTGGGCAGGACCTGGGTGAGACTGCTGTTATTCCCCCTGCGCACCTGCTGTGAGGGAGACTGGCTGGGAGCCAGGAAGGAAGGCGGGACACCACCCTACAGCGGCTCCTTGCTCCTTCCCACCACCCCTTACCCCCCCACCCCAGCCCTCTTACTGGAGACCAGCTTCCCCACTCATCCTGTGATGCTCCGTCCCACCCCTGGGCGTTGGACTGCAGACCAACAACCTTCTCCACCACCCCACACCTTCAGGAACCCCATTCTGGGCAGATCCAGGGTAAAATGCAGGAGCCAACTGAGCTGTACCTGAAAGGCCTACTTCTTCCCTATGAGGAGGACGCAGTAGGCCGAGATTTCCCCATCTCAGGGGCACAGGGGGCTGTTTCTAGGTCACAGGGCACTGCGGCGGTGCAGGGAAATGCGCTGACAGACACTCATAAATTTTGACCAAGTCCCAGCTCTAGAACTGCCCAATATGTGTGTTTTACAGAAGCAGGCTCCATGTCCCCCCAAAATTCCCAACCATTTGGAATGCAGAAATTTACAAATTATTTTGCATCGTTAGCCCTCCTTAAGTTCACCGATCACACAAATATACTGAGTGCTCGGTAGGTACTAGGTATTGTAAAACGTCACTGTGAGGGGCTCACACTTGCCAGGGAACCGAACAGGTAGGTGACCAACTACTTCAGTGTAAGGGTGACCAGGGAAGAATAATAAAGCACTCCAGAAGGCAAAGGCGGGGCTAGTAAATTCCGCTGTGGTTAATGGAGTGGGGGTCACCAAGTCGACCAGGCCTAAGCTCAAAGAGGAAGGATGGGGAAGGGTCTGCAGGCTGGAGGAACAGAGTAAGCAAAGCCCAGAGGCACACAGGAGCCAATCCTTCAGGGAAAGAGAAAGTGGTCTCGTGTCTGCAGCAGAAGCGGGCATGGAGGACAGAGTGAATGCATCCATGAAAAGCAAGCTTTGAATGTCTTATTTAGGATTCTGGACTTTACCTAAGTCTGATGGCATTCGAGAGCCGTCAGGAGATTTTAAGTGGGGAAGGATCGTGATCTGATTGGCATTTTAGAAAGGCAGCTCTAGCAGCAGTTTGAAGAATGGATTGGAGTGGGAAAAAGCTGGTCCGAGAGTCTAGATAAATCAGGGTGTCTTCAGGATGAGCCACCTTCCTAAATACACCCTGAAATGTGTCTTGAATTGATTCTTCAAATTTCCACACAAGTATAACAACCTAACGAAAATTATAGCATCTGTATCCACCGGTTTAAGCTCCATTATTATAACCATCCAGGGCAGAGTGTGTTACTATTTCAAACAAAGTGGTCGTCATTGATACACAAGGCAGGTCATTGTGCTCACTGATTGGAGACGCTCAGGGCTGCAATGCGCACATCCACCAAGGCGTCAGTGTGGCATTTAATCAGAATGATGGCCTTTCCTTTTCCTGAGGAACTGCATTCCTCCTGCTTCAAAAGTGCCCCCAGTGCTAATATTCTTGGTGATCATGAGAGCTCACGGGAAATCTATTTCTGGTTCAAGTACTTAAATACTACTCTGGTTGCTTGTTTTTTTTTTTTTTTTCATTTCTGAGCAATTGAAATTTATCGTGGTGAATAATAAATGTCACGTTTTCTCCTTCTACCTTATTCCTAGTAGATGTGCAATCATTTCCATGACCACGCTTTCACTTGTTTGCCTCTAGATGGAGCTGACATTTGTAACTCTTCTTTGTGCCCCCTGCACCACTCCCTTCTGTGAAGTCCTCCTGTCCCCCTCTTTCTTCCCTGCAGTGTGAGGGGGGTCTGACCCCACCCCCACATGTACAGGGCTTAGCCCATGACCCGGTCCAGCCAAGGAGCCTCCTGCACCCCCAGACACAGTGGTTGTTCAGGGATGGGCAGCTGATCAAAGCTAGGTCCTCCCTGGGGTTACTGGAGAGAGCCACCTGAGAGACCTTGCAGCAGAGTTTAATACCACAAAATTGTGGAGGTAAAATCCACACCCAAATCTACGTATTTGAATTCCGTACCACACCACATCCACAGGCAAGCATATGCCTCTCGCCCTCAGAGTTTGGAAAGCTAGATACACCAACAAGCCCAGTGAGTATGTGCAGTAAGAAACACGACAGAGACAGGCAGAATTGTACAGGACAGCGGGAAGCCAGAACGCAAGAGGGAGGGATCAGTCTTCAAGAAAAGCTTCACCAAGGAGATCTGGGGTTCCAAAGGTTAGAGAAGGCTAGTAGGTGGAGAAGTGCTAGAGCAGACGAAAATGAAAATGTATTTACTGATTGTAAATTCTTATCTAACCGCAAATTCTCATTTTCGACCTTAAAGATTTATTCATTATTTATTTATTTATTTTAGAGAGTGGGGTGGCAGGGGAGGGGTGGGGGGGGAGGGAGAGAGGATCCCAAGCAGATTCCCCACCGAGCCTGAAGCCAGACACGGGGCTCGACCCCACGACCCTGAGATCCACCTGCTGACCCCGGGTGGGAGTCTTGTTGGGACGGCTCAGTCGGTTGAGCGTCCAGCTCTTGATTTCAGCTCAGGTCAGGATCTCAGGCTAAGAAAAGGCATGAGTACAGACTTAGGGAAGTCTTAAGAGCCCACTATCCTCAAGCAAGATATACCCCGAGAGGTTTCAAAGCAGAGGTTGGTAGAATCAGAGCTGTCTCCTCACCAAAAGAGCTTGTGGTTTGGAAGAAACACCTAGGAACATGGTACGGAAGGAAGGATGCACAATCCCAGCTGCCTGGATCCACTGACATGGCTGGTGGCTGGTTCTCTGGCCCCCAGCTGACTTGTCATTTACAAAGACAGTCTTCCGAGCAGGTGGGACTTAGAACACGGAGCAGCAAATAGTGGTAGTGGCCTGACCAGTGGAGAAGCTTTTCTGATGGTTCAAGGAATGCTAGTAAGACCCTGAGCTAGGCAGTGGATGTGGAAATGAAGAATGCCCCGTCTCCTCCCTTGCTGCCAGGGGCAGGGCCCCCAACACTCTCCAGGCCCAGAGAACCCCTGAAGGTGCAGCTGGTGTTCACCCCTTGCTCTAACTCTTGATTTCTTTTTCAGATTTCAAGCAGAAGGTCATTTCTCCAGGAAATGATCCTGGGAATCCTTCACCTTCTAAAGATGAACAATGCTCCCTATTACTCTTTTAGTTTCCTTATTCATTAGTCATTTGAAAAGAGTCTATGCCCCTCCTAAACCTACTCAAGGACACATTTACACTATATATAATTCCAGTTTTTTTTTAATTAGTCAACTTTGAAAACCCTGACAAAAAGATACATATACCCAAAAAGCCACAGAAGTTTCCAGAACTTTAAGAGATCTATGACAAGCCACGCCAAGACATCTAGCCTTGATTTAATATCAGTCATTGTGGTATTGCATCTTGAATCCAATGAATAGCTTTAGATATCTGTATTGGATATAAAATCATTTAACAGGATTTGACAACCCCATGCCTCAGCAACTAATTAATCTTATTACAACCCACCTATCAATAAGCACAGGACTAACGCTAACTGATGATGACATCACAGCTCCGCCGACAGGGATGGGCTGTGATTCGGAGCCTACGGGAACGGCTTGTCTGCCCTCATCACCATCCACACCGCAGTCTACAGAAGTGCCCAACATCAGAGCAAGAGTCCCAGCCAGAGAGTCTGGTCCTTTCTCTAGACCCATCTGCTTTGGCAATTATATTCTTCCTGACTAATTTCCCCACCACCAACACCCTGTGTGGTTCAACCGATAAGGGGAATGAAATGGGAAGTATTTTACACACTCAGGCATTAGGACTAAGGCTTTCTCTTGCCCCCACACTCTTGAAATTAAAGTGAGTGTGGGCCCTGCAGAGCAAGGGAAGGATTCAAAGGCCCGCAACAAGAAAAAAGGGGGACTGTAGTTTGCAAATGATGGCGTTAAATGAGTAAGAGCTAGCCCAGCCGAGCAATGAAGCTTCTGTCCCCAGAGAACACTCGTCTCTGTGGGAAAGCCACCATCCCGTGTGCAAGGAATCTAGAGGACTGTGGATTTACAAAGTAGTCAGAAATTGGGCTTCTGCTATGCTTCAGAGATGGAACTTCTAGGGGGCACTCTAAATGGGAAAATGAGTCATGGTTTCTGTACAGACTCAAGTGCAAACACCCTCGGCTTTCAAAACCAAGGTGGCCTCAAGGTTGAACTGAAACTGTTATACTGAGCATCACTTTGGCCATGAAAGTAATCACACGGGGCAGAGCGAGGGGTGCAGGCCCACTGGGGCCTGAGAAGCAGGTTTTAGCCTCCCTCCTGAGGCCTTTTCAGAGTGTGAGCCTCTCCACTTCAGTTCCCCACCGGGTGATAAATTCTTCAAGGGCAAGGACAAAATCCCACTGGTTTCCACAACCTGACCTCCCTCCAGCCCCCTCCCAACATCCAGCCCTGTGATTACCCACCTAGCGCACAACACAGGGCTTTAAAAGTGTCTTCATAAGCAGGTGTTCTGTGAATTGCCTTAAAAACTAAAAATTGCAGGTGCCTGGGTGGCTCAGTCGTCTAAGCAACTGCCTTCAGCTCAGGTCATGATCCCAGGGTCCTGGGATCGAGCCCCACATTGGGCTCCCTGCTCAACAGGGAGTCTGCTTCTCCCTCTGCCACTCCCCCTGCTTGTGCGCACTCTCTCTCTCAAATAAATAAAATATTTTTTAAAAAATAACCTAAAAATTGCAGTCACTGTTTATCTCGTGAGGTGGGGCAGGTTTAGCAGAAGGTTTTGTAGAGATGAGTTGTCACAAACCATCATTAGTTTTCCGGTTCTGTCCATGCACTCTGGAGCTGTGGGTGCGAGAGTTTCACAATGCCTTTCAAAGACCTACAGCTCAGCCAAACTAAAGTAAAACTTAGCATGAAAGAGCTGATTTTAAATGTCAATAGTTGAGTAAAATCTACCAAGTCAAAAAATGATTCAGATGCGGGGCGACCTCTGTGAAGACTCAGAAGAAGACCTGGAAGTCTTTAGAGAGGCTCCCTTACATCTAATATCCTTCGCACGTCCCTGACTCACTTGCCTTTATATATGCATGTCACACTGTACACGCTTTGGACAAACAGCTGCGACTGCAGGTGCTTTTTTTGTCAAATGCAGAGTGAGGAAAGAGAAAGAGAGAAGATTCAGAAGTAAGTGGGCAGAACTAGAAGAGAATCCGAGGGGGGAGGCAGATAAAACATGCTGTAGGAGTGTGTGAGAGCAAGAGAGGCTGGGATAGGATGTGCTGTGAAGAGAGAAGTCGTTGCACAGAATCCTGGAGACAGATAGAACCAGGTGGAGAACGTGCCCTGTACCCACAGCCTGCTACATGCACCGCCCTGAAAGGTGTGTGAGCTGTTTGAAGGTGGAAGGGGGTAAGGAGCATGTATCAGCCTCCAGCCCCAGGAAGGAAAATGTTTACCTTGCCCAAAGGCACTGAGCACATTTTTTTTTCCCCTCCAGAACTTCTATAGGAAGTAACCTTTTCCCACTCTTGGCTTATATGGTTCAAGTGGGACTAACCTTCCTCCCCTCCGCACCCCGAACACTGAGAATGAGCCCGGGACCCAGGCCTAGCCAATCGCAACACCGGTTTCCTGGGCCACCGTGACTGGTCCAGGAATGGACAGGTGGCCCCACCCTGCCAAGGAGAAGCTTCTCGGGGATGCTTCCGGAGTCATGGGAAACGGGCATCCTCTTTCTCATGAGGTTAATTTTGGGATGACGTAAGCTCATAGTACTTAGAAACCCCACGGGTAAAGTGTGCCTGAAAATAAAGGTAACCCAGAGGAAAGATGAGTTGACAGAAAGAAAACCAATCCTGATCACGTGTTTGTTTGCTCTACAAGATCCAGGCATGCCAACTTACAGCTGTACCCCCAATTTCCTAATCGCATGAGGCAATAGATTCTTTTTCTTAGCTTGCAATCATTTGTGTTAGGAGTCTTTCAATTACAGCAAAACTGTCCTGCTAATATAAGGACATTCAGCCTGTGAGTGCCCATAATTAAAAGCACATCTATAAGACAAACCAAGTCCATAAGTGGAAGGAGGAGTCTAAAGGGAAGACCAACTAATATATTCAGGGACACACATAAAATATTCTCAGTAGGTGCTCATGGAAAGAAGCAAAGATGGAGGGGATAGAAATCCATTAGATTTCAAAATAGAGAAAAGAAACCTCTTAGAGTTTCCAAGGAAGAGAGAAAAAAATTACTCAGGATTTAATATATATTCTATTGAAAGTGAATACTCGGTAGTACATTTCTTGAATATAACATGGTGGCTGAGTAAGCACACATGACAAAGGTGCTCTGTTAAGGAGATGGGGGGAGTTTCTTAAGAGCGTGGCCTGGGTCCCGTTCATCTGAGGACTCTCACCTCCAACATTAAGCTCACAGTTAATACCACCTCAAAAGGATCTTCCCTTCCCTTCTGAGAAAAATAACATCAACCATTTTCCAAGTGCTTGTGTCCCTGAGCTGATTCTCCACTGTCCATTCCTAATAGAGGGATCATAACTCCTTCCTCGATGCTACAGTCCAGATAAGACTCCAATCTTCTCCTTCACGATAGCCAATGCATTATCAATGTCACTAGCTACGTCAGTTTGAATTCCCAGAGAAACTGAAAAGCTTCAGATAGAAGTTATTCACTCATCCTCGACTTCCTGACACATTCTCAGTAGATACACACTCCTTTGCTTTAAACAGCAATGTAATTCTCTACCAGGTCAAATCAAAATTCCAATACTATACAATGTTGTTTGAAATGATGATCAGTCACTTGTGTAACAAACCAACACCAGGACACATTCAGAAGGGTTTTTTTGTTGCTTTCTTCATTTTTACCAAACAATATGAGATAAATGCAATTTTGTAGAGAATTAATTCTTGAAGATATTCTTAAAGAAATATTTTTAATTATTACAAATTTTTAAAGATTTTTTTTATTTATTGAGAAAGGGACAGAACACAAGCAGGGGTGAGGGGGAGAAGGAGAGGGAGAAGCAGGTTCCCCACTGAGCAAGAAGCCCAATGCGGAACTCGATCCCAGGACCCCAAGATCATGACCTGAGCCGAAAGCAGATGCTTCACCGACTGAGCCACCAAGATGCCCCTACTTTTAGTTATTAACAGTACTGTAAACCTCCAGTAAAATGAGACAGATTGAGCACATATTTCCTCTGAAATTCCACTAGAGGACAGTAAGTAGGTATCAGGAATGTACACCAATTCACAGCACTAAAGAACTAGAAGAGATCGCAGCAATACAAGTCTGAAAGCTGAAAAGCGACTTGACGTGGCAGGACCAGCGACATGTGAACATATCCGTGGGGTTATTCAGAATGGCTCACAGTTCCTCTGAAGCAGAGGTGAGGTTGTGGCTGAACTCGGGTGCATGGACTCCTTCACGTCCCAGACGACTAGAAGCTCTGTACAGTGAATGCAGCAGCGGCTGTGTTGGCAGAGCATGTGGGCATGGTTCCCATGCCAGAAACAGAGGGTTGAAGGGAAACGTGCATACTGAGCCCTGAGAACTCCTCCTGCCCTCACATCAGGGACCTCCAGCCTCATGCACCCTGCAGCATGCTAGACAGTGTCTCCAGGAAGTAGGAGCCTACGAGGAGAGACCTACAGATATGAACAATGAGGAAGACCAGAGAAACCATTCATCATAGCCACGTTGGAGCACCCTCAGGTTATAAAGCCCCACCACTCTCCGACACTGTGGTCAGCCTCCCAGTACCACACTCCAGAAAAAGACTGACACATGGAAGAGAATCTTTAACACAGAAGACAGAACAAAAAAAAAGATCTTCGAAGCATCCATGAAATCATGAAATCATCAAAGAAGAGATTTCCATTCTATTATAGTGTGGCTCATTCCAGACCCACTGCTGTGGTATAAACAACTGTAACATCAGCAAAATGTTTATAAATGCTGCTTAGACACAGAGTAATATCTTGAGGAGCCAAAGAAAAAAGGAGGACATATGAAGGCCACACAAACACTTTTCTTCCTTCTTCCTCTGAAATTCATGTCCGTGTAGAAGCACTGGAGAAGAGGCTGAGAAGCCAGGCAGAGGGTAGCAGCTTGGGGTTTGCAGGAGTCTCACAGAGATGGGAAAACAAAGACTGGAGCTTAAAGTTACCAAAACAGCCAGGACTTTAGTGAAGAAGGTCTTGGGGATGGGGGGAAGGAGACTTGCAGCAAATGACTTCTGATATTCCTCTAGACTTAGAAAGCTAAGCAAAGAGCAGAAACCCAAAGACTAAAAAAGCAAAATGGCATGTCAGCAGTCTTGTATGTTGGGAAAACAAAAACTGGAGTTCAAGGCTAGCCAAGCAAGACCAGCCCTGGCAAACACCACAGGCTATGCTCTAGGAATAGGGCACAGAGGAAAGAGATCAGATCTCACAAGGACCAAACTTTCTCGACTCAGCTCAGCCCCTTCCTGGGTCAAGGGAGCTTCCCCTCCTCCAGCTCCCTGCTAGAAGGAAACTAAATCCTTCCTGAGGAAAACCACATCATCCAGAGACTCCTATATTTGTTCACACAAAATATCTTACATTCCATTCTCTCTCTCTCTCAAATGAATGAATCTTTAAAAAAAAGGAACTGATACAATTCAACACCCCAAAAATAAATAATCCATTTTAAAAATGGGCAAAAGACATGAACAGACATTTCTCCAAAGAAGACATCCAGATGGCCAACAGACACATGAAAAGATGCTCAACATCACTCAGCATCAGGAAAATGCAATTGAAAACTGTAATTTGATATCACCTCACACTTATCAGAATGGCTAAAATCAAAAACACAAGAAACAACAGATATTGGTGAGGATGTGTATATAAAGGAACCCTTGTGCACTGTTGGTGGGAATGCAAACTTGTGCAGCCACTGTGGAAAACAATATGGAGGTTCCTCGAAAAGTTAAAAATAGATCTAGCAACGAATCCAGCAATGGCACTACTGGGTATTTACCCAAAAAAAATTACAAAAACACTACTTTAAAGACATATATTCACCCCTATGTTTATACATCATTATTTACAATAGCCAAATTATGGAAACAGCCCAAGTGTCCATCAACTGATGAATGGATAAAGATGTGGTATAGGGGTGCCTGGGTGCCTCAGCAGTGGAGCATCCAACCTTGATTTCAGCTCAGGTCATGGAGTTGTGAGATCAACCCCTGTGTTGGGCTTCACATTCAGTGCAGACTCTACTTGAGATTCTCTCTCTTCCTCTGCCCCTCCCCCTCCCCCCCACCCCCACTCATGTGCATGTGCCCGTGCACACTCTCTCTCTTTCTCTCTCAAATAAATAAATAGGATAGTTTTTTTAATAAAAGATGTGTTGTATATATATGGAATACAATGGAATTATTCAGCCATAAAAAATAATGAAATCTTGACATTTGCAACAACATGGATGGAACTAGAGAGTATTATGCTAAGCACAATAAGTCAGTCCAGAGAAAGACAAATACCATATGATTTCACTCATATGTGGAATTTAAGAAACACAACAAACGAGCAAAGGGAAAAAAGAGAGAGAGAGAGAGAAATCAAAGAAAGAACAAACTGATGGTTATCAGAGGAAGGTGGGTGGAGAGATGGATTAAATAGGTGATGGGGATTAAGGAGTGCACTTGTGGTGAATACCAGATGATCCATGGAATTACTGAATCACTACATTATACACCTGAAACTAATATAACACTGTGTTAACCAACTGGAATTAAAATAAGAGCTTAAAAAAATGAAAAACATAGACAAGAGCACAGTTCGTAGTAGGCTCTAAAAGGTCAAGGATCCATATTTTAATTTCTAAAATAATCACTAGAAGGATAATAAATGTGTACAAAATAGCTGAGAAAGGAAATGAACTAATAAAAAGTGTTTATTGTTATTGCTAATTCATATTGCCATTCATAAACCCCAGAAAGTCTTAGAAACTGGAGATATGCATAAAACATCTGTGAAGTAGTGGTGAAGATGTGACTGAAATCAGGTTTCCAAATTCAAAACAATTACAATAAGAAAAATTACAAATAAAAAAATGGAACAAATGGAATACAGATAATAATATTGTAGATGTAAACCTGAAATAAAATATATAAACAATTACATTTAATGTAAATGAGCCAAACCAGTAATAACAATAAATATAAAAGTACAATATTATCCAATTAAAGGAAAAGAGATTAGTAGACTTTATTTATTTTTTTGTTTGTTTGTTTTTAAGTAGTCTCCACACCCAGCATGGAGCCCAATGTGGGGCTTGAATTCATGGCCCTGAGATCTAGACCTAAGCTGAGATCAAGAGTCAGACGTTTAACCAACAGAGCCACCCAAGTGCCCCACTATTTAGTTTTTAATAGATGATATTTTTAAAAACTAAATTATGCTTGCATATTAAAATATAGAAAATTTAAGAACACAAAGCTTTTGGAAGTAAAATAATTGAAAACAATATAGCATTTGAACATTAACCAAAAATGATTGGGTGTAGCTTTACTAATATCAAACAAGTTAGACTTTAAGGCAAGAAGCATTAATAAAAATAAAGAAAGATAGTTCAAGATTATAAAAGAGATCATCTCCCAGAGGGAAAAAATCATTTTAAATTAAATTAAATTATAATTAAACAGCATAGCTCCAAAAGCTGAAAAAATAAAAATCCACAGACTAGGAGATTTTAATGATCCTCTCTCAGTAAATGATAGAAAACTCAAACAGAAAGTATCACACATGGAATATCTGACAACACAATTAACAAATTTGACCTAATCTACATATATTGAACATTGTACTTAATAATTATAGAATGCACATGCATTTAGAATGCACAGAGAAGGGGCACCTGGGTGGCTTAGATGGTTGGGTGTCCGACTCTTGATTTTGGCTCAAGTCATGATCTCGGGATCATGAGATGAAGCTCCCCATTGGGCTCTGCACTACATATGGAGCCTGCTTGGGATTCTCTCTCTCTCTCTCCCTCTGCCCCTCCCCTGCTTGTGTGCCCTCCCTCTCTCTCTCTCTCTCCCTCTTAAAAAAAAATAAAAAAGAATGCATAGAGAACATTTACCAAAATTGATTATATGGTGAGTCACAAAGTAGGACTCAATAAATACCAAGGGACTGAATGATAGAGAAGCTGTTCTTTGACTATAGTGAAATCAGCCTGGACATCATTAACAAATAGATAATTGAACAAATTCCCAAATGTTTCAAATTAAGCAATTCTTTTCTATATGACCCATGGATCAAAGAAAAAACAATAGAAATTAGAAAATATTTTGAACCTAATGATAGCAAAATAGAATCCTTCAGAACTAGAATATAGAATGCAACTGAACTCACTGTGAAATCTTATTTCCTGAAAGTATGTATGTGAGTATGTATGTCAGTCGGTTAAGCTTCTGACCCACTCAGGTCATGATCTCAGGGTCCTGGGATCGAGCCCTGCATAGGGCTCCATACTCAGCAGGGAGTCTGCTGTCCCTCTCCTTCTCCCTCTGCCCCTCCCCCTGCTCATGCTCTCTCTGTCTCTCTCTCAAATGAAATAAAATCTTAAAAAAAAAAGAAATCATTAATAGCTATTGAATAATCCCATTACAATTCCTTCCTCTGGCATTTACCTCCACCAGAAATGATCTTTATTTGATTACAGGGCAGCTCTGCCCACCTTCCTACACCACCATTCAATTGCTTTTTGAAGAATTTTAATTGATAGAGCTTGAGACCTGGTGTCAGAAGACTGGGAGGAAGTCACACAACCTCTCCAAATTTAAGATTTCTCATCAGTAAGAGAGAAATGCCCATGTCCAACCCGTTACATTACAAGCAAACTATGAAGCACCTTGCAAAAAATTATCATTTTACCTTTCTAAAACTTAAATGGAGCAATTAATGGTGAAAAATACTGGGTTTCATCCAGGGTACGATCTCCTTAATAAAGATTATTTTTATCTATTTTACATATGGAAATTAAGTGGCTACATTCTCAGATTGAAAATTGGATGCATAAAGATGATATGAATGAAAGCGAGTCAGTGAAGCCAGTAATGATGCCCCTAAGTCATTTAAGACCTCAAATCATCTCTCCCTGCAAAACAAAGCCACTCTCCCAGGCTCCATGCTCAGCCCCTTAATTGCTTTAACTTCTTTTACTTGACTTGTATAGATAGGCTGCCACACACAGAAGCTCTGCAATCCAGTGGTTAGGAGGTTAGGCTTCAGATCTGCATGAATCTGGTCTGAACCCCTACTCCACTACACAGTGTAATCTCAGGTAAGCTGTCTGTTTCCTCCAAAATTATTTATAAAAGTGAGGACTTTAAAACTTATCTCACAGAATGTTGGTAAAAGTTATCCCAAGAGAAGGCATATGATAAGCTTTGCTTGGTGCCTGGCAAATAGTACACACTTTATAAAAGGTAAACATTTATCATCATCATCATAAGTATGATTATTTCATGCCAGACCTAGATTTTTAGGAGATAAAATAAGGTAGTTTAGATAAGGGAGATTTTAGTGAATTGGAAAAAGATTTTCGAGGCAACGGTCACCAAGTCAATCTAAATGTAGTTTCTGCATTTCCAACAAAGCTTTGATATAAGCTGATCTGAGCAATAGTTTTTCCTAAGTTTTCCAAGTGATTGATAACTAAGTAATTGTTTACAACTGCTTGGCTGGAAGTGAGGGTTAAGAGGATACAATATCCACTTAATTATCAAATGCCTGAATATAATTTCCTTTAGGCAGGTTCTCTAGGTTCTGATGAATTTCCAGATCCTGGAGAAGTGGCCTGGTCTTCCATGGTGGGTACCATAGCTTGTCTATCCAATGACTTTTCTTTTTGAGAACAACTTTCCCTCCACTCCTTCTTGTCCTGGTTAGGTTATTCACCATCACGCCCACCCTACCCCACCATTGTAGGAACATGATGCAACCTGGTCAACCCACGAACTCCATCTCCCAGGCAAAGATGAACCCATGATTTCATCAGGGCCGATACAAATCTTTCTTGGGTTGTGCTATAGGAACTCTGGGAGAAAAAGTGGCTTTCTCTTCCTTTTGGAGCAAGTTGGGGGTTCCCAGTGGCCAGTAGTCATCTTTCACATCATGAAGAGGAAACATGCCTAAGGGTGAAGCCAACATGTAAAAGACACAGAGCCAACGTGAGGAGAGAAAGAGACGGAGCCCCAGTGGTATTGTTTGAGCCCCTGGAATAAGTCACAACTAAAATTTATCACCTATATCCCCCTAACCCATACTTAGTTTCATGAGCAAATACATTACCTTTTCTACCTAAGCTACTTGAGTTTCTCTCACCTATAACCAAAGGAGTCCAGTGAATGTACTCACTGAATCAAACATTTTCCAGAAGGTTTACTACCTCTCAAAAGACTTCCATTCTTCCCAGCTATGTCATTGTGTCCCAAAAAAAACACCTTGACCAAAATGTTTGGAAGAAGCTCTATACAGAGATACAACTAGAGTCTCTCTCATTGTTAGGTTTTAGGGTTGTTTTTTTTTTCCTTCAAGTTAGGGTCATTCTGATGGTGGCAAATTTTGTATCTCTTCACATAGACACTTTTTTACTGTGTATAATATACCACACTGCACAAACACTAAACATTAAACAGAAATAGCAAATTTAAACTTTTCAAGTGGATTGTTATTTAAAAATCATTCAAACACAGCAGAAGTAATATCACATTTTCAGTAAGTCTTCAAATTCATTTCTGAATATGTGTAACAAATGCATTCAGATTCAGGAAGAGCCCTTTTCCACTCTCTGAAGTTTTGTATGCAAAACAATGTAATTACCAGTGGATCTCAGTACCATTCTATTAGAGGGGAATTAGGACTCCCAGAAAACAAATCAAAACATTGAATTGGACTTTGATTCAATTAAGCTATAGCTCAAAGGAGACTATACCTGAGATGCATAACTGATCTTGATCTGCCGATTTAACCATCTTTGCAACTGTTTGTGTGCATTGTGAAAGTATTTCCTTTATTGGTTATTAGAAATGCAGCATCTCATTATGGTAAAAATAAATGAACAACACGGAAATTTACAGAATAAAAAGTACAACTCTGCCTGTGTTCATTTTATCCCCACTGTAACCACCAGATTCACATCTGCTTCCCTAAACACCTTTCTTTTAATCTAGTTATGCAGGTGCTAAGATTCTGTTCAGAAGGTGCCTCTGATTTAACAAACATAAAGGAAGTCTAAAACCAGAGGAAAACTCAATTACTACATCAACATGGCCTATACAACAATAGCTAAGAATTCTATGTCGGAAGAAGGAATGTAGGGTGATTTTCCAATCGAACAGCTTTGCAGCATCCTTTGGGATGGTTTCCTGTGACAGTAACAGGTGTCCTCTTTAGAAATAGGAAGTGGATTATTGCTCAGTCAGTCTCCAGAGGAAAAATCTGAAGTTTTGGGTTTGTAACAAAGTCTGAGAGCGACAGAGGGGTGACCTCGATGATGTGGAGCTAGAGGGACGGTGGGAAAAGCGTGACAGCCGACTCCCACCATAAAGATGAGCCAGACTATGCCTTGAAGGAGAGCAAGAACATGTGGGGGAGGGGCGCATACATAAGCTCTACAGGCCGTTAAGCTGTCTATTGAGTTAGAAAAACCATATGAAGTGGTGGCAGCAGGAAAACAATTTGCTGAAACATCTGCTGAAGGAAGAGGTTCCGGCTCATTGGAACTTCACTTACTGAACGCTCCAATGAGTCCCAGGAAAACAGAAGCCTGTGCATCATTACGTATGCAGGGAGGAGATATGCACACAAGTCGCCGCAGGGACAGCCACCCACGGCGCGCCCAGACCCAGACACCCCGTGTCAAATGCAGCGGGGGCCACCAAGTCAGGGTTTCCCATGTCTTGTCTATGGCAGGTCTATGTTCCTTAACAAGAAATGGGGCCCTGGTCCCCCTCCCTCGGACCCCTAGCATGGCAATATTAACACATGCACCTGTCTCCATAAGGCAGTGTCAATTAACCCAAGCAAACTAGCATGTAGACATCCGTGTCTGTCACAGACTTTCAGTGTGACACATTTTTGACTATGTCTCAGCATCACAAGAACCAAGACAGTTGCATCTTCACCATTTTTGCTGAGTTGTGCTACCCAAAATGAAAAGGGCTCAGTGGATCAGACTGTCTCTCAAGGGGCTCCACCAGTTGATTGCAGGAGGTAACTGAGGAGAGGCTCAAGGGTTTGCTAGAGATCACATTGTCTACACATTGATTAGCGCCAAAAGAATTTTATTTTCTTCTCTTCACATACCAAAGACATTATCTGGTGATTTATTTCAAGAAAATAAAGGTAAAGGCAAAGATGGCCAGCCAAATTATAAGGAGTTTCCAATGAGCCCATCCACCGTACTGGTTATGTGTGATGTGCCGTAACTGCTCCCAAAAGGAAATGCGTAATTATTTTCTAGCCAAGTCTGCAGTAAAAAAAGTTTCTTTTATGCTTATTTTTGGGCTCCTTTATTAGCTAAGCTTGGCTGGTTATTTGTTTGTCTAGCAAGTCTCATGACCGAAATTATCTTATTCCTTCCCTAAAATGTTTCTTGTTTTATTTATTTTCTTAACTTTTGCACAGACAACCACAGCATGTAATACATTTCCTGACTGACGAACATCATTTATGAATCTGGAGAGAGACACTGAATTGTGGCAGAGGTTGAACAAACAGCCTGATGGATCCCTGTTCAAATAAGGACATATTTTTATGCTAATCTTAGACCGAAAGAAGCACTCTCCTCCAGGTCCATCTTGCTTTCACAAAACTGAATACAGCACAAAGGAAAACAAAAAGTTACTGACCACTGGATCTAAGAGAACTACTTTAGTAACCAAGTTTTTGATGCATAACTAGGTTCCTATACCTCCTTTACAATCAGATTAAGAGTATCCAATCTCACGTTCTTTGTGTATTTGTATAATACCTTTACCAATATAAATATTGTAAAAATGGATTTTCTGTGATAGCTGTTGCTTATTATTTTAAGCACCAACTACCTTTCCTAGAATTTGTGTTAGGGCCTGAACTAATAAAAATTAAAGATGCAGCCTGTCTGATGTGAATTGGATTTAGGAGGCCTGCATAGCTCAAAATGCAGCCTGGCCTGGCTTCGGGCTCAGACTCAGCACTGGGGCCACAACTCCCACGGGGCCAGGAACGGTGATTTGGAATCCAAATAACTGTGTTCAACTTCTAACGCTCATTTGTCTTAGTTGTTCAACCTTCCCCAAGTCACCTGATGCTTCCAAACCAACTTTTCTCACCTGTTAAATTGGAGACAATAGTAGCTTACAGGGTTTTGAAGTTCAGGAAAGACGAGGCAAGTGGAGATCCCTGTGTAAGACCACATTTTCCTAAGCATCAGGACACCTGAGGTGGAGATTTTTACACAACAGGAAGACAGAGAAAGATCAGAGGAAGATGAAGCGACAGAGAACAGGGTCTGGACGCGCACTGGTCCACCCAAAGCCTGGAAAGGCCATGAGGCCCACGCTCCCAGCCTCCATGGGGATCAGCCTGGAGACCCTGACAGATCATATCAAGCTCTTACAAGGATGTGGCACTGTCCCAGAGACACAAGCAGAATTATCAAGGCCAGAGGGCCTGCTTGGAAGGAGGTGCAGTCTAGCGACCTACCTCTAGGGGCAAAGCAGAGCAGTGTGAACAAATCTGTGTTCGCTCGTGACACAACTGAAGGACCCTTGCTTTTCCTCCTCTGTGTAGGCCGGTGAGCCCAATGAGTCACGGGGAGGTCGATATTAAAAATAATAACTAATTTGTATGCACAAACTGGTAGGATTTTGAGGAAATCCAAGTTGCAGTTATATAGAGAATACCTAGGCCACAATTACAACTTACAAATTCTTCCTATCCTCTCAGAAGAGTGTTCCTTCTGCAAGCTCCTCCCGAATGCAATTAATACAGGGGCACTCATTCCTACTAAAGGATCAGGGGAATGTCCAGCATAGACCAGAGCTGGTGAGCACAGCCTGGAACATTCCCTACACGTGTGCTCTCCAATTCTGCCACCATATGGGCAACGAGCAAACTACGTCTGGGATAGCTCCAGTCATGTACTTTAATGGCTGGAAAGCGCACACACTCTGAGTTCTCAGGCAATATTAACAAGAGGGAGGTTTAGGAATGAGTATTCGGGATATAAAATAGCTACTGTTCCCAGACTCATGCCCATAAATCCAAAATTATTCAGACTAACTCCACACAATCTAATATCAGGGTTCAGAAAGTACAGTCACTGTGTCCAAGAGATGTTCCGTCCTCACTGGGAAAACTTACAGTTTGTGTTCAAAGCACTTGTCAGAAGAAAAGGCCATTGTCTTAGCACTGACGTCAAAACGTCTTCTTTCCTACTGCTATCCAGAGTCCACTGTAATGATTCTAATCATTTCCCCCACAAGTGCATTTACTCTGATTCTGTTGCCAGGGTTTGTAAATCAAATTGGCACAATCCGTGTGGTATCAAAGCCCCTACACTCTCACTAAAAGAACCTCAGGAAAATAATAGGCAAAGTGAGTATTTACCAAGGTAATAAAACCAGCCGGGCCCCGTTTATCCCTTGCCACTTCTAAGTTGCTATTTTTCATTGTTTTGGGCTTCCTACACCTAACTTTATGAGTTAATGCAGGTTCTGAGGATGATTTCCCATTTAGGGACTGGGAGAGCACACCAGAAGCCTAAAACGGTTGGAAAATTAGATTAAACATTTACTATAAGGAAAAATCTGCTCCACGGTCATTCAGCATCGCATTTATCAGCAGCAGTTCTGTTTCCAGAAGGAAATTCTTTGAGATATGCAACAGTTTCATACCACACAAGGGAATATTTCATCTTATCTGTCAGCATGCAGCACGTGGTCAAGGAGCACCGGTTCAGCTGGGAGGGAACTGACGCCATCTGGCCACAGAAATATCAGACTAATAAAATCAAGGTTTTGTTTATTTTTTTCAAAAGAAGAAGAGCCCAACCCATTAAAGCAGAAAATACATAGCTAACAATTCCATAATGAGAAAATGTGAGCAAACTTTAGTATAGACAGACAGATTTAAAACTGTTCATTCTGAAGCCACCTTTTTAAAAAAATATATTTATTTATTTAAGAGAGAGAATGAGCAGAGGGAGAGGGAGACAAGCAGACTCCTCAGTGAGCAGCGAGCCCCACGTGGGGTTAGATCCCAGGACCCTGAGATCACAACCTGAGCCAAAATCAAGAGTTGGATGCTCAACCGACTCAGCCACCCAGGCACCCCTGAAGCCACCTCTTTTATATTCAAGTTCTTTACTATCACATCCCTTACACCACACCTTCCTTCTGTTAGATATTCAGGAGTAAAAGCAATAGTCCATGTGTAGCAGTCAGAGGCATTCAGAGAAACAGAACCAATAGAACATATATACAGAGAGAGATTTCTTATGAGGAACTGACTCATGTGATTATGGAGGCCAAGAAGTCCCACGATCTGCCGTCTGCAAGCCGGAAGCCCAGGACAGGTGGTGGTATAGCTCAGGCCACATCTGAAGCCCGGAAAACTGGGAGAACTGATGGTGTAAGTCCCAGGCCTGAGGCAGGAGAAGACCGAAACTCCAGTTAACAGCCAGGCACAGAGCATGAACTCTCCCTTCCTCTGCCTCCTTGTTCCATTCAGGTCCTCCGTGGATGGGACAAGGCCCAGCCACCCTGAGGAGGACAATCCACTTTACCACATCTGCCTGTTCAAATACTAATCTCATCCTGAAACACCCTCATGGACACACCCAGAATAATGTCTGACCACTTCTCTGGGCACCCGGTGGCCCAGTCACATGGGCACATAAAAGTACTCTGGAAGCATGCTGATGGCCTCAAGGTCCCAGCACCACACAGAAAACCACAGCCATGGACAACCCTTGCTCTTGTTCCCACAGCTGTCTCCAGCAAAGAGGACAATGTACAAAAGTCCCTGGCAAATGACAGCCCCCACTGGAGGGAGTGAAGTCACTGGGAGGTATGTTGTGCTAAGATCTTCTCTATAGAAACAGAAAGTTAACAGAAAGACTCTTGGGGGCCATCCTGCTCCAGAGTCCTTATTTCTACAAATTGTGCATTTATTGTGGTAAAATGCACATAACTGTAACACATAAAATGTACCACCTGAACTATTTTCAGGTGTACAATTCAGTGATAGGAAGTGCATTCACACTGTTGTTCACACCACCCACCTCTGCAACTTTTTTCCTCTTGCAACATTGAAACTCTAGACCCTTTAAGACTAACTCCCACTCTCCCTTCCCCAGGCCCTGGCCACCACCCTCCTACTCTCTGTCGGTTTGAATTTGTCTACTCTATAGAGGCCCCTTGTCAGTGGAATCATACAATCATGTCCTTTTGTGACAGGATATTTCACTTTACATAATGTCCTCAAGGTTCACCCATGTTGTATGTAGCATGGGTCAGAATGTTCTTCCTTTTTAAGGCTGAATAATATTCCATCGTATGCATATGCCACATTTTGTTTATCCATTTATCCGTTGATGTGCCTAATTACGCTGTTATGAACATGAGTATATGTGAGAATTTTAACTTTAAAACTTTTAGAACTTGACAGCATGGTAAGGCAGGCTCATTTGGAAGAGAGTAGATAGTCGTGACTCCGAGGATGAGCTCTGAGGTCTGACCGGGATGAATCTCAGCTCACCCACTCATTAGCTGTGCGACCTCAGGTTGGTTACTTGAATTCTCTGGGCCTTAGTTGCCAAATCTAACATACAATTCATAATCACGTCTATTTCCTAGGGCTGTTGTGAGGGTCGAGCAATGTGTATGAAGTACTTATCACAGATCTTTGCACTAGTAAACATTGGATCAATGTTAGCTGTTATTTTTTATTATTACTTTAGATTTTATTTATTTATTTGAGAAAGAGTGTGAGTAGGAGTCGGGGGCAAGGGCAGAGGAAGAAGCAGAGGGAAAAGCAGGCTCCCGCTGATCAGGGAGCCCAATGCAGGGCTCGATCCCAGGACCCTGGCACCGTGACCTGAGCCAAAGGCAGACGCTTAACCACCTGAGACATCCAGGCGCCCCTGTTATCTTTAATATAGAAAAATTAGGGGGTACAAGCAAGCTAGTGGAAGAACATGAAAATTACCCTTTATCCTGGACATAATTCTTACCACACATTTTGAGGTATAGTCATCTGTTTTAGGCAGACAGAGCTGCCATAACAAAATACCACGGGCTGGGTGACATTTATTCTTCACATCTCCGAAGGCGGGACATTGAAGACCAAGGTGTCAGCAGATCCAGTGTGTGTGGCGAGCCTGCTTCCCGAATCATGCACGGCCACTTGCTGCTCCCTGTGTCTTCCCATGCGGAAGAGGCAAGGGGGCTTTCTGAGATCTCTTTTACAAGGGCTCCACCCTCGTGACCTACTCCCCTCCCAAAGTTCCCCCCAACACATCATGCTGGGGCTTAGGGCTTTAACACATGGATTTTAGGGGGACACAGACACTCAGTCCACAACACTGTCCTCACCTTTTCTTACAAACATTGAATACTACATACACCGAATGGTCAACTGTGTTTTCCACCAAATCTTTGTGAATCCATAACTATATTTCTGAGTCATCATTTCTGATGGCTGCATAACCCTTTTGGGGGGGAACCCAGAATTTATTCAGTCAATTCTAGTTGTGTCTTAGGTTGGGTTTCCCAGAAGCAGATCCTGAAAGGGGAAACCAGTGACAGACAAGAGAGCAGGAAAAGCTGAGCAAGGCAGCGGGAAGAGAGCAAGACCTCAGCAATGCCCACTGAGGGGGCACAAGCCAAGGCAATGAGGCTGGATTTCCAGGCCCACACACCCATCGCATACTGGTGATGCCCCACCAAGGGCCCTTTGAGCTCTCTGCAGGTATAGGCTCTTCCAGCTCTAAGAGCCTGCAGGTCCAGGTGCCGCTGCCAAGAGCAAAGCCATGCTCAAGGCCACACACACACACACACTCACACACAGTGCACATGCACACAAATGCATGCATGCACACACACTTACACAGTAAAAAGAAGTCTACACAAGTTAAGGGCAGAGCACCAACACCAGGCATCTTTCATAAGGTCCCAATATGTCAATGAAATTGACTCAAATGAATAACTGCAAACAAAACAAAACAAAATAACAAAAACAAATAACTGCATGCAAAGAACACCTTCTGTGTGCAAGCCCAGCCATGGGTTTTTCTACCCCCTTTTTCCAGAAATCCTCCAGAACACCTGCTGTCGTTTGCATGTGTGGCTGTCTCTCACCACATTTGGAGTGCTGTCAATTTTCCTTGTCGTTATCAAATTTCTTTGTATACATTTTTCACGATGCATTCCACCAAACTCAATGGTAGAAAGCAGAGAAGCGTCCTTCTTTCCTAGGTTTCTAGGACTTGGAGAAAGATTGAATGTATCACAGTAGGTTCTTCGTGCCCTGGCACTGGGTCTCTATTGGCACACGTGCACATCCGAGGTAGCCCTGCCGGGAGGAAGGGACAAGCTACACGGACATTAATGTCCATCTTCCCATCGAGCTAATGCCAGAGGCCCATGCATTACCACCACGACAGGGCGGCGTGGAGAACTAAGTAAAGGGTCAGCCTTAATGTGTCATGTTAACAATGTCACCTGATCCTCTCCTCACGGATCTGGAGCCAACCACCACAGGTACCATGTTCAATAATGGTAGAAGGGCTGGGAAGAGGAGTGTTTCTTTCTGGAGACTTATTTCCATAACATCCCACTCTAGGGAAAGACTAGGAAATACATGTGGCCAAGAATCGGCATTATTTGTGGTCCTTGGGTTCCTGGGAAGCCCACTAAAGCCTGAGGTCCCACGAGGTACCTGGCATGGTTGGCACAGTCATGACAGTGGTGGGAAGGGGGCCTGTGTTAGCACTGAAGAGCTGGGGAAGCACGGGGAGATAAAGAACACTCTGGGCATGAGGAATCACACACACACACACAGATGCAGAAATGAGCACAAGTGACCCACAGGGCAAGGAAGAGGGTCACCTGATAAGTGAAACTACACGGCGTGACAAAAATGTCACTAGACTGAAGGTAAGCACGGTGAGGTGTGGGGGATCGACCTGTCCCAATTTGCCTGGGAACTTCCTATTTTTAGTATTTAAGTCCCCCACCCTGGGAGCTCCCTCAGTCCAGGCAAACCAGATGGGTGATCCCCAGTCCCAAACAGCAGCTAGAGGTTATGGTGAGTTCGTGTTATGGACTAGATAATCCTGTCCCTCCAAAATCCACAGGTGGAAACCTTCATTCTCAAGAGGATATGTGGAGGTGGGGCCTCTGGGAGGGAAACTTGCTGATGGGATTAGTGCCCCTACAAGAGGATACAGGAGTGGCCTTGCTTGCCCCCTCTCTCCCCACCACGTGAGCACCCAGTTGTCTTCACCCCAGGACCAGGGCCCCCACCAGAACCTGTCCCACACATGATCTAAGCCTTCCAGCCTCCAGAACTCTGAGAGGAAATGTCTGTTGTTGTGGAAATCTCTTCCAGCAGCCCAAACGGACTAAGCTAGCTAGTCTCCCTAACAGAAAGAGCACAGAAGATTTATGAGTCAATACAGGTAATACTTCCAGGAAAGTGCTAAGTACGTGGTAGGTTTTGAGGGACCACACACTGCAGGGATTACAGGCTTAGGGTCTGGGCCGTGCTGCCTCTGCCACTTGCTGGCTATGGGAACTCGACGATGACTCAACCGCTCTGTGCCTCGTTTTCTTCTTTCCTTTTCCACAGATTTTCTTACCAACGTGGGGCTCAAACTTCCAACCCTGAGATAAGAATCACATGCTCTACCACCTGAGCCAGCCAGGTGCCACAAGATTTTACATTTTAAAGCATTTTCAGGTTCACAGAAGAATTGAGGCAAAGGTACAGAGACTTCCCATATACCCCTGTGCCCACATATGCACGGCTTCCCCCCACATCTGCATCCCCACCAGATGGTTCATTTGTTACAACCGCAGAGTCCCTAGTTCACCTTAGGGGTCACTCTTACACATTCCACAGCTTTGGACAGATGGATACTGATATGTATCCATCACTGTAGTGTCTGTCCCACAGAGTAGTTTCCATGCCCTAAAATCCTTCTGTGATCCCCCTGTTCATCCTCCCATCACTCCTTTTAGTTTGTGGCAACCACTGATCTTACTGTCTCCACAGTTCTGTCTTTTCCAGCATATCACAGAGTTGGAATTATACCACATGGAGCCTTTTCAGACTGGCTTCCTTCACTTAGTAGTACACATTTAAGGTTCTTCCATGTCTTTTTAGGGCTTCCTAGCTCATTTGTCTTCAGCATTCATTTGCCTCGTCTTCTCAAGCTTGAAATGGGGATACATGATGATGATAATAGTATCTACCTTACGGGTTTGTTGAAAGAAGTAAACAAGTTAGTACAGGTAAGGCATTTGGAATAATGGCTGGAACACAAAGTAGCAGATTGGTGGTGGCTGTTACCATTAAGAGCGTGGATGTGGGTAGGAAGGACCTGGGTTGAATCCCAACTCCACCACTGAGGAGCTGAGCAGGTTACTTTATCTCTGTAAGCCTTGATTTCTCCAGCTGTAACATGGGGATAACAATTCTTGCCTCATAAACCTGTTGTGCATATTCAGTGAACTGATGCGTGTAAACCACTCAGTAGGGTCCCTGGTGTCCTGGAAACTTCCTCATCAGCTGAAGACTTGGATTTGATTTTCTCCAAGTATCTTTTGGTTCCATGCTTGTAGTTTCTCCTCTAATTCAGATCTACCATGCACTGAATAAGCTTTTTACTCCTCCCACGACAATGAGAGATAGCAAAATGAAAACCAGGGTTGTGGGGCTGTTAACCAGAGCACGGAGGGGATGTTAAGGTTGGTTAATGCTCCGGGACACAAAGCCTGGGACCCATCGAAGTTGAAGCTGGAGGTCTCCAGGAAGGACTGTGAGCCAGCCATGAAGAGGAGCCCAGAAGGAGGTACACATATGCTGGTGACGAGGGACTCGCCCCAGTGAGGAGAGGCAGCAGTTTGGGGAACAGTCCTGGGACCACTGGTTGATTAGGTCAGGCGGTGTCTCTTTCCCCTGGAAGGGGGCTGCCGCTGTTACAGACACATCTGAAGAGGGCTTCAGGCACCTGCTGCCTTAGCAGGTCACCCTGCAAAATCAACCACAGTTCATGAACGGCAACTAAAAGCTCGCAACAACTAACCTACAAGCAACCTTCTGGATCCTAGCCCATTTTATTTTTTTTTATTTTTTTATTGTTATGTTAATCACCATATATTACATCATTAGTTTTTGGTGCAGTGTTCCATGATTCATTGTTTGTTCATAACACCCAGTGCTCCATGCAGAACGTGCCCTCCTCAATACCCATCACCAGGATAACCCATCCCCCTTCCCCCTCCCCTCTAGAACCCTCAGTTTGTTTTTCAGAGTCCATCATCTCTCATGGTTCGTCTCCCCCTCTGACATACTCCCCTTTTCTTCCTCTCCTGTTATCTTCTTCTTTTTCTTTTTTCTTAAAATATGTTGCGTTATTTGTTTCAGAAGTACAGATCTGTGATTCAACAGTCTTGCACAATTCACAGCGCTCACCGTAGCACATTCCCTCCCCAATGTCTATCACCCAGCCACCCCATCCCTCCCACCCCCAGCCACTCCAGTAACACTCAGTTTGTTTCCTGAGATTAAGAATTCC
Source organism: Callorhinus ursinus (assembly GCF_003265705.2). Classification (NCBI taxonomy): domain Eukaryota; kingdom Metazoa; phylum Chordata; class Mammalia; order Carnivora; family Otariidae; genus Callorhinus; species Callorhinus ursinus. The sequence continues at coordinate 6,469,112 of NW_027397079.1, forward strand.
TCATATCAGTGAGGTCATGTGATACATGTCTTTCTCTGATTGACTTATTTCACTCAGCATAACACCCTCCAGTTCCATCCACGTCGTTGCAAATGGCAAGATCTCATTCCTTTTGATGGCTGCATAATATTCCATTGTGTATATATACCACTTCTTCTTTATCCATTCATCTGTCGATGGGCATCTTGGCTCTTTCCACAGTTTGGCTATTGTGGATATTGCTGCTATAAACATTGGGGTACACGTACCCCTTCGGGTCCCTACATTTGTATCTTTGGGGTAAATACCCAGTAGTGCAATTGCTGGATCGAACGGTAGCTCTAATTTCAACTGTTTGAGGAACCTCCATACTGTTTTCCAGAGTGGCTGCACCAGGATCCTAGCCCATTTTAAATGGAAGACTACACCAATATAAAATCCAGTCCACTCAACTGAGAGCCTAAAAGTCATTGTTTTCTGGAGGTCAGAAACAAATTAAAAACCAACATTTTTATAGTTATTTTCCATTTGTAGAGAAGATAGGTGGAATTATTTTAGACATCATGGTTATATACTCCACCAAAGAAAAAATATGTTCTTTAATATAACGTATTCCTCAAGGCTAAAGAAAATACAGAGTTGAAAAATAACCTCTGATAATTTCTAAAAATACAGCCTGTGTTTCTAAGTCTCCATCAGGATAATACCTCTGCCATATATATATATATATATATATATATTCAGTGTGTGTGGCGAGGCTGCTTCCCAAATCATGAACGGCCACTTGCTGCTCACTGTGTATATATCACAGAGGATATATATATATATATATATATATATATATATACACACAAAGCAGAATAATATAATATATATTATCTATTTAAAGTAAATAACCTGGATTGAATTTAATATTACAAATTAATTTTTAATTCACAGATATTAAATACCTACTGAGCATAATGAGTTTCATTTCCAAACAGTAATGAAATCAAAATTTTCTTTTGGACACTCAGCACATTAACTACAGTCACAACATTTTCATTTTTCTTCTCTTATCCTACACTTACAAGCCTATCCCAGACTACAATGTAAAGAGGAACAAACATGTGCTTCTTTTGTATTTTCTGTAAAATAAACCTGAAATAGACTGCTATTTATGTTGTCGGGTTAAATCATAGACAATGTTTCTCCTCTCAGTTAATTCCCTGCAAACTTTCTAATTAGCTCCGTGAGAACGTCAATGGAACAACCGTCAAACTTTCTCATATAACATTTGTGTAATATTTCTTGTGCTATCAATAGCTTCTCAGAGGAAATTCTTGTAAATAAATTATTAATGGCTGGTATCACAAAAGAGAAACTTTAGTAATTGGGGTAACAAGCAAGAGGACCATGATCAATTTGTCTTATGATGCAGACAAAAGTTAGTCATCCACTGAGCAGGAATAAATCATATGGACCAGTCTGATATTTTACTTTTAACATATTTAATTGTTCAAAATGAAAGCAGTGGCATCACCTCCCAATGGGGGGTGACTCTGCTCACATATATGGCAGATATTGTTGCAAGTTATAATCAGGAAAGAACTATATGAGGAAAGCAAAAGAAACACAAAAGGGTACCATCGTGGTACTGGTTTAAGTATGTGCCTTAGCTCCAGCTGCTATAACAAAAACATCATAGACTGGGTGGATTAAACAACAGACATTTATCTGTGACTCACAGACTTCCTGGCTTATAGATAGCCAACTTCACGTGTCCTCACGTGGGGCAAGAGGAGGGAGCTCTGTGGGATCTCTTCTGTAAGGGCACTAATCTCACTCATGAGGCTCCACTCTCATGACCTAATCACCCCGCAAAGCCCCACCTGCTAATACTATCACCTTGGGGGTTAGAATTTCAATACATGAATTTTGGGGAGACACAGTCCACTGCAGTATGATTTTCAAAATACTGTTATTTAAACACACCTCCTTCTAGATAATCTTTTATTGCTTTTCCAAACAATATACTTTACATTTCGGGGGGAAAAAAACACAACTACAGGATCAAAATATGATAATATTAAGAAAATAAGCAACATTCCCCATGTGCAAAATATATTTTTAATATTTTGGGGGCAAACTAGCCTAATAAGATATTCTATCATCTTGACAAAAATTAAAAAATTATAATTATGAGTTATTCACCATCCCTCACTTCTCTCCCCAACTCCCTTCCACCTCTACCCTCAAAGCCATCCCAGTTGATTTTCAGAGTCATCATTCTATTTCCCTTTTGTTCTAGGTTATGGGAACAGAGGTATGGAAAACAGGGTAGAACATTCAGGAAGTAGGTCTGCAAGTCAGGGGCACTGTCATGGCAGAATGCTAAATCAGGAAGGATGCACACTACAGTCATGAGCACCTGCTATTCTCAATCAGAATACCCATGGGCCTCACGCTCTAACTAGTTGATAATATCAACCATAGACCCTGCTTCCATCTGTCAACTCCAGCCCATTTGGAGACCTGGAAACCAAAGAAGTGAAGACACTAACATCTATGATAGATAGAATTATCCTCCCAAGGATATTCACGTCCTAATCCACAGGATTTGTGAATATGGTACTTTACAGGGCAGAAGGGACTTGGCAGATAGGATTAAGTTTAGGACCTTGAGATGGGGAGATAACGTGGATTAACTGGGTTGGCCTAATACCCATCACAAGAGGGAGGCAGGAGCGTCCGAGTCAGAGAAGGAACTGTGACAACAGAAACAGAGTTTGGAGCCCTGTGGGACCATGAGCCAAGGAATGGGGCTACCTCTAGAAGCTGGAGAAGGCAAGGCAGAGATTCTCCTCTAGAACCCCCAGAAGGAACACAGCCCTGCTGACCACTGATTTGAGCGCATCGAAACCCATTTTGGACTTCTGACCTCCAGAACAGTAAAATAACAAAACTGTATTATTTTAAGCAAAAGAAACTCATACAATATTTGAGGGTCCAAGGAAGATGGGCTGGACAAGAACCCTTTGGAAAATGCACTTGGGACAATCAAATTTCACATTTCATCCTTTATGCCTAAATGCCATTACTACGAAGAATCCCAGGACACCACCACTGACCTGTCCCCAGGACTCACTGGGAGGGACCCCATCCATTTGTACTAAGGACAGTACTTTGTTTCTTCTGTCAGCCGGTTAGTGCCTGATGTATACCCATATGCAACAACATTCATCATGCCATCTCCCTCCTCCACTTACTTTCTTCAAAAAAATTTATTAATCATCAGTTACACACATGGCCCTGTGCTTGGCCATGCGAGGGAGACAAAGATGGATAACTCCTGGACACTATCTGCAAAAAGCTTTAAGTTTCATAGGAGAGAGGGGTCACTACCATAAATAACCATTGATGAGTGCCAGCAGGGAGGTGAAGAACGAGAGGTTCAAACACTCAAGGAAACCATCACCAAGGCTCTCTGTAGACCACATGCCCAATCCATAGGTGACCCTGAATTCTAGCTGAAGGAGTCAGGATGATTTGGAGGAAGGAAGTAGAATTGGAGCTGGATGTTAAGAAAGGGGAGGATTGCATGGTGAAAAGTGAGAGAAGAGCATTCTATGGAGCACATGAATAATCGCATAATCAGAAAAGAATGGAGCACTTACAAGACACATCCACCGGATCTTAAGGTCCATGAACGCAGAGATTTTCACCTGGCTTGTTCACCACTTACTACAGACTAAACGTGTGTGCCCCCCCCTAAAACGTGTATGTTGAAATCCTAACTCCCAATGTGATGGTGTTAGGAGGCAGGTCCTCTGGGAGATGATTAGGTCATAAGGGTGCAGCCCTCAGGACTGAGATCAGTGTCCTTATAATAGGGACCCCCAAGAGCTAGCTCCTCCTTTGCACGATGTGAGGCTGCTATGGGAAGACAGCCATGTATGAGGAAGCCATCTCTCACCAGACACCAGATCTGCAGCGCCATGGACTTGGACTGCCTGGCCTCAAGCACAGTGAGAAATAAAGCTTTGTTGCTCTGAAGCCACCCAGTCTGTGGTCTTTTTTGTTACACGAGCCCAAAGAGACTGAGACACTCCCCTACTCCATGTGTCTAGGACAGTGTGTGGCACTAGGAAGTCCACAAGAAATATTTATGAAAGGAAGGGAGGGAGATGAGGTAAGAAAATCCATGTGAGGATAGTAAGCAGAGATTGCAAAGCCATTCATGTCCCAGAAATACTACACCAGAAGAACTTGGTGTCCAAGCAGTGTGATCCGTTGGGAAACCTGTCCCCAGAAGTACGTGCTTGAGTGCATGGAGGAACAGGTTCCATTTGCAGCTGTCCACCAAAAGCCAGGCACGATTCTAAGTCTTAAGGATTCTAAGTCTAATGCATCCATCACTGGATCCTCTCCAAAATTCTTGGAAGTGAGTATTCTCATCATCCTTATGTTTTAGGCGATAAACTGAGCCACAGGAAGGTTGAGTAACTTCACCAGCGTCAAACAGGTACCAAATGCAGCGCCGGGATCCGCATGCAGCCCTCTAACTTCAGAGCCCATGGTCAGTCTCTGGAGGACAGGTATCCCTCTCCACAGTGACTGGTCACCCCAGTCTTGGTGCCCTCTTCCTGCTCTGTTTCCCTGCTTAGCACTTCCACTCACTTGACTCCCCCCCACCTTGTTTCACTTTCTCCCTACCACAAAATCTGAGGACAGACCTTTTCTAAACATACACAACCCATCCCAACTCTGTCCTGCCTAGTTCCAGGGGTGCCCCCTCCAATCAGCCCAGGTGGAGAATAACTCAGCACTCACCCAGATACTGTGATTTCTCCAAGTCATCACAAAATGCAAATTAAAATGTGCTCTCTTCCTCTCTGCATTCATTAGGCAATTTTAAAAATACCAGTCAATACTAATTAATGAGTAGAGTATTACGACGTCGCACGCTGCTAGAGGGGCTCTACGTCAGTGGATGTTTCCAAGGAAGCGACTTGGCAACAGGCAGCAAAAATGTTGACATTGTTCATCCTCTGGGATCCTGTCTTTCAAAAATTTCTGAGAATCTGTCCTTAAAAATAAATAAATAAATAAGCAATGGTGCATGTGCCAGAAAGACAATAACAACATTTTCTATAAATGCAAAAAATTAAAATCAACCTAAATATTGAATCAGAGAAAGAATTAAATAAATGACATGACTCCATATTAATGACATGAAGAAAAGCCCACAAGTCATTTTTAAGTGAAAAGGCAATATCCAGAGCCATACAAACAATTCCTTCATTTTGAAGATTTTATGTATTTATCAGAGAGAGAGAGAGAGAGAGAGAGAGAATGCACAAGCAGGGGGAGCAGCAGAGGATGAGGGAGAAGCAGGCTCCCCGCTGAGCAGGGAGCCCGATGCAGGACTCGATCTCAGGACCCTGGGATCATGACCTGAGCCAAAGGCAGACGCTTAACCAACTGAGGCACCCAGGTGTCCCCAATTCCTCTATTTTTAATAAAAAATGTACATACATGCACAGACAGGCTTTTAACAATTTATACACACACACACGCACACACACGCGCACGCACATGCACACACATACTTATATATGAGAAAAGAGAAACAGAGAGGATAACATAGGTGAACACGGTATGGAGGTTTGTCCGTACAGATCTCTATGGAGCACACAGAATGTACGTGTCTTACCAGCAGTTTTTTGGAGCATTGTACCTGGGATACCATAAATAATCGCTATTAATTGATTATTTATGTTGGGTGGCTTTGATTTATTTCCTTTATTATTTTGTTTCTTCTTTGTCTTCTCCCAAGATGATGACTTTGTTCATAGCCAGAAAACTAAATGATTATAGAAAGATATGTGGATATGCCTATCAATGTCTTCACACCCATTTCCGTTCGCTTCTGTCCTATGCAAACGGGCGCTTCTGGAAGCGAGCCTCTGCTGAGGTTGAAATGAATCCATCTGCAGGGGGCCAAGGCCTTGGTAAGCATGCTAAAATAAAAGGAAAGCGCTAAGTGCCAGTGTCTGATCTTCCTCCACACCCGCATCCCTGGAAGCCGGGTTCCCTTTGATGTACTCGGCAGCTGTGCATTTGGATCAGCCCAAGAGGCACCAGGCAGGCAGGGCCGGGCCTCTTTGTTTTCTGTCCCCCTGCAGTGCTGGGGGTGTCCGTGCTGCTCACAGAAGACTCACAACTTGGAGAGATAGAGAGCCTGTATACCGACACACGGGCGTTGGCGATATGCAAACAGCTTAAGTTTATCTAGGTCGAGATGGTAATCAAATTGGACTTCCCAGGGTACATATTTGCATTCTCAATATTGATCATAAAAGCTCTTCACTTCCCTCGGTGTTTTTTGTCCTAGCGGTTGACATTGCAAAGGCCCACGGTGCAGCCCACTAACAGAGTGCAGTCTTTCTGCCAGGACTCCCCGACTTCCACAAAGGGGGGTGGGATACACGTGCCCCTTGCAACCTAGTGCGATATTCCTAGCACCATACAAAGCATATGGATCAGGGAAAGGTTCTTGTCAGAAAGCACACTCACTTTGCTCTACCTTGTGGAAGAAGGGCTCCACCCTTCAAAAATGTATTATTATCCAGAAGTAAATGATGGGTAATTTTACATATCAGTTTGGCTGGGCCATGGTACCCAGACAGTTTGTCAGCCATTATTCTGGGTGTTTCTGTGAAGGTGTCTTTAGACAAGATTAGCATTTAAATCAATGGGCATTGAGGAAATCAGAGTGCCCTCCATAATGTGGGTGGGCCTCAACCAATCCCTTGAAGGCCAAACAGAAGAAAAGACCTACCCCTCCCCCTGAGTAAGAGAGGATTATCCAGCAGACAGATTTGTACGGGGACCCAGCCTGCCAGCCCACCATGCATGTTACCCCTTGTCGGCCAATTCCTTACAATAAACCTCGTTTTGTGTGTGGCGGGGGTGGGGGGGGGTGTTTATGTGCATCCTACTGGTTCTATGTCTCTGGAGAACCTTCACTAATACATCCTACCACCCACTTTCTAGATTCCTTTGCTTTGTGTTCTTGGCAACGCTGCAGACCCGAATCTTCAACTGTGTCTCAACTAACATCTTTCCGCAGATGGCATGTCTTCTGGACAGCTTGCTCTGGACCCGAGTCGGTCCCCGATCTGCTCTTGCCCTGACCACTGCCCCCACCGTCAGTACCTAACCTCAGCCACACCCTATTTTCCACTCAGATACTTCCTCTTGCATAAAACAGGATGACACAGTAAGAGACACCAACATAAATATTAAATTCTTAGGAGCCAACTTAACACACTATTTTAGAGAATATCCCTGTGTGTTCACACTTTCTATCTGCCATCAAATGATATTCTCGAATCTGTTACTTATTGGAGTCCAAGTACAGGGCCGCAGCATCAAGAAGCGGATGGCTCACTCAGCACAAGATTCTGGCTGCCCTTTTTGTAGCAACCCCCATCAAGGAATGCAGAAGCAGCACATCATGGAAAAACAAAAAACGATCTGGTAGTCCTTCTGAGGACGAGAACTCAGAGGAGAAGGACCTCTGTAATAATAACTATGGATTCTTTTACATAGAATTTCAATGCTTCAAGGATTTTCCAATGCTGACATTTTTTTGGTCTTCACAACAGAGAAAGATTTTTCTGTTTGTTTGTTTGTTTTGTTTTGTTTTGCTTCTTGCACTTTGGTAGCTATAGTAACAACTGGATAAATTTTCACAAGGACAAACAGTTTAATTGTCCTAAAAATTGTGTGTTGATTATAATAGTGATAGAACGCAGCATGAATAACCAGACATTCACAGAAGGGATAATTTTTTCCAGGCCTTAACATTTAGGGAACAATGCAGAGTTTAAATTAGAGATTTTATTTTAAAAGTAATATTTGTGATTTTTGCTCATTCAGTTAACAAATATATATTGAGTGTTTTCTGCATGTAACCAAAAATAAATGTGCCTTTTCCAAGTCAGGCTGTACGTACATCATATATAAAACCTAGTCTTAAATAATGCAATTTAAAAATCTCCCTCATCATGTTCCACAGGATCACTTGGGCAAAAAAGGGGAGAAGGGAGGGAGGATTTATTAAAAGGATATTTGAATAACATTTGAATCCTGCAGTGTCCTTGCCTTCCCAGAAATCAAGCGAGCACCTATATGAATTGTGATTCCCAGGAATCAAGCAAGCACCTATATGAATTATACTGTGGAAAGTGTACTTCATAACTCATCCTCGATGGGAAATTTCATCAGAGCCTTGTTTATACTAACTGATACTCCTTGGCTGAATTAAATCTAAAAGAAACTCACTCCAGAATTCCAATACCTATTATGGATCTGAAAGTGCAATAGGGCATACCACGCAAATACTAGTCTCCAACCTTACAGTCAATAAATCCAAAAGGGCCCATACAATTTATGTAACAAATTGCAGACTTAATGAGGTAGCTCAGGTGTGAGATAAAGGATAATAAAAAGGCATTATCTGATACGACAGTTTTCCCTGGGGTGCCCTCAGGTCCTAAAGGGCAGGGTTGCACATAATTACGAGTCAAAGAGTCCAAGGGACTCTGAATACCTCCTCCTCCAGCGCTTCTCCTGCTTGCCATCATCTGCATACGATTATGTCTCAGAAACAAGCATTCTGATGGACATGGAAAACCAGGTAAGACAGAGTTGGGGTTATATGGTAGGATGCAGAGTCAGAGGGTGTGGCTGAGTCACGGTGGCAACAACCTTACCTAGCACTGAGCTAACGTGGCTCCCACTCCCATCAGCCTGGCCGCCATTCTCCCACTGATCCCAGGGCATATGTTCCAGATTCTCCTCCACCATCCTCCCCACTGCTCACCTCTCTCTTCTCATATGGCCCTTCTTCACAGCCCCTGCCTTTGACATGCCCAACTGTGCTTCCTGGCAGGGCGCACCTGCTCAGATGTCAATGGCAGCCCCTCTGGCAGGCCAGTATCTCCCATTTGGAGGCTAATTCCCACACTACAGAGACTCCAAAACTGACTCTAAGGAAAAATGGGCAGTGAGAAGCAGCAGTAAATGGTACATCGACAGAATGCTTTAGATAGGAATTTTAGGTAAATAGTATTAAACTGGGTTCCCATGGGAGCTCCAGGATAACTGAAAAATGTATTTTGACCTCCATCTCGCACCGTGTGTTAGCCAGCACTCTCCAGAGAAACAGAATAAATGTGTGTATATACAGAAGGATGTTTATTATTAGCAACTGGCTCATGTGATTATGGAGGCTGGTAAGTCCAAAATCTGTAGGGCCAATGTGGCTCAAGATCCAGGAGAGTCAACGGTATAGATGAAGTCTGAAGAAGGCAGTCTGCTGGAAAATCCCCTCTTGGCATGATGTGATGAGCCCTAGGTGTTATATGCAACTGACGAATATTAAACACTACACATAAAACTAATTGTGTACTATATGTTAGGTAATTGAATTGAAACAAAAAAAGAAAAAGTAAAAAAGAAAATCCCCTCTTGCTTAAGAAGGCTGGTCTTTGGATCCCGTCAGCCTTCAACTGATTGGATGAGGCCCACCCACACAATGGAAAGCAATCTACTTAATCAAAGTTCACTGATTTACATGTTAATCCCACTGAAGAACAAATTAACCATCACACCTCATAATATTGCATATCTCAAATTAAAAGATAAGAATAAAATTTAAAAAAAAACACAGAGGATATTCTCTTCTTGCCCTTGGGGTAGGGAAATACGTTCACTAAGACACACACACAAAGTCTTATGCAAAAAGAAAAAAATTTTAAAAATTATTTTATACTTCTATACATTAAAATTAGAATTTCCATTCCTCAAAGACACCATTCAGACATTGACAAGGCAACCCAGTGGATGGGAGAATATATTTGCAATAAACCTATCCAGTATTCATATCCAGATGATATTTTAAAAGTGTCTATGAATCAGTAAGAAAAAGGCAGACAACCCATTAGGAAAAAATGGACAAATTGCTTGAACAGGTCTGACACAAAAGTGGTTATCTAACTGGCAAATAGACAGCACAACATGATCATACTACCCTCTACCAGAATGGTTAGAATGAAAAAGGCTAACAATTCCCAGTTTGGAGAGCGTGTAGTGCAAAGCAAACTCTTAAACAACGGTATTATAAATTGATATAACTGGTTTCAGAACTCTGTTTGACAGGTACAAGTAAAGTACATTTGCATCCCTGTGACACAGTCATTCATCCTCTCCAAATAAATCCAACAGATAGGCAGCACATCTGTACCAAAAGATTTGTATAAGGATGTTGATAGCAGCACTTTTCATATTATCCAAAAAAACTGGAAATAACCCAAATGCCCAATAACAGAATGGAGAAATAAATTGTGGCATATTTCAATGAAAATAAAATGATCTACAACCACACTGCACACGGGTGAATCTCACAAACATAAATCTGAGAGAAGCCAACACAAGAAGAATAACTACTGTATGATTCCATTTGTAAAAAGTTCAAAAGCAGGGAAACCATAGCTGAGGCAGCAGATGTCCAGAGCAAAGCTACCTCTGGGGAGGCTTCCAGAAGTATTCTTTGTCCTGATGTAGCTGCAGATTCCATGCGTGGATTCACTTCATGAAACACATTCAACTGCACATTTAAGATCTGTGCACTTTTCTTTTTTTTTAAGATTTATTTATTTATTTGAGAGAGAGAGAGAGAGTACATGGGGGGGTTGGTCAGAGAGAGAAGCAGGCTCCTCACTGAGCGAGAGTGCACAAGCAGGGGGAGCAGCAGAGGGTGAGGGAGAAGCAGGCTCCTCACTGAGCAGGGAGCCTGATGCTGGACTCGATTCCAGGATTCCAGAATCATGACCTGAGCCAAAGGCAGTCGCTTAACCAACTGAGCCACCCAGGTGCCCCAGAACTGTGCACGTTTCTGAATATATGCTATGCTTACATTTTCCACAAAATTATCAACACAAACATTATAGAAGATACAGGGCAATAAATGATATGTCACTAGGGGTAAAAAGACAGCAAAAAAATCTAAATTTAAGACAGAGTACTGGGCGCCTGGGTGGCTCAGATGGTTAAGCGTCTGCCTTCAGCTCAGGTCATGATCCCAGAGTCCTGGGATCGGGTCCCACATCGGGCTCCCTGCTCCTTGGGAGCCTGCTTCTCCCTCTGCCTCTCTGTCTCTCCCTTCCCTTCATGAATAAAAAAAAAAAAAAAAAAGACAGAGTACTACTATTGCTTCCCTTAAACCCACTAGGTCTGTAATTCTGTCACGGAGCAGTTACAACTGCAAGGAAAAACTAAATTAATTTGCATATACACAGACAAGTTGAGTGAGGCATCCTGTGTTGATTCTCTTAGATGCTGGCCAGTGAGTTAGAGTACTTATTAGTAAAATATATATATTTTTTTCATAACTCACTTTTACTTGTTTTAATAAAACAAAACAAAAAAAAACCAACATTAATAATTTAGGAATAAACCTTCCTGGGCATAAGAAAGTCTTCAATGTAGTTGATTTTTAAATGACATTCACAAATCACCTAATTGGGCACTTGGGTGGCTCAGTGGGTCAAGCGTCTGCCTGGGCTCAGGTCATGATCTCAGGGTCCTGGGATCGAGCTGCTTATCAGGCTCCCTGCTCAGCTGGGCCGGGGATGGGGGCTCTGCTTCTCCCTCTCCCTCTGCCCCTACCCCCGACTTGTTTTCTCGCTCTTGCTCTGCTCTCTCTCTCTCTCAAATAAATAAAATCCTTAAGAAAAAATAAGGGGATTGATACTTGCCCTTTTATGACTGGCCTATTTCACTCAATACGATGGCCTCGGGGTTCATCCATGCTATAGCAGGTGTCAAGTTGTCCTTTCTTTTTATGACTGAAAAATGCCCCATTGCAGGCAAAGAGCACATTTTGTTTCTCCAGTCATTCATGGATGGGCATTTGGGTTGTTTCTACCTTTTGGCTATTGTGACACATTTTCAATTTGAGGTTCTTTGTGATCAAATAAAGATGGCCACAAATTCCTGGACACTCCTTCCGTGGAAAGTATCCCCTCCCATGGAATCTAGGTGGGCTCTTGAGCTGCTTCGCTGATACAGTAGAGCGGAAGTGAAATGTGTTGGTACCTATGCCCAGACTGGACAAATGGATGACTTGCCCTTCCTGCTCAGTCTGGGACCACTAAGCTTGCAGAGACCACATGTATGGAAGTGTCTTGTCCACAGCACCAGCTGAGCCCTGCTTTCCAGCTATCCCAGACCAGGCACCAGACATGTGAAGAAAGACACCTGGACTCTCCAGACCAGCCCTCCCACCTGGTATAAAGGGAACCCCAGTCAGGACCACTCATAGCCCAAGAATCCCCAAGCTGAGCCAATGCCCAAGTTCCTGGCCCATAAAAGCTTTAGATATAATAAAACAGTTATTTTAAATAGCTAGGCTTTTGGGTAGTTGGTAATACAGTAATAGACTACCAGAACATTTTTGGCTCCAAAGTATCAGAAAATACCTGCAGCCTTGCAGTGGGATCTTTCACGAAAGAAGGGACCACACACCTTTAAATATGGGAAGGAACCAACAGCAAGACAAAACCACTTCAGGGCAGAATACAAAGTATCAGGTCATTCCAGGCAGGTTAGAAGGAGCATCCAGAGCATAAGAAACATTCTAGAACTTTGGTCTTATGTTCCTGGATTCACTCACTCATCGAATAAAGTTGAAGCAAACACATGTGATGGGCCAAGCATTGTGCTAAGCACTGGATGATCAAGGAGGATAAGTCCCATACTTGCCCTCACTTTTGCTGACCAGGATACCATACATCTCAGCTATGTCTTCTGCTAGTTCAACATCCTCTGACTCCTGGCTCCTTATTCCAGAATCAATGAACACGCTCCAGAACAGAGGCACTGTCCCACTGCAGCCTGGGACATTCTGTGGCTTATCCAGATATGCTTGAGTGTGGCTCTAATATCACAAAGCTCTCACAGACCAGAGCCACATAGCCTATTTTAAAATGAAAAGAAAAAGAAAAATGAAGATATAGCCAGGTACTCCTTAAAAATAGCATTTTCAAGCAGAGAAAGTCAATTATCATATCGTTTCACTTATTTGTGGAACTTAAGGAACAGCATGGAGGACATTAGGAGAAGGAAGGGAACAATGAAGGGGGGTGGGAATCGGAGGGAGAGACGAACCATGAGAGACTGTGGACTCTGAGAAACAAACTGAGGTTCTAGAGGGGAGGGGTGGGGGGATGGGTTATCCCGATGATGAGAATTAAAGAGGTCACGCACTGCATGGAGCACTGGGTGTTATACGCAAACAATGGATCATGGATCACTATATCAAAAACTAATGATGTAATGTGTGGTGACTAACATAACATAATAAAATTAAATTAAATTTAAAAAATAGCATTTTATGGTATTTTCTAATGACTTGTGTTGGGTTCATTTCAATTATATGGAATACTAGAAGTTATCCAGTGTGCATTTTAGAATTCATGAGAGAGAGAGAAACTTACTGTTACTTCAGAGTCTAAGAGAACACAGTGAATTCAAAGGGCACACTGAGCAGAATACCAATAGCTCTTAGGAAAAAAATTCTGACTTTGCCCAAGAAGATATATGGAATCAATTGTTTTTAATAGGGTTTCGACTGCTTCCCAAGCTTGGTGTGATCAGTTTACCACGTTGAATTTGTTTTATTTCAGAAGGGAGGCCAGTGAAGGCTTGCTAGGTGAGCTAGCTTCCCCGTCAATGCACAAGTTCATTCAGAAGTCCCAAGTCCGTACCTCCTGGTTTTCCCTCTGGGGTTGTCATCCTGCTGTGAGCAAGGACTTCAGTGTATAGACTTAGCCCTCTCGTGTTACGAGGCCTCTGGATGAAGCTGCCCAATGAGGAGACCCCTTCGCACCTGTGGGTGAGTGTCGAGAATTGGTCTTGCTGACATGAGCAAGCCATGGGGCAGTGGGAGAAATCCCCAAACGCTGACTTGCCCGTCGAATAGCAGCTTTCTCTTCCTTCCCATCCTATTTGCTCAGCCCTGATGGAGACGCTTCTCTCTCATTCCTCATACTGATGGTGCATGGGGAGGGGCGCCCTGTCATGAACTTAGCTCATCTCACTCCACCTTATCCATTAACAGTGACTTGTATTCAGAATACCTAGAATGTGCCTAAAGACTAAGTACCCCAAGTTCAAAAGAGGGGGCTAAATCTTTCCTCCAAGCCTGTCTCTGACAGCCCCATTAGCCCAGTAGAACTCACACAACACCGATAATAAGCCCTTTCTCCTCCCAAATATCATCATTGACCAGTGTTTGCAGATGTGCACGGCACGAACCTTGGCACACCAGATCCCCTCAGCTACAGACGTAAACCTCAATTAAACACAGCCCTCCTGGCCTTTGAGTACAGGTTTGGCTTCTTGACCTTGGAGTCCCGACTATAACCAAACCAGTCCCCTCACTCCATGTGCACCTAATCAGCCCCTCTACTGAGTTTCCAGCATCCTTCCCAACAGAATCTTTCCAAGTTATGGGAGGTAGATTTCTCCAAAAATAGGTTTGTGATTAACGTGCATATGAAGCAGAGGAAAATGATCACCGACAAGCCTTGGCTTGATTATTACATTACAGATGGCAATAAAGACTTGTTTTCTTAACTGTCTAGTTAGAGTCTCTAGCCAGGTCCCTCAACTGGAAGGTGTAAGGATAAGAAATTACTGGTGACAGATGAGTGAAGAAGACTGATTTGGACCCAACGGTGCCCGAGGGTCAATCTGGTGATCACCAGCTATGGATCCCTGGTTATGGAACCTCGAGGCCTGGTCTCTGGGAGCCACAGCCCCTCTTCTGTGAAAAGGAACACTGATACACTTCTATCGGAATGTTGTCATCAGGCTTACGGAGGACGGTTGGCCTAAAGCACATTCACATTCACTGTAACTGTACCACAAGATGTAAGTTTGTTATTAGTAATTGTATCATTATCATTGTCAGACAAGTTTTTCTTATGGTCCTATTTTATTAACGGCCAAAATCTGCAGTATCAGCAGAAGGACCAAAGGGTGACTGTGACTTTCATTAAGGAACATGAGGTATGATTTGATAGAAATATGTTTTTCTTGCTACAGAAAGAGGGCCATTAGGACTGCAGCAAAACCAAACCGATTTATGTAGCAAGAAGCAGGGTTTTCTACCCAGGTCCTTCAGGCCACACCCATGGGAGAAACCAGTAAGAAAGCAAAGTTGATTCTCTTTGAAACTGAAGTGGTTTTGACATCATAGGGAAGTCTCTAGACTTTATATTAGGCAGGCAGGGAGAGTAGAGCCCAGTTCCTAAAAGATCATCATCAAATACTCTGTAATGAATAAAAGAGTGCATAGGGGGACTAAAGGCATCCACAAAGATTAGTGGTAAGATTCTGATTAGTAGACAATGTTCCATCACGGAAGGCTATTCTACTGTCAGAAATTACTGCCTGATGATGGCAGAGATTGGGGAAGAAGTTTAGGGGTCAGAAGGCACTGCAATTCAAGTAATTTCCTGTCTGCCTGTTTATTTCTGCACGTTAACGTGTGTCGGCTTGACAATTATTAATGAACCTGAGGTTTTAATGGAGGTAGAGCTCCCTGGAGTTACCAGCGCTGTGTGTGGAGGAAAGAAGAGACGAGAAAGAGGCAAGCAGGCCAGGTGGCAGGTGCAGGTTGAAGGAGCAAAGGGACACACTTAGGGCGCAGCCACAAGACAGGTCTCCATCCCACGCGCCGGAAATTTCATTGTGCAATCACTGCGTTGTGCACCTGAAACCAATGTGACATTGCAGGTCACCTATACTTAAGTAATAATTCTGTTTTTTTTCAAAGAGAGTTTATAGAGTGGGCGCCTGGGTGGCTCAGTCGTTAAGCGTCTGCCTTTGGCTCAGGTCATGATCCCAGGGTCCTGGGATCGAGTCCTACGTCGGGCTCCTTGCTCCGCGGGAAGCCTGCTTCTCCCTCTCCCACTCCCCCTGCTTGTGTTCCCTCTCTGGCTACATCTCTCTCTGTCAAATAAATAGATAAGTTCTTGAAAAAAAAAAAGGGGGGGAGAGTTTATAGAGAGGCCTTCCGAGGGTTCAGTCCAGCGAGTCCCACAGCCCCAGGGAGTGACCAGCGTGGCTCCCTGTGTGGTGGGCGGACCCGGAGTGGGAGGAGCCTGTGACTCGGGGCCCCTCCCAGCAAGCTGCAGTGGCATCCTCCAAGGGACCTCCTCCAGGGGATGCACACCCATAATCTAGGCTTCTTGATTGGGGAGAAGGCCTCGGGACTTTTGGACAGAAGAGAGCTGAGCCCACAGCCCTCCACCTGTTTCACCCACGTGGAGGAGGGGGCCGAGCATGGGTCCCCCAAAATGCCTCCTGTAGGAAGAAGGAAGGAGAAAGGAGAGGGTAGGAGGTGGCGGGATTGCAAGCACAGAAAACACCACATGGGAAGCGAGCCCGAGGTGAAGCCTTTGTCTTGACTGAAAATGTCAGCATCCGTTCCCACCGAGCACGTACAGGCGTCTGTACTGTCATGTGTGCATAAGGCTGTGGGAAGACAGCTGGGGATGGTGACACAGGCATGCTCTTGGCGTCTGAACCCCCTGCCCCCCAGCCCTGTAGCCCTTCAGACACCCAAATCTATTTCCCCTCAGAATCCGGCTCTTTGTGAGTCTACCTGAAAAGACTCCAAAGAGGAACAGCCTCCATGAAAATACCGGATACTTTGGGAAGAACAGTAGGCTTAATTGGTGTTGCAATATCAGTATTTCAAATTTTTACCACTAAATGTCTATAAAGATTTTAGACTTCTGGTGACAGATATTCTTTAACAAAATACATTATAATGAATACTGGGAATGGTTCCTGTCTCTTTTCCCAAACAAATATTTACCCTGATTCATGCTCATATTAATGCAAAGACTTTTCTCCCTCACAGTCTTGAACACCATGACTTGCTCAAACAAGAATTCTTGTTTTTATCAACTCAAACCACTGGGGGGAAATGTGTCTTTTTATTTAGCTTCTCAGGTGCTAATCAATTGCTAATTATCTTTAACCATATCGACCTTCTCCCACTGTTTTTGCCATATAGATTAACGAGTGACATTATAAGGAGCACAATTTCATGCATTGAAAGGAAGGAATTCAGGCATTATTCGCTCCACATAAATACATGCACTTTTATTTGGAACTTTCAAAGATCGTGGAAAGAAACACTGAAGAGAGATACAATCTGACAACGGCAAGAATTGGGACAAGAAAATTAGTTTCGATAGAAATGGAGAAAAATAGACCAATCTGCAGAAATGAAGCTGCTAGAAAGGAAGCGAAAACATGAGGAAAAACAAAACAAATGCCTCAGCATGTGTATTAGGCTCCTGATGTGTGTCAGGATGTTGAACTACTGAATCTTGCGTCATGTCCAGCCACCTACTGGATCCCAGCACGCGCCCACACACAAGAGGCCCTCTAGTGTGATCCACGCATTGGCCCTGTGCTCTCTGGCTTCCTACCCTGAGAACTGAGCCAATCCATTTCAGGCATCAGAAAATACTTTTGCCTGAACTAAAGGAAGGGTAAATGAGGAGAAATGGCCTCCAGTAGTCTCCTTTCCCCTGAATTCACCTTTGTTTTCTACTTGCCACCCAAGGAAGGTAGAGAAAGTTGATGCCAGCTCTCAAATGAGAGTAAGCCCTGGGCTATGTTGTGTCACGAAGAGAGAGGAGGAAATCCAAAATAAGAATCCGAAGAAAATCCTCCAAAAGCTGTGGTATAATAAAAAAAATAAAGTTGATCTTTTTCCCCAGTGCCCAGTGCAGTGCTTCAAAAACCGTTGGAATTTCCTGAGTAATAGTAGTTTCTTTGTCATGTTAATAAAGTTACTGGGATTCGTCCCCTAGATAGCTTCAAGAATGGGAGTTGGTCCCCAGAAAGACCAAGCACCTGAGTAAAAGGTTGGAACTTTGAGCCGCCCAGCCCTCCTGGGAGGAGAGAGGACCTGGAGACTGAATTCAATCAGGAGGCCAATGATTTAATTAATCCTTTAAATCCCAGTAAAATCTTTGGACGCCAAAGCTCAGTGAACTTCCTGGTCTGTGACCACAGTGATGTGCCCAGAGGGTGATGCACTCTGACTCCACGAGGACGGAGCATAGAAGCTCTGTATCCAGGACTCTCTCAGAGTTTGCCCTATGTGTCTCTTTTTGCATTCTTCATAATAAAACCCTAATCCTAAGTATAGTGTTGTCTTGAGTTCTATCAGTTGTTCTATAGAGTTAATGAACCTGAGGAGGTGTGGGACCTCCAAATTTGTAGCCAGTTGGTTGGAAGTGCATGTGGCCTGGGTACACCCAAGTACAGCTGGTCTCCGAGGTAAGGGGTAAGGACTGTATTGTTGAGGACTGAACCCATATACACACCGGAGTCTGACACTCACTCTGCGTAGTTAGTGTGGTAAGTGGATCGCAGTCCACCCACTTCTGGTGGAAATAGAAACAGAGCACATTTTTCTTTCTTGTTCAGCTCTTCCCTTTAACACTGTAGCCCCAATATGTTCTTGACTTGGATCCCATTTGCCTTCAGCTCACAAGTGCAGGGAGATAGCAGGACAGGGAGTTCCAGTTCTCTCTAAAGTGATAGGTTCAAATCTTCCATTTAGCAACAGGACCCTTTCAAATAGAGTCTTATGAAAACCCTAAAAAATAAAATAGATGAAAGCATCCTTTTATTAATATTATTTTTAAATAATTTTCAATTTCATATTTCACACTTATTATTCTAAAGTAATCAATGACATTAAAAAGTACATCAGTGGGGGCGCCTGGGCGGCTCAGTTGGTTGGGCGACCACCTTCGGCTCAGGTCATGGTCCCGGAGTCCCGGGATCGAGTCCCGCATCGGGCTCCCTGCTCGGCGGGGAGTCTGCTTCTCCCTCTGACCCACCCCCCCGTCATGCTCTCTCTATCTCATTCTCTCTCTCAAATAAATAAATAAAATATTTTTTAAAAAAGTACATCAGGTGTCTCCAGTATGCTAATACCTGGCCTATAAAGTACATTTGACTATGCAAGTTATCAGAAGTTAAATAGATGTAGGTTTTGTAAGTGATATTCAGAGTAGCTTTGGTGAAAGTGGGTGTTCCCTATCGCTGAGGTATAGCAGTACATTCAAGACATTGGGTTTTTGGGTGACACATGTCGGAATAAGTAATTTTAAAAAATAAAAATTAGAAGAAATGAGGAAGCATTGATTTTTTTCAGTGAAATTATTTCAACTGCTTATGAAACACCTAAAAACACCCTGCATAATAGAATTTGACTAGCCAGCCCCAGTCCTGATAGGTCAGGAGGATTTGGCTCCTCAGTGCAGGGAGCTAGACTGAGACCCCTGCATAAAACTGGAAAATCCTCAGGATGCCTGGGTGGCTCAGTCTGTTGAGCGACCAACTCTTAGTTTCAGCTCAGGTCATGATCCAGTCCTGAGTTGGGCTCTACTCTCAGCACAGAGTCTGCTTGTCCCTCTCCTTCTCCCCACCTCTCTCTCTCTCTCACAAATAAATAAAATCTTATTAAAAATTTTTTTAAATACTGGAAAATCTTCAAATGGCTGAACCCCTCATGAAGAGGTCACTCATAAGAAATCCACTCTTTCCACAAAAATACAGCAATTAAATTGGTCTCTCCCTGAGCTCTGGTTAAAAAATAATTTTAAAAAATGTAAACATCTGCTAAAAGAATTGAAAAACTGAGTTTGTATCTAACTAGAGTGAACATCAGCAAACTATGGCACACATACGAAAGCCATCGGCCACTGGTTTTTACTGGATAAAGTTTTATTGAAAAACTGCTGTGCTCATTTGTTTACATATTATCTATGAATGGTTTCCCACTACAAGGGCAAAGCTGGTAATGGCAAGAGACCAAATGGCCCATAAAGCCCAAAATATTGACTATCTGACCCTCTACATATAAAGTTTGCCAACCTCTGAACTAAAAGACTGGGTTCCAATTTACTCTGCCTAGGTGATTCAAGAATACCCAAACAGAGAAATTAATACACCAAAATTGGCCTCAGGATTTGGGTACCACTGGGGTACAAGACAGATAGATGTACAAAATCATTCTTGAGAGAAATTCCCAGCCCACTCCACATAGGATTCCCTTAGATCAAGCTCTAAAGAAGAACATACAACCAAAGCTCACAAAACACATGAGGAAAAAATTCGCAAGAGCAAGAAGCCCTCATCGATGGAGGATTAACATTCCCAGGAACATCCGAGAGCACAACGATAATCTTAAAAATCCCATAGAATTAAAATAGTTGAAAACTCCTTAACAGACTTGAAAAACAAAAATGTTACTAAAAGAACCAATAAAATGTGTTAAAATATACAGTAAATGACTGAAAATTTACTGAGTGAGTTAAGTAGCAGATGGCTGAAGAGCAAAGAGGTGAAATAGAAGGTAGGATTGAAGAAATGGGCCAGATTGCAGCCCAGACAGAAATCAGCTTAGAAACAGGAAAAAAAAAAAAAAAAGAGAGAGAGATGAAGCTAAAGGGATTATAGAATAAGAAGCTCCAACAGTTGTTTTATAGGATATCCTAAAAGAGAGAATAAAGAAAGAGAAGACTCAAATTAGAGCACCTGGGTGGCTCAATCGGTTGAAGGACTGCCTTCAGCTCAGGTCATGATCCCGCAGTCACAGGATCAAGTCCCACATCGGGCTCCCTGCTCAGTGAGGAGTGTGCTTCTCCCTCTGACCCTCCCCCCTCTCATGCTCTCTCTCACTCTCTTTCTCAAATAAATAAATAAAATCTTTAAAAAAAAGAGTCAAATTTTAAAAAAAGTAGTGCTGAATATTTTCCAAAATTGGTAAAAAAACACAAATATTCAGATTTAGAAATCACATGTCCTGTGTTCTATCTTCTACATTGGCTCCCAATGATACCCATCACCCGGTATCGACATCCTGGGACATAGCTCACCCTTGAGTGCTATTTGGATCTAATGACTTATTTCTAACAAATAGAATATCAGCAAAGGTGACAGGGTGCTACTTCCAAGATTAGTTATAAAAAACCATGACTTCTGAGTTGTCATATTCTCTCTCTGGCTCTTCTCCCCAACCTGCTCAGGTGGGAAAGACTGCCTGACAAGGAATTGTGAGTGACCTTGGGCCCACAGCCAACAGGGAAGAGAGGTCCTCAGTCCAGCCTCCCATGAGGGTCTGGAAGCAGATTCTGCCCCACTTGAGAGATGACTGTGGTCCCAACCAACACCTTAACTGCAGCCTTGGGGAGGGACTCGGATGCAGAACAGCCAGCTAAGCAATGCCTGGATTCCTGACCCACAGAAACAATAAGAAAGTATATATGCATTGTGTTAAGCCACTACATTTTTGGGTAGTTTGTTCTGCAACAAAAGATAACTAATATGCATTCCATTAAAGAAAAATAAATCTTCACTGGACAACTTCACTGTGAAAGTTTGTTACAGCAAACAAAGAGAATGTGTTAAAAAAAAAAACTGAAAAGAAAAGGATAGAGCATCTATGAAGAATAAATGCTAACATTCACATGCTGGAAAATGACAGACCAATAAATGCTGAGAGAGAATACTCTCCACCTAAAAGTCTACAGCAGCTGCTATCATCATAGAGTGAAGGGAAATAAAGCCATTTCAGAGGAAGACTAAAACAATCTGCAAATCAGACACATTGCTGAATGAGCTCCTAAAGCACGCACATCCGAAAGAAGGATTCTGAACCCAAAGGAAGGAGTAAAACAAGTCAGGGTGAGTTAAGAATCAGTAAGCATGAGGTGCCTGGGTGGGTCAGTCAGTTAAGCATCTGAATCTTGATTTGGGCTCAGATCATGATCTCAGGGTCATGAGATCGAGCCCCTCATAGGGCTCTAGGGGAAAAAAAAGAATTGGTAAGCACGTAGATCCATTTAAACAAACACTGACTATTTAAAACATTGAGAGTAAAATATTTGGGGAAATTAAAAACATGTTGGAACTGAAATATTGAATAAAACACATGTAAGAAAGGATGTTAAAAATCAGGGTCAAATGTTCTCAAGTTTTGATATGGTTCAGTAGGATAGAAACATTGAATACCATTAGAACTTTGTTAAATACAGTGTGCATATTTTAAAATATAGTAAAGAATAGAAACAGAATAAGCACACTATAAATCAGTGAAAAGCGGTGAATAAAGAAAGCACAATCCAGTAGAAAAGAAAAATACATATAAGAAGTAAAGTAAAAGAGGGATTAATAGGAAGTATAAATGAATCCAAACATTTATCACAATAATAGGACTAGACTTACAAGTTCAATGACAGACACAACTGGAATTTAAATTTTTAAAAAACCAGCTCTATGTCATTTAGAAGAGATTCACCTCAAATGAAACACTATGATGGAGAAGGTTTGAAGCGAAGTGACAGGTTGAGATAAAGTAATATATAATACTGAGCAGAGGAAACAGCTTTAATGCAAAAAAAAACCCAGGAGAGTTGAGAGAATCACATCAGGAAGAAAGGAGCAACTCACCAGGAGGATTAGCACCACTTGGGTGCTTGTGTGACCTAAACAATACAGCCTCACAATGTATACAAATAGGAAAGCCTACACAAAACCTATAACCAAGAGGTGCTCAGGTGGCTCGGTCAGTTAAGCGTCTGCCTTTGGCTCACATCATGATGTGGGTCCTGGGATGGAGCCCTGTATGTTGGGTTCCCTGCTCAGGTGGGAGTCTGCTTCTCCCTCTCTTTCTGCCTCTCCCCCACCCTGCCCCACTCATGCTCTCTCTCTCTCAAATAAATAAATAAAATCTTAAAAATAAAAAACCTATGCCAAGAAAACACGTGTTGAAAAAGTAAGAGGGAAAAATGGTCCAAGCTACAGTCACAATGAAGATTTTAACACACTGCTCTCGGCGAACAATAGAAGCAGGAGAAAAATAACAAAGGACAGAGAAAAATATAAGCAAAACTATAAACAAGCTTAACCTCATGAGCATCTACCGAACTCCAGCCCAGCAATTAGAAGATACATTTTCTTCCCAAGTACAAGCAGAACTTTAAAAAAAAAAAAAAATGTGACTATGCACTAAATTGCACAGAAATTCTCAATCAATAGAATCGAATTGATATTGTACTGCCCATGTTCGTTGACCATAAAGCAACAAAATTAGAAGTAAATATCCAAAAGCACAACAAAAAAGAAAGCCACAAATTTAGAACTTAAAAGCTTCTGTGCATCAGTGTAAACAAAGCTTTGTGAGTCAACATTTTTGTCCTCTCCTGGAAATCATAAAAAAGCCATAAGGGGAAACAAAGCCATTTGGCACGCTTCATCCCCCCCCCCCCCCCCCCCCCCCCC